>NW_024081125.1:1009875-1341523 GCF_003009895.1 Hyaena hyaena | reverse complement strand
TTAAGTTCCTCCTAATCCTCCTATACGTGCAAACATATGGTATCTGTCCTCCTCTGCCTGACTTATGTCGCTCAGCATAACACCCTCAAGGTCGCTCTTCTTTTTTATTGTTGTGCTACCGAGATGTGTGGGCTCAGAGACCACACAGGCCGCAGAGACAAATTGTTTCCCGCGTGGCACCTGCAATGCCCCTCAGGTAGCCCTGCTGTCTGCTCCCGTTTGGGAGCTCAGGACGCTCTGCCCCCGCCGCTTGACCCTGTGGCCATGCCGGCCTTCCCACTGTGACCTCGGGGGCTGCAGAGCCCCTGGTGACACATAAGAACTTTGAAGTCAAAATTATAGAGAAGATGACTTTTGGGGTCAAGAACTATTTTTGGCATGAACTCCACTGAGCTAATTGAAGCCCCGAATGAATTTTCCGTGCAGTATGCATGGCATCCGCTTTTTCCTATTTCCATCAGAAGTTTTCCGAAATAATTCCACAGGACCTGCGCACAGAGCTGCGGCCCAGGGCAGCGGGAGGCTGCGACCGAGCTCGGATCACCTGCCTACCCCGTCGTGGCTCCTGCTTGATGCGTCTTCTTTGGAGGCTGTTCTTTCTTTTCACATTCAATGGGGATCTTGCTGCAGTGATGGGGTTCAAAGCAGCAGCATCCTTAGGGTCCCAAAAAACGGTAGAGTCCAAACAGCAGGGTTTTACCCTTGACCTTGGTTCCGCTTCTAGCACTTCCAACTCCCCTGAGCTGAGGGGCTCCAGTGCTTTAGGCTCTCCTGTGACCCTGGCCTTGCGGGGAACCTCTAACGCCCATCTCGGACCTCTGGCCACTTCTGGTTCCCACTCGCAGCCTGACAACCCAGGCACGGTCGTCAACATGACTGTGGGTTCCTCATCTCTGCATCCCCTGAGGCTGGGGGGGAGGGGACTTGTCCCTCAGTGGCCCTGCGTGTCCCGGCCTTTCCCTTTGTCTCTTTTCCAGCACTCAAGGGGTCCATCTAACGCACACAATGCAGATATATCCCAGGCCCTGCCCCGCCCCCAGCTGTGAGAGGATCTCTGTGGACAAGATTGGCCCAGGGGGACTCTTCCAATGGCACCCTGGCTCCAGGCTGCAGTGACGAGCCCCGCACAGCAGCCACCACCCTCACCTAGATGCCCTGGCGGACCCTCAGCAGGGTCCCTGCCTCCCACCACAGTCTGGGCCCCACAAGGCTGCCGGAGAGGATCGTTATGAACCTAAGCCCCACTGTACCACCTGCCGACCCCAGGGGATGGGAGCAGCCCCGTGCTCTGCGGGCAAGCTCCTTCACCATCTGGTCTCCTCTCACCTCCCCAGCCTTCTTGTACACGGATGCCTGGCCCCCTCCTGCACGCTCTGTTCCAGACCCTTCCAAAGCCTGACACAGTTGATCACCTAGGACATCCCTTCTCCCCTTTGTTCTTCCAAAGGGGGCACATGGGCTCCTCTGCCGTCCATGAGGTCATCCTGGGCCCCTCCCTCCCTCACTCACTCCCTGTGGTGGTGGCTGGGGTGACCACCCAGACCCTCCTCCAGGATGAGGCCCTCAAACTCCAGCGGCCAAGGATGTTGGGTGCTGACGGCCCATGGGTGAGTCACTCCCTTTCATAAGGTCACACCCTCCGCCTGGTGGCAGCCTGAACAGAGTCACCGTGGGCAGTGGAGCCGGAGACAGTCAGGGAGAAGTTGCAAAGGCCCGGCCCTTGCTTTGATTCAGGACGACTCTGAGGAACCATCCAGATCTCCCTCTGGTGCAGCCAGATCACAGGGCAGCCCTTCCCTCCCCTGTCCTGCTCCCCTCCCCCACCAACACACCTCCCGGCACACAACCCCCCCCTTCCCAGCCCGGTCACTGGGCACAGACCTGCAACCCCCCTCCCCAGGGCAGAGGCGAGCCCCGCCCCCTGCGGGCTTTCCAGGGACCTGGTCTCCCCCCCAGCAGACCCCCATCTTCTTAGGGTATTTACTCATTCATTCCGCAGTGATTGTTAAGGAGCCCTGACCCAGAGTCTTCCTACCTCCTTTGTCCAATCACTCATTCGTTCTGCAACTCTTTTTCTTTCTTTCTTTCTTTCTTTCTTTCTTTCTTTCTTTCTTTCTTTCTTTCTTTCTTTCTTTCTCTTTCACTTTCTTTCTTATTTATTTTTGTTTATTTTTAAGTTTATTTATGTATAAGTTTATCTAATTTAAAGTTTATTTAATTTAAAATTTAATTATTTATGTTTATTTATTTATTTTGAGAGAGAGAGAGGCAGAGAGAGAGAGAGGGAGAGACAGAACCCAATGCAGGCCCTGCACTGTCAGCGGAGACCCTGACACAGGGCTCCATCTCATGAACCAGGAGATCATGACCTGAGCCGGAATCAAGAGTCAGACGCTCAGCTGACTGAGCCGCCCAGGCGCCCCTCCACAAACCTTCAGTGAGCCCACACTGCATGGTGAGTGTCAGAAATGAACCAAAAGAAATGGCACCTTTCTTTTTTTTATTTTTTTAATGTTTATTTCTGAGAAAGGGTTGGGGGAGTAGAGAGAGTGGGAGACACAGAATCTAGAGCAGGCTCCGGGCTCTGTGCTGACAGCTCCGATGCGGGGCTCCGACCAGCAACCTGCGAGATCATGACCTGAGCCAAAGTTGGACACTTAACCAACTGAGCCCCCCAGGCGCCCCGTGGCCCCTCTCTTATGGCTGCTGTAACAATTACCACAAACTCAGTGGCTTGAAAGCACACGAGTCTATGAGGTTGCTCTGCTGTAGGTTGGAAGTCGGGCAGGGGTCTCCCGGGGCTAAAGTCAGGGTCCTGGCGGCTGCGTTCCCACCAGAGACTCTCAGAGGGACCCCTCTCCTGCCTCCACCCCCAGCCTCTGGAGCCTGCCCGCCCCTCGGCTGTGGCCCCTTCGCTGCATCTTCAGCCTCTGCGGGCGCGGGCTGCCCTCTGGCTGCGGGACTCCGGATGCTGCTTCTGTTCCCACATCTCTCTGTTCCCCCATCTCTTGTCTCTCCGTCTCTCCCAGAGACTAACTCTGCCTTCCCCCCAGGCTTCTAGGACCCTTTTAACCACACTGGGCCTCCGGATAAATCAGGATATGCTCTCTACTTAAAGGAAAACTGATTAGCACGTTTAAGTCCCCTTTGCCACTAACGTAAGGTATTCACAGCCTGGGGATTAGACCTTAGACGGCTTTGGTGGGGGGGGGGGGGGTGCTGACCCCACCCTCCTTCCCCGGCCTGGCGCCTGGGCCTGCAGACACCAGTGCTCTGTGAGCCCCAGCCTGAGGGTGGCCGCCAAGCCCTGTCCCAAGAACCACTGCCGTCTTCTCTCCCGGCCGCTCAGCCCCAGCCCCGTGGCGCGCCTCACACCTCGGCCTTTCTCGTGGGGCTCCCCTTGCCCTCCTCCTTCCTCTGCTCCCCTTCTTCCTGGTGGCTGATCCAAGGGGGCGGCCTCCTCCCCTGTGATTTCCCCCCACTGGCTGCTCTTATAGCACTTCCCCCAGGGCGTGGGGTCAGCCACCCTGGATCCTTCTGGCAGTTTCTCCTGCCCCCAGGCCCTCAGCTCTCCACTCCAAGCCCAGCCCAGAGCTCCGGAGTCGGTTGGCTCAGCTCCGGCCTTGTTTAAGCCCCCCACCCCCATCCCGGGGCCCCAGTGCCTGCCTGCACGGCTTGCTACAGTTGCAGTGAGCAAACCACTCCCATCCTCAGTGTTACGTCTTTAAAAAGGACTTAAGACACAGCCTGTTTATTTCCTCAGGGGACAAACCCACACCCTCGCTCCCCTTCCGCCATGGCTCTGTGAAATTTGCGATCACCTTTTTGTGGGAAGATTCAGGAACCCCCTTATATCCCCCCATAATGACATCCAATATTCTAAACATCTCCACTCCTGGTCATGTGTTGACATCTCAAGTTGTTGAGCCTAAAAGGAAGACAAAAAATCATTTAGTCACCTGGGGAAGCTATGTCTGGTGTAGTGAGTGCTGAGAACCCTCCGTGACAAAGTTCCAGAACTGATGTTTCTTCTTCACCTGTTAACACGTACCCTCCCCCGCCCACCTCCCCCACCGAGAGTGTGACACCCAAGATGTGTGTGTGACACGCCTGCCTCAATGTTCGGAAGACAAATATTCTTTTTTTTAAAGTGTGTTTGTTTGTTTTTAATGTTTTATTTATTTTGAAAGACTCAGTGTGAGTGGGGGAGGGGCAGAGAGAGAGAGAGAAAGAGAGAGAGAGACATAGAGAACAACAACAACAAATGCAAACATAAACAAAGCCCAAGCCCCCGGGTCTCTGACTCCATGAAATGTATAGTCTCTCCCTTTCATAGAACTGCAGAGATGGTTCTGAGAGGCAGACAGCCTGGTCTTGTCACATTATGGGGCGGGGGGTGGGGGATGGACTCTTTGTCCCCAGGTCCTGAAATGGACAGGATACCTTTCAATATTGTTCAATGCCAAAGGAAATGTTGCCCTCCTAGCCAAGATGAGGCGTCACCGGCATTAGCATGAAATGACATCAACTCACTTTGCTGATACAGTGACCGGAAGTCATGGATATCTTCAATCATACAGGCAAAAGCTAATGCTATTAAGGAAGCTCTATGTGACAGCATCTTTCAAAATTGTGGCCTCTCTGGGCAGCAAACAGAGAGCATCCTGGCGGGGGGGGTGGGCGTCAACGTTCTGCAGCACCCTTCTCATCTTACCAATGGGGAAACTGAGGCTCAGAGAGGGGAAGGCCGCACCCAGGTCACACAGAGAGTTAAAGAAAGCTGGGCTTGGACCACGGTGTCCTCCTTCCCAAGTCAGTGCTCGTAGCCTCCAAAGAAGAGGATTTCCTTAAAGAGAGAAGGACGGGCAGGGACATTACTGAAGAATTTTCTAACTGCTCCTCTGGGGCAGGCTTCCGAGGTTCTTTTTTTTTTTTTTTTACATTTTTTTAACATTTATTAATTTTTGAGAGACAGATCGTGAATGGGAGAGGAGCAGCGAGAGAGAGGGAGACACAGAATCCGAAGCAGGCTCCAGGCTCTAAGCTGTTAGTACAGAGCGCGACGCGACGTGGGGCTCGAATCCACGAACTGTGAGATCATGACCTGAGCCAAAGTCAGATGCTTAACTGCTTAACCGACTAAGCCACTCAGGCGCCCCACGGGCTTCTGAGGTTCTTAAGGCGGAATGCTGATGAGGAGGGGCCAAGAATGCGTTTCCATGGGAACTGACCTGAGGGAGGTGATGCTCACTCCTGGAAGAGGGGGCTGGGGAAGGAAGAAGGTGGAGTCTGCTCCTGGAAGAATGGTCCAGTGGGCAAGACCAGACTCCAAGGTGGGAGTTTCCTCTCTATCCTGGCAAATCCCTGAATGAGGGGGATTCAGATGAATGGATACTTTGAGCTTCTAGAATAATCCCCAGGACCTGCCCTTGCACCTGCCTCCTGCAAGGCTCAGACCTGCGTAGAGGTCTGGGAAGAATCACATCCCTGCAAACGATATCCATCCCTTTCCTTGCTCAGACCTCCTCCCTTTGCCTTCCATCTCTTTCCACTTGGCCCACCAGCCACCCAGCTGCCCCAGCCTGAAGCCCGAGAGTTGCCTTGGTCTCTTCCTTCTCTCCATCCCACGCAGCCGGCTGAGCCCTGAGTCTCATCTCCTTTAAGAAGGGCGTTTTGCTGCAAGCAACGGAAACCTGATCTGTCTTATTAAAAGGACATCGAGCTAAATGCAATATGGGATCTTGGAATCGATCCTAGAACACAAATAGAACAGTAAGTGCATAAACTGGTGAAATCCAAGTAAAGTCCACCCACAGTTTGGTTAATGGTAACGTTCCCATCTTGGTTCTGACAAATGTTCTGTGCTCACGAAAGATGTCAGAGCAGGGGAACCGGGGGGAGGGGTGAACGTAAGGACTCTGTACTCTCTGCAACTTGACTAGAAATCAAAAATCATTCCAAAATAAATAGTTTATTTAAAAATTTTAAGAACCGAGGGCACCTGGGTGGCTCAGTCGGTTAAGTATCTAACTCTTTGACTGAGGTCATGATCTCGTAGTTCATGAGTTCAAGCCCCAAGTCAGGGCTCTGTGCTGGAAGCTTGGAGACTGCTTGGGATTCTCTCTCTCTCTCTCTCTCTCTCTCTACCCCTCCCCTGCTCTTGTTCTCCCTCTCTGCCTGTCTCTAAATGGATAGATAAACAAACAATTCTGTTTTAATTTTAAGAATGAATGAATGGATAAGTGAAATGTGGTTTATACACACAATGAAATATTACTCAGCTCTTAAGAAACACGAAACTCTGATACATGCCCCAACATGGTTGAACCTCGAAGATGTGATGCTCCGTGAGATAAGCCAGTGACAGAAGACAGAAAGTAGAATGAAGGTTGCTGGGGCAGGGAGGAGCCGCGGGGAACAGGGAGTTAGCCTTCAGCGGTTTCAGTTGGGGAAGATGGAAAAGTTCTGGAGGGGGATGGTGGTGATGGCGGAAAAGCATTGTGCGGGTACTTCATCCTGCTGAACAGTACCCTTAAAAATGGTTAAAATGGTAGATTTTCTTATGTGTGGTTTACCACAATTTAAAATAAAAATTAAGACACTGGGGAGGTCACATCCCTGGCGGGGACTCAGAGGCTACACAGCCAAGGACTGAACCCCAAACTCCCCCGCAAAACAGGCTGGGTGCAGCCTCGCGGCCAACACTGCCCGGCACAGACACCCCGAGCGGGTCCCCGGCCCCAGCCGTGCTGACCCGGAGGTCCTAAGGGGCCCCTGCTTCTGCTGCCCCCTTCGCCTGCATGTCCCTGGTCCTTCACAAACTTCCAGTGCAAAGGAGGTCATGTGCCTGTGGGCTGGGTGCAAAGGGCCCTGGGAAATGGAGGCTGTGGAATTCGCATCGTTTTCTATAGTGCGAGGTGGTTTCTAGCTCACAGGACAAGAAAAGTTGTCTTAAATAGTTTGGAAGTATGGCCCTTCCTTCCGTCCACACACTTCCAGCTCAGACCAGCAGCGCGTGTTGTCTACCCCCTGGTCTCCCTGCCGCCTCTGTGATCCCGTGTGCCCTCTCTCTTCCTTGCACACATCCACTGTGTCACCAAAGACAGCCAGTTCTTCCCCCCCCACCCCATATCTCTCCTCCATGACCTCCTTTCCACTTCTAGTCTAGAGCCTTCCGGCAGGTTCTCATCACTTTCTTGCTGGTCCCCAGGCCCAGGAGTGGTCTCAACTTTCCACTTGGATGCCTCTAAGTGAGATACGTCAGGGGCGCCTGGGTGGCTCAGTCCGTTAAGCGTCCTACTTCGGCTCAGGTCATGATCTCACAGTCCATGGGTTTGAGCCTCGCGTCGGGCTCTGTGCTGACAGCTCAGAGCCTGGAGCCTGCTTCAGATTGTGTGTCTCCCTCTCTCTCTGCCCCTTCCTCGCTCGTTCTCTGTCTCTGTCTCTCAAAGTAAAATAAAGACGTAACAAATTTTTTAAAAATAAAATAAACCAGACACTCCTGAAATAAACCAAGGTACTCCTCTGGTCAAAACCCACCTACCGCTGGCCCCTCCCTGCCTTCACGCTAGAACTCCGAGGCCTTAGCCTCGCATCTGCGACCTTGACCCCCAGCCTCCCCTGCTGTCCTAAGGAGAGCACATCCCAGCTTCTGGCCCCAGGGCCTCTCTCATGCCCCCAGGGCAGCTGTGCTACATCTTCTAAATGGAACAGCCTTCTATCATTTTTAGCCAAACAAAAGCACCACTCTGATGTGATCTCCTCACTGATGTTTTCCTTACACGTCAGGGCTAGGCTGGGGCCCTCTGTGTCCCCCGACTCCCCGCCCCTGCCCATGCATGCCCTGGCTCAGCTCCAGCGGGACGCCTACCAGTGGACTGGAGTGTGCTGTTCGCTTCATGCTTCCCGCGACCCTCACTGACTTGGAAGACCCTCTAAGTCTGGAACAATGTTTCATTCACTGTGACATCCTCAGAACCTAGCACAGCAAACAGTAGGCACACAA
Source organism: Hyaena hyaena (assembly GCF_003009895.1). NCBI lineage: Eukaryota > Metazoa > Chordata > Mammalia > Carnivora > Hyaenidae > Hyaena > Hyaena hyaena. Next base: position 1,333,518 of record NW_024081125.1, on the reverse strand, counting down.
TAAATGCTCTGTGAACGAATGAGGCACATGGACTTCGAGACCTTAAAAAACATGGCTACTATGTCTGGGGAATCTGTCCCAGGGTTTCTAATCTGGGATGATGCCACCTCACCCTGCTGCCTCCAGACCACAAGGGCTCTTCCCTCAAAGCCACCAGGGAGCCTCTCCAGAACGTCCTGTCTGACTGAGCTGAGCCCAGGACCGTTCAGAACCAGCCTCCCATCTACTGAGCGAGAGCCCTGCCCCTCCCAGGTGGGGAGTTAAGCCCCAGACCTCCATGATCCAACCACAGAAGCTGCCTGGATATCTGACCCTCCCCTGCTCCCCTGCCTTCCTCAACTCCCCAGCTGCCTTCTTGCTCTCCTTTCCTTCCTCTCGTCCGTCCACGGACATTTCCATGAATGCCTTCAGCCTCTCTGGCAGGAGGAAGAATCAGTGAATCAGTACACCCTGCCCCTGTGCCAGCCACCTAATACAGAGTGCCTCCCGCCTCCTGCCCACAAGCTCCGATGCTGGGATTCTGGTGCCTGACTTACAGAGGAGCCCCAAACGACGGGTGCAACCATTTGTCTAACTTTACTCAACAGTCACCTGGCCGGAGTTAGAACTCTGACTCCAAAGGACACCCCCTTTTCCCTGTAGCATCTGCTTCTTCTCCCCTGCCCCATCTTTCTGCAAGAGGAGAAAGGCCTGATCCTTCTGACCGTGAAGGACTTTCAGCACCACCATTGGGGGAGAACTCCCTGTCCTCCGAGATTCAGACAGAACCTGGCTGGAGCCCAGCAGAGGGGGGCATTTGCTTCCAACTGGGACACTGGTAGAATTGTGGCTTCAAGAATAGATAGGGCTTGGACTTTGGGGAAGAAAGTTCAAGGGTAGGACGGGCAAGAAGGATGGGGTGAGCTGTGCAAACATGCTGACTCCCCAGAACTCGGTGAGGCCTGTGCGTCACTGGGAAGTGATGCCCATCACGCAGACCCCAGAGGAAACGGAAATATCGGGCAATGATAAAAATAGCCGCAGCAGTGACGCTGACTTTCTTGGAACCACGTGGAAAATGAGATACGGCTAGAACTCCACTGGTGAAGTCATTCAGATTGATCTACACTCTTGCGGGAGGAGGGGGAAGGTTTCGTTTCAGAGAGAGGGGGAGAGGGTCTCCTTTGATAACAAGACATTTTCTCAAGTTATGGAGCCTGGCGATGCCTAAACCTCACCTTTATGTCTTTAAATAACTGGGGTGGGGGGTTGCAGCCTTGGGGGGGGGTGTGAAAGTCCCTCTGCAGTGAGGGTCATTTAAGGAAACCAATGGTCAGTTTTTACCTTATAATGACAGTTAAAAACAGATCCTTCAAACCAAGCAAGAGGACCCTCTCTGGAAGCCTCTGACAGATGACAAAGCGCAGGATGGAAGGCCCGGGGCGCCTGAGCACAGCCATGGTCCCACCTCCCTGAAGGAGCTGGGCTGGGGGCTCTTAGCCCAAGAGGTTTTGTTTTGCTCCTGAATTTTTCTTGCCAGCTTTCACCCTTTGCGGAGGTTCTTAAAATAAGGGAAAAGAGAGCGAGAAACCTCGATTAACATGCTAATCACACCCTTGGTAATTACATTTACTTTAACTGACTCCATAGGCTTTCACTTGTCAGGAAACAGAAGTAATCTCCCCACAGTGCATTTCCTTGCTGCTTTGGCTGCTAGCACTAGAAATCAAATTGGTGTCTCCTTAAGGGCATATATCTGAGGGGCCTGGTAAAAGCTACAGGGTCTCCTCCTTTTTAAAAAATGACAGCAATCACACACAAAAATATTAACACTTCTAAGGATTTTACTGTGCTTCCAGCGCCCCCCCCCCCCCCCGTGCTTGCTCTTATGTTCATTGCCTCTTATTTCATCCTCAAACAACTCTGGGGGTAGAGACCTTTTGTTATCTCCGTTGCATGGATAAGGAAAAGAGACCCAGAGAAGTTAAGGAACATACCCAAGGTACACAGGCCATTTGTGGCTGAGCTGGGACTCCTCCGAGGCAGATCCTCAGCGCCCAGTTCTTAGACATCATGGCATATACTTCTTGGGAAGGTCTCTGTTCTTATTCTTAAATGTCCCCTTTTGTACTGTGCCTTAGACCAGGGGTCCGCCCACTACACAGGCGAGCCAAACCCAGCCTCCAGGCTTTTTTTTTGTAAATAAAGTTTTATGTAGCCACACTCATTCATTTACATATCATTTAGGGCTGCTTTCATCCTTCAACAAAAGGGTTGAGTGCTTGTGAACAAGACTGGCTGACTTGCAAAGCCTGAAATATTTATTATCTGGGCCTTTTTTAGAAAACCTTTGTCAACGCCTGACTTAGATCATTGGTTCTCAGGCCTGACTGTGCATGGAAATCACCTGCAGGCTGGGGTCAGGGGTGGGGATGAAAAAATACCCACATCTGAGCCCCATCCCCAGAGATTCTGATTAAATTTGTATGGGGTGCCGCCTGGGTGTCCAATTCTAGAAAGCCCCCCAGGGCCCAAGTGATTCCAACCACAGCTAAGTTCAAGAACCATTGCCTTAAATTTTTTAATGTTTATGTATTTTTGAGAGAGACAGAGAGAGTGTGAGCGGGGGAGAGGCAGGGAGAGAGGGAGACTCAGAATCCGAAAACAGACTCCAGGCTCTGAGCTGTCAGCACAGAGGGTGACACGGGGCTTGAACTCATAGACCATGAGATCATGACCCAAGCCAAAGTCGGATGCCCAACCAACTGAACCACCCAAGCGCCCCAAGAACCATTTTGCCTTAGATTGTAAGGGACTTGCATCTTTGAAATAATTACACAAGTTTAGTTTGCACATAAGGAACATTTTTGTGGCACTGAAGTGTAGCCCTGTCTTTCCTTGAAAAGAAATAGCAGCCTGTAGGGTACCAGGCTGACACTGAGAGTATTTACCTATACCCATGGGCCAGGGGAGGCCAAGTACCAAGATGTATCGCATGTGGGTACCAGGAGGGAACCTTCTTTCTGCTTGCCATGTTTCCATTTCAAGGGACAGCAATTAGCGTAACACTCTTGGCCTCCTGCCAACCCCTAACTTTGTGAATTCTGATCAGAGGAAGAGGAGGTGCTCATGCCCAGCTCAGCCCCTTCTTCTTCCCACTTGCTCCTCTGCGACCAAGGTGCCCACAGGAAATGTATATTTGGGGCTGCCTTTCCCTGGGTGTTAGGTTTACAGGGCCAGGTCCCCATGTGGGGGGTGCTGGCGGTGGTCTACGGCACCCGTCAGCAGTGGGTGAGACTTTCTGATAAAGGTTCAACGTCTCCTTTGTTTTCAAGCACCAAAGCCCTGTCCACACATAAAGCGTATGATTTCCTTCCTGTTCTTCCCTCCTTGTCCACAGAATGGTTCACTGTGGATGATGGAATGGATGCTGGCCTCGGCCACATGATTTGCTTTGGCCAATGGAACGTGAGGGAAAGTGCCAGCTCTGGGCTGAGACGTTAAGAGGCATCACGGGTGAACCCCCTGTCCCCTCGTGCACTTCTGCTACCTGCCATGAGAAGAGGGTGCAACATCTCCCCCTGTCCCAGAATCAGGGACACATAGAGCAGAGACAAGCCTTGCCCACTGCCTGAAACAGGGCTGCCTTGGTGCACACAGCCCCATCGCTAAGAAAATTAGGTTGTTTGTTTTGTTTTGTTTTTTTGTCATCGCCACTGAGACTTGGGGGTTGCTTGGTCTGCCGCAAGAAACTAATGTTCAGAGGTGTTATTTTGTTCTCCTCCTGCTAAACTCATGCTGGGAAAGAGAGGTTTTATCAAATGACCTCTCAAGGCAGAACAATATGCAGCATTGTGCGGAAAGGTCTGGGGCTCAGGAGCTACTTTGGATCTAGATCAACCCCAAGCCACTTGCACACACCTTTAGAAGATGGTAAGGTTTGTGATGAAGGGCTCACGAGGTGGACAGAAACGAACGGCTTTGGGAACATCAGGCTGTTCTCCAAATGGTAGTTCGGGAAGGAATTCAACTCATCTCGCTACCTTGTCGGGCCATTTGGAGTCGGGTCAAAACCAGAACTAGCGTAGGGCACTTTTAAAGCTTCCACTTTTCTATAATTTTTACTCCTCCCCCTGGAGTATCTGTCAACACTGCTTCCCTTCCCCGGGCAGAGCGGTACCACAGTGCCCCTTTTATCTGTCTGTTTTCCCTTCTACGCTGGACGCTACTTAAGGACACTGTACAGACAGACTGCTGTCTTACTCACCTTCATGTTCCTAGGACCTAGCTCAGCACCTTGGTCTGAGTTGAATGACTGGGTAACAGGGAGGCTCTCTGACGCTCGCAGCGCAAGCTGGGCGCACGTTGCTGGTGTCGTAAGGGATGCGTCCTTCGGCGTTAGCTTTCCGAGACTGTTATGGTCAAACAAGAAGTGCAGAACCCCAGCTCCCTTCATCTGCGCACCTCTGTGGGAGTTCCTGGCTATATGGATGAAGTTGAGCTCCCGGGGACCGTTTCCACCATTCCCTAAAAGGACGAGGCATGGCGATCTAAAATGAATTATTCTTCACGGTAGACACCCGGTTGGGAGTTGCTAAAGCAGTGTGTCCAAGAATATGGCATGCGCTTTTTCAAGGAGAGGTGCCGAGGAAGGCGACACAGACACAGGAATCTTACCCCTGTCCTCACAAGCCCTGTGACTTTGGGGAAGGAACGTAATCACTTTGAGCCTCTTATAAAAATGGCCATTGTGCTGCCTACCGCGGAGTACTTAAATCATACACGTTAGATACAAAATGCCTTGCTCGGCGTAGGCATGCATTAGAACTGAGGGTCTTTAAAATTTTCTCCTTAATGTTTTGGCAACAGCTGGACTTTTAGCCGAATGGGCTTTTTATAACCTGTTTGGCCCAGACAACTCAAAAGGTAATTCTATTTTCTTTTCAGTACATCTTGGATCTGCGTCGTTTGAGGGGATGTGAAGCAGAGAAATGCTGATTTCTATTTTAAGGACTTTGGAGAGCATGACACATCTTTCAATAGCAAATATGAAAGCTTTGCAAATTAGAAATTAAAGGAGTAGCTTCGAACCTGCATCTCAACTGGTGCCTGGCCCCACTCTGCCTTTCCAACCTTCTTGACCACGATGGTCTTTCTTATACAGTGGTTGCTGGGCTGCTTCTTCCCTGAACAACGCCCTCTCGGGGCTGGCTGATCACCCTTTTTACCATCTCAAATAACAATTCCTATCATCATCCTCGCATGTTCGTGCCATGTCCTGTCTTCAAGGTGGTATGGATGCCACCTCCTCCAGGAAGTCTTCTGGGAAGCCCCAGTGCATTTACCATTTCTTTGTGGGTGCTGCAGGGCACAGAGCTTTAGAACAAGACAACCCTGGATGGACCTCACTTCAGCTATGTGACCTTAAGGCAAACAGCCTAACCTGTCTAGCCAGCCATCTCCTTGTGCAAAAATAGAACAGTCACTTAAATTTGTAGTGCGGCTGTAAAGATTAAGTGCCAAAATCTTTTATAGAAAAGTCTCGGTTAAAAAAAAACCAAGTCTCAGTTCATCGAGGGCACTCAACACACATTACTTCCTTTCTTCCTCCTTCCACTGGCCTGTGTCACTACCTTCTCTGTCTTAGACGGAACGCTCAGGTCTTCTACGAGTTTGAGGCGGGTCGTTGGTCCACTAAAAATTACTCATTGATCATCTGCTCTTTGCAGGCGGGCTCTGCCCCCAGCATCTGGGTAGATGCATGAATCGGGCAATCAGAGATCTCTGCCATCGCGGGGCTCAACTTCTAGTCTAGGAGACAGAAAGTAAACCAAAAAAAAAAAAAAAGTAATAAATCAGTACATTATTTTGTATATTGGAAGTTCCCCACTGGGGTGGGGAGGAAGGGGGCGCAGTTTGCAGCACTGAACAGGTGACTGGGAAAGCCTTACGGAGAAGGTGGAATTTGGGCACAGACTCCAAAGAAGTGAGTAGATTGTATCCATTTGTTGAGTGAATGAAACAAGAAAACCCCAAACTTCATTTATTTCTAAGGGAAAATGACTCACGGGCAAGGGCGCGAACTGTTAAAAGATTTCTGCCAGACCCAGATAGAGGAAATTAACAGAGGAAAGGAGAATTCTGAGTATTAGTCCTACAAAGACACATGCCGGCTTCACAAACAACGACATTGTGCTGGGCGCCATGGAGGGTGGGAACAGGCGGGCCTGAGTCAGCAGGGCGAGTTTTAATTGACTTCCTTTTGTAAATGATATTTACAAATTGCATCTGACAAGAGGAGTCTGTTTGTATAGTGAGTAATTCCTCCAGCTAATTCTAAAATGAGTTTGAGGCCTCTAGGCTGAGCTGCGCGAGCAGCATTCAGGAAGACTCCAGAGCTGGCGCTGCATCTGAGAACCTGGCTGGAATTTCAACGCGTTTCTTCCTTCTGCTGGCTTTGGAGGGCCGATAAAAAGGCATGTGATGGTGGGATCCCACGTGGCCGGTCCAGTGGGCATCTGCGTATCTGCAGAGAGTCCTTGTGGACTAGTCTTCTTGTAGGCTTCTGGCGAGTCCAGACGGTGGCAGCCGGGGCTCAGAGAGGGCAAGGGATTCCCCAAAGCCACGCAGCCACTGCTCACAGGTCTTCCAGCGCCCTGTTTGATCCTCCCCACCCCAGGCTGGTAGACCCCCGGTACAAGGAGGGGGTGAGACCCCACTAGCTGCTTCTGCCTCTGAGCCCCCGCTTCCTCCTGAGCCGGAATGGGTGCTCACAGACTGTCACCAAACATTACCACCTTGCTGGAGGGCTGTGTGAAGCGTGTCCACTGGGGTCCCCGTGGGAACCAGTCCATCTCAGGTGCCAAATGGCCCATACATGGAGGGACAGGGAGGGCCTCAAGGTGTCAATCTCACTGTGTAAAAATTTCCAGCAGCAGCAGGAATACTTCTTATTTGGTTCAGCTCACAAATCTGCAGGGGCCAGACATCCATGCAGATGAAGTTGCAGTATAGTTTCCTTCCGTAGGTCCAGCCTCACCAGGAAAATGAAGGATGGTCCTAAAGCAGCTTTAGACCTGCAGAGATCTCACTCCTTTCTTGATGGGACTTTATGCTCATTCGTTCGTTCGTTCATTCATTCATTCATTCATTCATTCATTCATTCATTCCAAACGTTTGCTGAGTACTTGCTATGAACCAGGACTTCCCATAGGCATTGGGAACCCAAAAACAACAAGACCCTGGTCCTGCCCTTGCCTGTGGCCATGTTGGAGGTACCAAGGGCAGAGGAAACAGAGAATTAAAGGAACCCAAAGAGAGATACCTAACTGTGTCTGTAAGTGGTCATGGAAGGCTTCCTGGAGGAGGTGGAGCGAGCCTGAGCTGAGCCTAAGGATAGGAGGAGTTATCAAGGTGAAAGAGGGAGAGGGGAGAGGGGTAAGTGTGAGGGCATGCCATCAGAAGGTGTGAGCAAAGGCCTGAAGAGTGCAGGCAGGCCTGGGATTCAGATTATCGAAGCACAAGGTTTGGAGTCCCCTCGGGCTGATGGAGCCAAGCAATGAAGACCGGGAAAGAAAGGCAGAGAGAGAAGACCTTGGGAACCAAACGGAAGAGGCCTGGATGTAATCTCCAGGGAGGGCAGAGCTTGTTTTGTGCATTAGGAAGAGCAGGCTGGCATCCACAGGGAGCAGAAAGAGGTAGGCAGAGGGGAGAGGGGAGATCCAGGAAAATTCTTTGCTCTCCCAGGTCAGTCTCCCAGTTTCCACCACCCCCTCCCAGCTGATGGGCCCTGGTGCCCAGTGCAGAATCCATCCTTGGATTCTGGGGCAGCAGACAGGGAATGGAATCTCCAGCACATCAGCTCTCTGCTGCCCCCAACTGTCTAGAAGAGACAAACACACCCTCCCTTTGGATCTTACAGGGTTTCTCTTAACCCCTCACATCCCGACACAGAAGTAGCAAACTTTTTCTGTAAAACATGGCAGAGCAGAATATTAAGATTTGCAGGACATATAATCTCTCCCGCAAATACTCACCTCTGCATCTGTAACTCAAAGGCAACTCTAGACACAATGTAGACAAATGAGTGTAGCTGTGTTCCAATAAACCATTCATTTATGGACGTTAACATTTGAAGTGAATATAATTTTCACAAGTCATGAAATATCCTTCTTCTTTTGTTTTCTTTGTCTTTTGTTATTTTCAAGAGGGACTGAGAGAGAGCCATGTGGGCAGGAGGAGAGGGGGAGACGGAGAGAGAGAGAATGGGGAAGAGATAATCTTAAGCAGGCTGCACGCCCAGTGTAGAGCTAGGTGTAGGCTCGACACCAGGACCCTGGGATCATGACCTGAGCCAAAATCAAAAGTCAGAAGCTCAACTGACTTGGCCACTCAAGCGTCCCTTCTTTTGATTTCTTTAACCATTTAAGAATGTAAAATCCGACTTCAACTCAGGTCAAGATCTCCTGGTTGACGAGTTCAAGTCTGGTGTTGGACTCTGTGCTGACAGCCTAAAGCCCGGAGCCTGCTTCAGGTTCTCTATCGCTCTCTCTCTCCGCCCCTCCCCTGCTCATGCTCTGTGTCTCTCTGTTTCAAAAATAAATATACACATTGAAAAAATTTTAATATAAACTTGTCAAAAAGTAAATAAACAAAATAAAAATGTAAACCTCTCAACAAAAACAAAAAATCCAGTTTAAAAATGGGCAAAGGACTCAAGACATTTTTTTGAGATGGCATGCAAACGGCAGTACGCATATGAAAAGATGCTCAACAACTCTAACCTTGAAGGAAGTGCAAATCGAAACACAATGAGATAGCAGCTCACATCCATTAGAATAGGTACTATCCGAAAGAAAGAAAGAAAGAAAGAAAGAAAGAAAGAAAGAAAGAAAGAAAGAAAGAAAGAAAGAAAAAGAAAGAAAGGAAGAAAGAAAGAAAATAACAAATATTGAGGGGGATGTGCAGAAATTGGAACTTTCCTGCCCTGTCGGTGGGAAAACAAAATGCTGCGACCACTGTGGGAAACAGTATGGAGGTTCCTCAAACAATTAGAACTAGGATTTTGACAGGATCCAGCAATTCCACTTCCAGGTACACACCCAAAAGATTTGCAAGCAAGGTCTTGGAGGCTTACCTTCATAGGCATACTTCACAGCAACTCTATTCACAATAGACAAGAAATGGAAGCAGTTCGAGGGTCCATCAGTAGATAAACAGCTAAGCAAACTGTGGTCTATCCACACAATGGAACAGCATTTTGGCCTTAAAAGAAAGGAAATTCTGACAAATGCCATGACAGGGACAGACCTGAGGACGTTATGCTAAGTGAAACAAGACTTTGTCACAAAAAGACAAATACTGTATGATTGCATTTATATATAAAGCATCTAGAGTACCAAACTCATAGAAACAAAAAGTACAACAGGGGCTGCCTGAGGTTGAGGGAAGGGGGTGGGCAGTTCTTTAATGGGTGTAGAGTTTCAATACTGCAAGGCACACAAATTCTGGAGATAAACTACACAACAATGTGAACATGCTTAACACTAGTAAACTAGTAGCCCTCTTTAAAGTCGTGGCTGTGACCTCATGAGAAATTGGCCGCTAAGCCACTTTCAAACATCTGACCTACAGAAACTGTGAGTGAGAATGAACATTGATTGTAGTTTTAAGTCACAGAGCTTGGGATAATTTGTTACACGGCAGTAGCTGACAAATACAGTAGGTTTACAAAGGAGCCCTCACAATAGTTACAATGATAAATCTCATACTGCGTATTTTAACCCAATTTAAAAAATTGTATAAACCATTCTTAGCTTGAGAGCTATATGAAAACAGGCAGAAGGCTGGACTTGGTCTTGGGGCCATAGTTTGCTGACTCCTGTTCTAACAGAATAGAATCCACTGAATTCTCAAAGGCTTCCTTAAGGCTGTACAGGACCCCTTTGGAAGTCCTTAGGATGAACTGTATTTCCCAGTTTCCTACAGGGCTAGCAGAGAAAACCTCTCCTGGCTCTTAATCCGATGTGGCTTGTGAACTCCATGGTAGGGTCAAGGACACAGAAGCAGGTCCAGGTATGGGCCCCAGGTGAAGGCACAGAGGCCTGAGGTAGACATGGACATAGTATAGCTGAAGGGGTTACAGGCGAGACTTCACCAACACCCCACAAGGATCAAATAAGCTAGTGGATAAAGTGCTCAGAACGCTTGATTCACACTAGCTTTTATGATTATTATCCAGGCTTGTAGCTTTGCATCCAGAATTCCGTTGAATCTATTTTTTTTTAAAATTTTTTAAATGTTTTTATTTATTTCTAGGAGAGAGAGAGAGAGACAGCATGAGCAGGGGAGGGTCAGAGAGAGGGGGAGATACAGACTCTGAAATAGGCTCGAGGCTCTGAGCTGGCAGTCAGCACAGAGCCCGACGCGGGGCTCGAACCCACGAACTGCGAGATCATGACCTAAGCGAAAGTCGGACGCTTAACCGACTAAGCCACCCAGGCGCCCCTCCGTTGAATCTATTGATTCTATTGATTTACTGAATCGAGTGTAAGACACACCATTATACTATGTGCCATTTAGAAAGAAAACATTTAAGGCTTCTTCCAGTTCATCTATATTGTCATGAGTTCGTTTTTATGTTTTATGCACGAGAGAGCTTTTTCGACTTATTTTGACATTGGTATTTATCACATATCATGCTCATGGACACATTTCATGAATATATAAGTCAAATAAACTGGTTAAGATATTCCTAAAATCTTTTTGCATCCAAAGCCCAACTTCTTGGAAAGACTTTTCAACTCAGAACAGTCTGTGTTCCCTTTGTCTGCATAGGCTCATTCTCTGGTGCTCTGGAGAGATAGAATGTGTAAAGAGCTTCCACTGTGGTCACTGGGACTTTGTCTCCAGCCCCGGACACGCACACATAGGCAACGGCAGCTGTGTCCCAAATGCCACGTGCCTCAAAGCGATTGCGGATAGCGTGGTATTGAAATATGAAAATTGATGCATTTTGGAGTAGGCAAAATATGCGACCTTGGCATCTCCACCGAGAGACCTAACAGGGTTCTCAGTTCCTCGTGGCCCTCCACACACACACACACACACACACACACACACACACACGCACCTCCTCTAGGTTATTAAATGGCATCACCAACTACCTACTGGAGTAGGTCGAAGATTTGGGACCCATCTTTAATTGTTTTCTTCTCTCCACTGTATCTGCAAGGTTGACTCCTTAGCAAACCTTGTGGATTCCACTTCCAAAACATATTCCAAAACTTCCACTTATGCTCCATCTCCATGGCCTCTGTTCTTGCCTGAGTCATCGTGCGCAGAGAAGTCCTGTTAACACAGAAATCAGTCCTCACCGCTGTCTGCTGTTCGTCTCCCTCCCATCACGGTTGAAAGGAAAGCCGAGGTCCTTACCCCACCTGGGAGGCAAAGTGATCTGGTCTCACCTGTCTGACTTCACCTCCCCCAACCCACCTGGTTTCTTCTTCCCTTATTCTGTTCCAGGTGCGCTGATCTTTCTGCTGCCTACCAACGCCAACACTTGTTTCTGCCTCAGTGCCCTTGCACTATTTCCCTGCCCAGAATTCTCTGCCTCTTACTCTGCCCTTGACTACTCCTTCTCTTCCGTCCACTCTTAGCTTCAATGCTACCTCTTCAGAGGTCACTCCACTGAAGTTTGCCTTTCCACCAACACACGCACATGCACACGTGCACCTCTCTCCATCACATTACCCTTTTCTGTTGTTTTCATGGCATTACCTTATTAACATGTTAATTCCATGGAACAGGAACCTAACTCAGCACCTAGAACAGCCCCTGGCACAGAGCAAGTGCTCAAAACAATTTATGGAAACAAGTGAATATTCAATAAATGTTTGTGGATAAAGCTGCAGAGTATACAATATTATTCTGAAATTAAGAAGATAGTGGAGTGACGGTTTTAAAATATATCCTTAAATTTTTTGACGCTCTCTCTCTCCCTCTCTTCCAAAGGTGTAAACTATTGGCCTCCCCTTGAAATAAAGATGGTTGTGGACTCATTTCTACTGAACAGAACATGGCAAGGTGATGTTTTGTGACTCCCAAGTTTAGGTAATAAACAGATAGTTTCTGCCATGTTCTCTCTCTCTCTCTCTCTCTCTCTCTCTCTCTCCGTCTCTGTTCCCCTCTGTCTTTCTCTCCCTTTCATTTCCTCTGGGAAAAGGCAGCTACCACGCTGTCAGGACACTCAAGCAGCCTGAGGTCCAGGGAAACAGAAGCTGAGATATTCTGCCAATATTCAAGATCTGTCCACCAGCTGCATGAATGAGCCCCTTGGACGTGGACCCTTCAGCCACAGTTAAGCCCTCGGATAACTGTAGCCTTAGTTAAAGTCATGGCTGCGACCTCATGAGAAATTGACAGCTAAGCCACTTCCAAACATCTGACCCACAGAAACTGTGAGTCAGAATAAACGTTGATTGCAGTTTTAAGTCCTGGAGCTTGGGGATAATTTGTTACACAGCAGTAGCTGACAAATACAGTAAGTTTACAAAGGAGCATGTTTGAAAACCGCCAAGGAAAGAAGTGAAGTTTGTCTAACATGGATGTTACTTTTTTTTAAGGTGTTTATTTAAATTGAGAAGGGGGAAGAAGCAGAGAGAGAGGAAGAGAGAGAGAACCCGAAGCAGGTGCAGATACTGATGTGGGGCTCAGTCTTACAAACCTTGAGATCATGACCTGAGCCAAAACCAGGAGTCAGATGCTTACCAACTGAGTCACCCAGGTGCCACTGGATTTTCATTCATGATCAACTCCTTTTAAGTCCTGACATCACTACTTCCACTTCACAGTGTTTTATGATATATTCTGGAGCTGCACTGCTACCAAAATCAAGCTGATTGGTTTATAATTCGAAAAATATACATTTTTTCTTTTCTGAGAAGCAGAGCCCCATCCCCCATCTTCAGAGATTCCCCTTTTATCAAACATGTTTCAACAGATGCAACATTGTCTGCATTTTCTTCAGGTCCCAGGAGAATATTCTTTTAGGACAAGAAACTCATATTCTTTTTCTTTAAAAAATTTTTTTAAATGTTTTATTTATTTCTAAGAGAGAGAGAGAGAGAGACGGTATGAGCAGGGGAGGGTCAGAGAGAGAGGGAGATACAGAATCTGAAACAGGCTCCAGGCTCTGAGCTGGCTGTCAGCACAGAGCCCGACGCGGGGCTCGAACCAATGAACCAGGAGATCATGACCTGAGCCGAAGTTGGACACTTAACCGACTGAGCTCCCCAGGCGCCCCAAGAAACTCATATTCTTGAACACCTGCTGCATGTTCTTTTATAATCTCCATCCTCAACTTCTTTCTAGGTGATTCCCAAGGTCCTCTGACAGTTCTTCTTTTATTTTTTTTAGTGTTTATTTTTGAGTGAGTGAAAGAGAGAGAGAGAGAGAACACAAGCAGGGAAGGGAGAGAGAGGGAGAGACAATCCAAAACAGGCTCCAGGCTCCCAGCTGTCAGCACAGAGCCCAGTGTAGGTCTTGAACCCACAAACTGCAAGATCATGACCTGAGCCAAAGTCTGATGCTTAACCGACCAAGTCACCCAGGTGCCCCAGTCCTTTGACAGTTCTTTCTAGAATTATACTGGTCTTGATCCAAGTCGCTTAGAGTATGATGTGGAGGAATTAGAACATGCTGGGCCTCAGCTGGGTTCCTTACTGGGACCAGGCACAAATCAGCCTCCCTGCCCCTCACACACATGCACACTCACGCAGGCACACGCACACAAATGCATGCATGCACGCATTCTAGGTTATTGAAAAGTCAAACGAGATAACACACGTAAAGAGCTTTATCAAGGCTGGTATAAAGCAGCTGCTGTAGATAATTATTATTCCGAGAGACTGTATCTGCTTGCATGTCACATATCTGGATTTGTCTAGGAAATCATCTATGATTAAAGCCGAGAAGTTAGAAAACTTTAAACAGAGACAGCTAAAGAGGAAGGGAGCGGACTGTGACACGTTCTAAGCATCTAGTCTGTGCCCAGCACTTTACAAGCATTGTTTCACTGACTCCTGACACAAGCAGACCCCACCACACACACGGGGAGACCGAGGCACGGGTGGCGCTGCTGCTCACAGACAGACCAGCATCTGAGATCGGATCTGCCTCCTACGCCCATGGGCTTTTTTCTTCCTAATGCAAGCATCTGTGTCTAGAGTATGTTGAAACCTTGCAGTGGCCAAGTGCAGGGTATGGCTGCAGAAGCAGTGAGGCGGTGAGGACAGACGCGAGCAGGTGGTGGCTGGTGGTGCACTGGCCCCATGCCAAGGTCACAGCAACTTGGAAATTCACTTTGAAGCCCTCCCTCCCGGCCGGCCTTCACCCTCTGCCGCCTCTGTGTGAGAAGGTCTCTGCTGCAGAACAGGGGCCGGGGCTCCACCGCTTCCCCTCCGGCCCCTGACACTTCCCGAGTGACCTGACCCGTCACGGAGGACAGGACGCCCCCCCCCAGACCATTGTACCTCCCGCAGATGTAATGAGATTGTGCATGTGGGGTGTCTCACACGCAGCAGGTCCCAGAGCAACGGGTGGTGAAAATACAGCGTCCCAAGCTCTGATCCGGGTTACCTACGGCAGGAGCACCCATCAGCCCTCCCGCCCCACCCCTACATCCCCTCATATACGCACACATTCACACACGTACACACGCACACACTCATACATGTATGCACGTGCACTCACTCGTACAAACACGCGCCCACACATATACATACACATACACACATACACATGTATGCACACACACTCACAGAGACACACACACAGACACACGCCCACTCATAGAAACGCTCAAGCACTCATACACACATGCACACACACTCACACATGCTCACATACAGACATATTCACCCACAGACACTCATACACACACGTACGTGCACTCACACATACAGACACATGTTCACATATGCACACACGTGCACATGCGGATGCACACAGACGCACGCTCACGCAGACACATGCCCTCACGTACACACACGTGTGTGCACATGCACTCGCACACACATGCTCACACATACGCACTCGCATGTACACACACTCACGTAAACCCACACTCGCACGTGTACACACACACACGTGCACACACTCTCATCCCACTGTGAGATCTGGACCAGCACCGCCCGTTGACATGTAACGCGAGCCACACACCTAACCTAGATTTTCCGAGTCCTCACATTACAAAAAAGGACACAGAAACAAGGGACACTCATTTTGATACTATATTTTGTTTCACCTAATATATTTAAAATAGCATTCCATGCTGAGAACAAACTGAGGGCTGATGGGGGTAGGGGAGAGGGGAAGGGGGGTGATGGGCATGGAGGAGGGCACTTGTGGGAATGAGCACTGGGTACTATATGGAAACCAACTTGACAATATACTATTTAAGAAAAATATAAAAATAAAAATAAAATATCATTCCAACAGGTAATCCATAATTTGATCACGGCCCAGACTCCCCGCATTTCCAGCGCTCACCAGCCGCATGGGCCCCTGGCTGTCCTGCAGCACATGCGACCGTGCCGGGGCGGGGCTGGGGGGGAACCACATGGCCTCCTCCCGACCTGACCAGCCGACCCCCGGTCACGGCCACCTTACCACGCTGCCCACTCCTGACCGATTAGCGGGGAGTCCCCGCCGTGGCCGTTGCTGGGACTTAATGAAGCAGAGCTCACCAGGCTATAAAAATGTCGTTAGGCAGCCCTCCAGCCATGGGGTTAACCATGGAAGTATTGAAAGAGCGCATTAGGGAGATAATCAGCTCATAATTGCCGGCGAAATGAAGGGACTGTCTTGAAAGCAGGCAAAAGCACAGGGTAGTCAGTCACTCTGGGCTGCCACCACCCCAAAGAGGAACACGTGACCCAGGATTTATACCTACAAGTTTGATTCTAAAAGCAGAGACACCTCACCAGTGACCAACAAATACCAAAGAAAGAGTCAATCTCTGGCATAGTTACAGAAATGCAAATCAAACCATATGCCCTGTCCCTTTTCACGCATCAAGTTTGCAAATGCCTTTTAGAATAATACCCACTGCCGGGGAAGATGTAGTGAAATGAGCAGTCTCGTATATTGCCAGGGAGTATATAAATGGATACAGCCTTTCTAAAAAGTGATTTGGCAGTATGTGCTAAGTAACTTCAGTCTCCCCAGATATCAACCATTAGGGAATGATCAGAGACTTTATTAGTTATCTTGTGCTGTGAAATACACCGTCCCAAAACTTGATGCTTTAAGAATTATGTGCAACCCCTGAGTCTGTGAGTGGCTAGGCAGTTTTTCCGGTCTTGGTGGCTTAGCTGATCTTTCTCACATGTCTATGGTCAGCTGGAGGGCCGGCTGAGAATGGATGGTACAAGAGAAATCATCTCATGGATCTCCAGCTACAGGAAGCTTAACTCACCAGGAGCCTGGGAGCTGTGCTCTGAGATCCATCGCCACAATTGCACCGAGGCCCCCTTGCCTGTGTGCCGCGCTCTTCAGTGAATCTCCATGGTGTGGACACAAAGCCAAGTCATCATTGCTGGGGACCATGGAGCTGCTCTGGTGGCCATGTCTGGCTTCGCACAATCTCATGGGATTCTCTGCAATCCCCATGGCTGAAACTTGACCCGTCCTATTTTCTAGTGTCTCATCGCCCACATCCAGAACCAGTGTGGAAGAAACCCATTCCAGGGCACGGAGATGGGTGGGAGAACTATTATAACCCTGTTCGCAGACAATATGCCACAGAGGCTTTCAGAGGTGCGTTTACAAGGGCTCTCATCATGTTATTCATTTATTCATTCAACATACATTTACGGAATGCCCACTATAGGCCAGGCACAGTTCAAGGTGCTGGGAATTCAGTTGTACACAAATTGGCAGGCTCTATGTTTTCACGGAAACTGTATTCGGGCGGAGAAAGGCAAATACACAAATAAACAAGCAAAAGAAAAGATCCGAGTGATAATCATCACACGGAAGATGCCAAGAATCAAAATGTGGTCTTGGGAGGGTGAGCTGAGGGGAAAGTACCAGTCACGTGAGCATTCCAGACAAAAGGAGCAGATGAGGCAGAGGCCTGGAGGCAGGAGCGAGCGCCGTAGGAGAGAGGCAGAGAAAGAAAAGCAGATCGTCCAGGGAGGCGGGTGACGAGGCACATGTGTGCGACGAGGGCCCAGAGGAAAGCCAGTCTTAGACCTTGAAGGAATGTGGTTGGAAATTTCTAGAAGGTTTTAAACGGGCGTGTTGTGACACGGTCTAATTTACATTTGGGGGAAGTCTCTCTGGCCACTCGTGGAGATGAGGTTGTACTGGGGACAAAGAGTGGACAGAGACCAGGTCTCTGGCGAGGGTGGTTATCCAGTGAGAGAGGGTATGGGCTCGGAGTGTGCAGCCAGAGGAGGAAGTGGAGAGAATTTGGTGCGTTTTGAAAATAGAGACTCTAAGACCTGCTCAGGCTTGGGTGTGGGGGAAACAGAGGAGTCAAAAGTAACTCCCAGCTACTTGGATGGGTGGCTGACGGTGGGTGGCTGACGGTGGCTGCCTGGGGAAGGACGGACGAGGAGCTGGCCTGGCCAATGGGAACCCCAAGTTTAGTTTGGGGCTTATGGAGCTTGAGGTGTTGTCGGACTTCCGTGTGCAGCTGTCACGCGCATGATTGATGGTGCGAATGAAGGTATGAAGTTCAAAAGCGAGGTCAAGGGCAGCAGACAGAGACTGGGGGCTCTCGGCCTCCGGTGTGTGTGGGGGGGGATGTAGCAATCTGGGAGTGGCTGGGCTGGTCAGGGAGAGTGCAGAGGACAGAGCGGATGGAGGGTTGAGTCCCCGGGACCCCGCCCCAGAAGTCAGGCAGGGCAGGGGCGCCCCGAGGAGCCAACAGTGAGGACAGGAGAACAGGAAAGCGTGGAGGCCGAGAGAAGGGAGAGAAGTTCAAGGAGGGAAAGGGACCGTTCACCGTGTCAGATGCTGCTAAGACACGGAACTTGGATTTGGCGTCCCAGGAGCCATTGCCGCCCTGGTCAAGAGCAGGCACAGGCGACGCTGGTGACTAGAGACACGTGGGCATCAGCTGAAGGCACAGAGAAGCACAGGTGGACACAGCAACCTCAGGCCATGCGCTCGAGAAGGAGGCACAGAGAAGGGAGAGTCCCTGGTGGATGATGTCGTGTCCAGGGAGGGTTTGTTTTAATGAAATGATGTCGAGAGGGTTTCCAACCTCATGGGATCCATCCAGTGAGAAGGCCAAGTTCTGTGTCCAGGGAGATGCAAGGTACCTGTAAGAGGCAGACGCCTGACGCGGCCAGAGGGGCAGGTCCCGAGCTCGCGCTGAGGGCCTGGACGTTGATAGAGCCGAGCAGTCCATGGGGGTGGGTGGGAATCGGCGGCCGCTGTTGCATTTGCAAGCCCACCTGATGATTCCGTTCAGTGTGGCCCTCCCGCTAGATTGTGAATTCACAGCGTGGGAGGGGTGTTTCATTGCGCCCCCAGCAGCTACCCCAGCGTGGGCGTGTGGTGCCCGTTCACAGGGTGTTTGAGGAATAAAGGATTCTCACATCGATTTCTTTTTTTTTTTAATTTTTTAATGTTTTATTTATTTTGAGAGAGAGAGAGAGACAGCATGAGCAGGGGAGGGTCAGAGAGAGAGGGAGACACAGAATCAGAAGCAGGCTTCAGGCTCTGAGCTGGCTGTCAGCACGGAGCCGGACACGGGGCTCGAACCCACGAACCGTGAGATCGTGACCTGAGCTGAAGTCAGACGCTTAACCGACTGAGCCACCAGGTGCCCCTCTCACATCAATTTCTAAAGCTGACGTTAAAAAGGCAGGGAAGCTCTGCTGTACCAGTAAAGCCAGTGGCACTGGGTTGCAAGGGTGAGTCTATTTCCTGCAGGCCCTTGACCTTCTGCATGCCGCCCTCCCCCCCCCCCCCCCCCCCCCCCCCCCCCCCCCCCCCCCCCCCCCCCCCCCCCCCCCCCCCCCCCCCCCCCCCCCCCCCCCCCCCCCCCCGTCTCTGCCTTCAAAGTCCCTCCAGGCCTACGGCCAAGGCCACCCTCCTCCAGGAGGCCTTTCGATTCTTCCAGCTTCCGGAGCCGGCTCCCTTCCTCCAACCTGCGCCAGAGCATTCCTTTGCCTCCTCTGGCAATTCTCCCATTTGACCTGGAATTAGACGCACTGTATGTTTCTCTTGGCTGCCTCCAAACCTGATGTTTGTGAGTGAGTGAAGGGTGGGGTCCCTGGGGGCGGGGTTGCATCCTGGTGCCTTGTTAGCAGGGCCCCAACACGTATCCACCGCATCGAGCTGGAGGCCACCGATGCAGCCCCGGGTCTCCTTCTTCCTCCTTCCTCCATGCCTCAAATTTCACACTTGCTCTGCAAAAAGGGAAGGTGACCTAATGATCAGCTTGGTACAAACAGCCGGTTTCAGTGCGTCTTTAAGCGGGAGGTGGGGCTTAACTGGCCCCTGGAGTAAACCCAGCCAACAAAGGCAGGCGATCTTTCTCGAGGAGCCTCAGGCGCTTGGAGACCAGGGCCAACCCAAGCGCCTGCCTTCCTTGCATCCCTGGCACCTGGCCCAGAGCCTGGCCCAGAGTGGGTCCCCCGCCTGTGGCAGAAGGGTTGAATTTCAAAGCCTGGAGGGCCCCCTGTCTTTCTACCACTGAATTACTTGGACTTTCAGTCACTGATAAGTAGTTTCCGAAAGAATATACTTTCGAAGGCCATTTTAAAGGTCTGACATGATGAGGCGCCTGGGTGGCTCAGTCGGTTAAGCATCTGACTTTGGCTCAGGTCATGATCATACAGTTCACGGGTTCGAGCCCCGCGTCGGGCTCTGTGCTGACAGCTCAGAGCCTGGAGCCTGTTTCAGATTCTGTGTCTCCCTCTTTCTCTCTGCCCATCCTTGGCTCACACTCTCTCTCTCTGTCTTTCAAAAATGAACAACATTAATTTTTTTGTTGTTGTTGTTAAATAAAGTGGTTCCACGAATCCTTTTGCTTTTGGAGAGGAAGCAGGCGCTCTGGGGTGGCCAGCAGGGCTCACGCTGAGAGAATCTGAGCCTCCCCCACCCCCGGGTCACCTCATCAGCACTATCATACCCTGGGGGAGCCCGTACAGAATTGCTTCTGACCCTCTGTGATGTCATCGTGCTTTAGGGAGCTCTGACAGCCTCAATCTTGAAATGTCAGGCCACAGGTCACCACGACGGGGTAGCAGAGAAAAAGAAGCAGTGCCCCTTGCCCCTAGGGAGCTCACTGTCTAGTATGGGCGCCGAAGGGGAGAGAAAGGGCATTCTGAAGGCCAGGGGGCACTAAATAAGAACATTCTGTTTGCTTCTCTTGCCTTCAAAACCAACTGTGAAAAGGGAAACAGGAGACAGGCAGAGATGGTCGAACCATCAGCTTGATTGATGAAGGTGACCTAGTGCCAGATATGATCTGCTGTTCGGGCCCGACTGACCCCCCGCTCGCCACCTGCGGGTCCTCTCCTCCAGAACTCGGGGCTCCTCGTGCCCAGAGCACAGCGGGGACCCGCGTGGGGTCCCTCCTCCCAGCTCGCCGACCTGAGCACCTTCCTTCCCGCCTTCAGGAGTGACCGAGAGGCCGGAGAGGCTGGCAGTGTCCCCCGCGCCCTCCCAGCTTTCTCTCCTGGGAGTGGGGTCCACCCTGTGTCCCCTCGTGGAAGCAGGAGGAGTGAGGGATGAAGGCTCCTGCACCCAACACAAGCAGCAAACCAGGGCAGGGGGCGCCCTGCACGTAGATCACTTAGGGCCCACGTGCACGGGGAGGAGGTGACCACGGGTGCTGCCCACCCAGGAGGACTGTGGGGAGGACCCAGTGGCCCCACGGGTGACCCTGACACCTGGGCAGCTCATCTGGCAAACCTGCCTTCTCACTGGGGCTCCCGCGTGTCACTGACTGCACGGACTCTGCTCCCGCTGGTCACTTGGGGGTCCCTGGTCAAGAGAGGCATCACCTTCTCGTGAAGCACCTTTCAACGCGTCATTGCAGAGATCCTGGGGCTGGGGGGGTGAGAGCAGGGGTCAGGAGGGGCTTCTCACCACACCTGCTGGAAGTGACATGTGTCCTGGCAATCACAGCCCATTAGCCAGAGCCAGTCCCTGACCACCCGACGGTGAGCAGGCGGGAGGGTGCAGGAGCATGAGCCTCGTCCACACAGCCAGCTCCACAGATGGCCACGGTTGCTTTGCAGGAAAGACTGTTCTGTGGCCCTGAGCTCCAGCAGCCAGGAGCAAGGCTTCTGGAAACAAACCTGACTAATGCTTCTGCCTACCAGAGGGACGCTGAGTGAGCTTCGACGCCAAGCTGCTCGGAATCCCGCCTACACTGGGGAAAACATCCGTGGTGCTACCTAAGCTCAGATGCCACGGTTTGAACCTGGAGTCCTTAAACCCTGGAGGTGGCATGGACAGAATTCAGGGTAGCCCGTGAACTTGGATGGAGAAAAATTACATGTTTACTTTCTCTAATCCCTCATGGAAATTTAGCATTTTTTATTATTACCTATATGCCTATTGCCAGTAGGCAGCAAACTGCAACAGTATGACCAGTGACTGAATTTGTCATCAGTAGAACACACGAACACAGGTGTGTTCATTCACACTAGAGTTGTTGATCTCTGTAAATATCATGCCCACTAAGCTGGAGTTTGAAATTACAATCATTCCGAGATTCCATCTCTGGAGATGGTTATTTGTGCTAAGAGAGAAGCACATATTTGTAACTGTATCATGTGCTTTTATGCTTTGATAACTTTATCTTGGGATAATGGCTTTCTGTTAGTTAGAATACCATGCTGTTTATGCTATGCATGTAAGACCTTGATTCTGAGAAGAAGCTGAAGTTTTAGCCCTGGGGTCCACAGCATAGATCAGGCTAGAACTCCAGGTTTACTTAATCTGAGAAGAGAGACACCCAGAAAAGCTTTAAAAGATCAGTAATGTTTAAAGACACAAAAAAGGCTTTGGCTGCTTCCGGGATGCTAATGTTTCTTTAAATTTTTCATTGTTTCATTTATAAGTAGTGATTAGAGGTCACCTTATTTGGTGGGGGGAGAGATCGTGAAATTGTATGAGAGACAGAGAGAGAGGCAGAGAGAGAATCTCAAGTAGACTCTACACTCAGCACAGAGCCCGATGTGGGGCTTGATCCCACAACCCTGGGATCGTGACCCAAGCCAAAATCAAGAGTCGGATGCTCAATTGATGGAGCCACGCAGGCGCCCCTAGCAGTCATCTTCAAGTTTCCTTTTTAACATTTTAATAGAAAGCACATGAATGCCTAGGAGCATATGCTACATTTCTTCCTCTCAGCATATCTTTATAAACACTGGTGCCAATAAATGGGGTGTGGAGGAGGGAAAAGTGCTGATTTGTTTGTTTGCCAATATTTGTGGTGTAGACATGCCCAGCACAACTGATTTCAGACAAGCAATGTGATATCCTGAACACTGAGTTGGGAAGAGATATACAAGTATGCCCTCTTGTATAGTATTTCCACCATATGGATACATTCAACATACATCACCTCGAGAATCTAGGAAACAGGAACGTGAAGTGAAATAATAGGAAGCAATGAGTTTTTAATGTATATTAGTTTGCTTTTAAAATAGTTAATTGTAGGGGCGCCTTGGTGGCTCAGTCAGTTAAGCATCCGACTTCAGCTCAGGTCCTGATCTCTCGGTTCATAGGTTCTAGCCCTGCGTTGTTCGGGCTCTGTGTTGACAGCTTAGAGCCTGGAGCCTACTTCAGATTCTGTGTCTCCCTCTCTCTCTGACCCTCCCCTGCTCACACTGTCTCTCTCGCTCAGAAATAAATAAAACATTAAAAAGAATTTAAAAATAAAACAAAATAGTTCATTGTAAGCTTATGTGATTTCATCAAGTAATAGTAAAATATGAACTTTAATTTTATTTTTAATAATTTAATTATTGAATGTTCAAAAATTCAAATAATAATTTGAACCACCAGTTTGCAAAATCCCAAGTCCCGCCGTGAGCTCCCGTAGGCTGGTCGGGGGGGCTCAGCACACCTCTGTCAGTTCCTGAATCTTCCTTAGAGTAATTTGGACTCAGAAAGTGGATTCAGCTGAGACAGATGTGAACTGACACACAAGCTCCGCTAATCGGAGGGGAACGGGGTGTAAATGATGGGCAGGAAATAGATTCCTCAGCTGTCTTCTGGGGCTCTTGTTGCTAGAATCCTTCCAACAGTCCATTAGGGCCACTAGGGTCTGACTTCACCTAAATCAAAGTCCTATTGACATGGGTCACCCTGGGGATGGGTCTTCTGAACAGATAGCCCCTTGGGTGGGATGTCAAGGGAGCCCGAAGGGCTGGCCCCCTGCTCCCTTCTCCCTACTGAGTTCACCCCTCACCTGTTGACCTGGTCATTGGCCCCTTGTGCACGACTTACTCCTTTTGCTGAAAGCTTTGCCCTTTGGTAAACTTCAAATGGCCAAGAAGGAGAGTCCACTGTACACCCTTGGTCCATGTCCTGGGGTCCTCTTGGCTCTGTCCTGGGATGCTTCCCCTTGCCTCTCACACACTCTCCTTGATGACCCCATCCAGTGGCCCATTACCCACATCTGCTGGACCCCCCGATGCCCACTTGTGTGCTGGACAGCGCCACACCTCAAATATGTCCCAAACCAAGCTCACCGCCTTTCTCCACCTCCTCCTCCCAGCCCATCTGCTCAGTCCCTGGGGCTCCCAACCTTAGTGCGTGACAGAAGACCAGCTGCCGAAACTGATCCAGAATCCCTCACTTCTCCTACCCCACCATTCTGTCCCCTCCCTGCCCACGGTGTCCCTTCCTTCTTCTCCCTGACCATGGATGACACTTCTCCCTCACGGACCTCTCAGATCCACCCACCAGTCCCCAGGCGCCACCACCCCAGCTCTGGGCTGGACCCTAAGGTCATCTTCCTACCTCATCCAGCCCCCACCCTGCACCATCTGTGCTCTTTCCGCCTTCACTCTACCTTCTCACACCTCTGGCTCCATCCCACCCACTCCCTGCCCTCACCCCCGCCCCCACCTTCACACACAGCATTTTTCATAGAACGAGAACAGGCAATCCTAAAATTTGTATGGAACCACAAAAGACTCCAAATCGCTAAAGCAATCTTGAAAAAGAAAAAACAAAACTGGAGGCATCACAACTCCAGACTTCAAGTTATGTGACAAAGCTGTAGTGATCCAAAGAGTATGATACTGGCACTAAAATAGACACACAGATCAACAGAACAGAAAACCCAGAAATAAACCCACAATTATATGATCAATTAATCTTCAACAGGGGAGAAAAGAATATGCAATGGGAAAAAGTCTCTTCAGCAAATGGTGCTGGGAAAACTGGACAGCAACATGCAAAAGGACGAAACTTGACCACTTTCTTACACCACACACAAAAATAAACTCAAAATGGATTAAAGAGTTAAATGTGGGACCTGAAACCATAAAAATCTTAGAAGAGCACAGGCAGCAATTTCTCTGACATCGGCCATAACAACATTTTTCTAGATGTCTCCTGAAAAAAAAAAAATAAAAGCAAAAATAAACTATTGGGACTACGACAAAATAAAAAGCTTCTGCACAGCAAAGCTAAAAGGCAACCTATTAATGGGAGAAGAGATTTGCAAGTGACATATCTGATAAAGTGTTAGTATCCAAAATATTTAAAGAACTGATACAACTCAACAGCCAAGAAACAAATATTCCAATTAGAAATGGGCAGAAGACATGAACAGACATTTCTCCAAAGAAGACATCCAGATGGCCAACAGACACATGAAAAGATGCTCAATACCACTCATCCTCAGGGAAATGAAAATCAAAACTACAATGGGATATCACCTCGCACCTGTCAGAATGGCTAAAATAAAGAACACAAGACACAACAAATGTTGGTGAGGATGTGGAGAAAGAGGAGCCCTTCTGCACTGTTGATGGGAATGCCAACTGGTGCAGCCACTCTGGAAAACAGTATGAAGGTCAAAGGCATACATGCACTCTATGTTTATTGCAGCATTATTTACAATAGCCGAATTATGGAAGCAGCTCAAGTGTCTGCGGATAGAAGAATGGATAAAGAAGATATGGTCTATATACATAATGGAATATTATTCAGCCATAACAAAATAAAATCTTGCCATTTGCAATGACATGGGTGTAGGTGGAGAGTATTTTGCTGAGTGAAATCAAACAGCCAGAGGAAAACAAATACCTTATGATTTCACTCATGTGGAATTTAAGAAACAAAACAAATGAGCAAAGGAAGAAAGGGAGAGAGAGGCACACCCAGAAACAGACTCTTAACTATCGAGAATAAAGTGATGGTTAGAATGAAGGTGGTTAGGGGGCTGGGAGAAAGAGATGAGGGGGATGAGTCATATATGGAATTGTTGAATCACTATATTGTCCACCTGAAACTAATATAACACCGTACTAACTAGACTGGAATTAAAATTTAAAACTTAGTAAAAAAAAAAAAAAAGGGATAAAGCCTTGTTGATAGAAATCCAAGTTTTGTTAATAGTCAAAGGTAGAACTCTCGAAGTTGTTACTACGTCCCGGGTCCTACTCCAGGCACTTAGATAGAACAACCCACTCAGTGCTGACTACAGCTGATGGGAGAGCCACTGCTCTTATCCCGTATCACAGGAGACTGAGGCACAGAGCGGTTAAGTGATGCACCCCTGGGGTGTGACTCAAAGCCGCCGGATCCCAGCGTCCATGCTGGTAACCACTGTGCTGCCTGGTCTGTGCACTGAGCAGGGAAAGCAGAAAAATAGGGGCATTTGTCAGCTAAGGAGACAGAGCTCTGATGAGGAGGCACCAGAGCTCACATTAGAACGAGGAGTGGGGATGAAAACCACTTGTAAATTCCTGATACCAACCTCAGGGTCCCCACAGCTCCAGGGCGAGGATGGAGCACTCATATTTTCCCTTTCTTTCCCTGGAGGGGTTTGAGGAACAGAGAGGCTGAGTTACCTCCACAAAGTAACACAGCTGCTAAGTTCCAGGGCTGAGCTTCCAGTTCTAAGATGAGTATTCATTCCAGAGTATCAGGAACCTCCCAGATCTACCCTAAGTTTGGGGGCCAGTTCAGGCCCAGCCCCACCCAAAGCATTCTGGGCCTAAGGAAGCAGGAAACTAGATACGAGGATGACATTTTAAATTGGACTGAGCTGGTTTACCCAAGGGACACAGGAGTGCTGATGCACAGGGGCACATGGACCCCAATGTTCACAGCAGCACTCTCCACAATAGCCAAATCATGGAAAGAGCCTAAGTGTCCATCAACGGACAAATGGATCAAGAAGATGTGGTTTATCTATACGATGGAATACTACATGGCAATGAGAAAGAATGAAATCTGGCCGTGTGTAGCAACATGGATGGGACTTGAGGGTTTTATGCTGAGCGACAGAAGTCAGTCAGAGAAAGACATATATCATATGTTTTCACTCCTATGTGGATCTTGAGAAACTAAGCAGAAGACCATGGGGAAAGGGAATGGAGAAAAAGGTTACAGAGAGGGAGGGAGGCAAAGCATAAGAGACTCTCAAATACAGAGAACAAACTGAGGGTTGATGGGGGTGCAGGGGAGAGGGGAAAGTGGGTGATGGGCATTGAGGAGGGCACTTGTTGGGACGAGCACTGGGTGTTGTATGGAAGCCAATGTGACAATAAATTATATTTAAAAAAACTGGACTGAGCTGAAAAATAAAATAAAATGAAAACATTAATTGGACCAGGCTGGACTTAATAACGAAGTCACGGGATTTGCTGAGAGGTCGTTGGGAGAGAGAGAAGGAGGAGGGAGTGTGGCCGAGGAAAGCGCTGGAGGAAAAGAAAGGCATGGGTCTGGCTTCAGAGGGTCCAAGACACCAGCCCCACTCGGGCTCAGCTTCCTGTGATGGGGCCCGCACCGCACTCAGCCTCTAGGGGGCGCTCCACCCATGTTTGCTCCTGCGGCTCCTGGGAATGGGCGGATCAGGTGGCCAACTCGATCTGCAGCCTGCGGGTTTATCTGGCTTGGGGTTCTGTGTCCCGGATGCTATTACAGACCTGTAATTGTTTTCTCAGAGGCGATTTATTTCTCTAGTTAGCAGACTAGGGTTGTTGAGGGTTTCAATTTACCCACTTTTAGATTGCGTTGGGAGACGAGCCAGCACTTTCTGTCCCCACAGCTTTTAAGTGCCTGCAGCCACGTCCCTGCCCTGGGCTCCAGGCAGAAGGCTAGCAGCACTGACCTCCGGTCCCGACGACATCAGCCGCGGTGTGAGAGGGCTGGCCTCTGCGCCTTTCCAGAGAAAGCCTGGCGCCCGCTTCATTTGGGGAGGTGGATCCCTCTCAATCCCGAGCTCGTTCACTAGACTTCTGAAGCCACCCTTTGGGCAGAGTGGTCCTGGCCTGTGTGAGTGGCTGGACACCACCACCACGTCCTCGCTCCGGTCTCAGACACATTCTTGAAAGGAGGTTTCCCACCAAAACCACACTGGTGCAGCCGATGACCATCAGGTCTGTGACAAAGTCTCCTGGTCCCCTCTGCCTTTGCTTTGTGCCTTTATTAGGCACTGGGCCCCTGTGTCTTCTCTAAGACCTGCCAGCTCGCCGTCCATCCCCCCTCCCCGCATGTCAATCCCTACTCACTTCATGTCTTTCCTACCTCACCCTCTGACTCCCCACTCTGAGCTCAGCAAAGGCAGGGCATATCTAGTTTTATTTACTCTGATATTCTAAACGCATCGTGGAGTCTGACACCCAGCAGACTCTGGGGACCTGGGGGAGGGACTGTATATATCCACACCTTGGACTTCCTCAGCCCTTCTCATACTAGGAACAGATTGTCAAGCTCCTCCAGGAGGAGAGGAAATAGCTTGTGGTTTGGGGCCAGGAGGCCTGGCCCCCGGATCCTGGGTGAGCTGTAAAATCGGATGATAAATGACAAGATGAATGGGCTGCTGTGGGCTTGAGTGAGAAAGACACTGTCATCACCACGTCATGTGCTGTTTCAGGATGACCAAACCTGTTGGTATTCCCATTTCATCATCCTTCTGCAAGTTCTGGATATGTAGACACCCCGAAAATGTATCAGAGTGTCCAAAGGAAACTGGTCTTTAGGAGAATTTTTACGGCAGGACATACCATCCTTCTAGAACTTGGAAACAGTGTTTGGAGTGGAGGCTGGGCCTTGGTCCTAGCTCCGGGAGGGGGACCAGACACTGAGCCTCCTGACTTGCATCTAAGATGAACTGTACCCAGAGTTCTAGGACGCACCTGAAGGGAAATAGCCCTAATGCAGCTGCTTCTAACAGAGAGGAAGGTTCTGGTTAGTTTCTAGCAGAAATGCTCTTAAATGCACCTGTGCATGAACTTGGAGTTGTCGGACTACCCAGTAGTCTTGGGTAGACTTGGGACACGCGAGGGCTTTCCTGGGGCAATGGAGGCAGATCTCATCCTGGAGGTGGACACAGGGCGTTCCTTGAAGGAAGCAAAATTCCCAGGGAGGGGATGAGGGGGCTCTGGACTGGGAGGGGTGCAGCCCTAGGATGGAACTGGGCTGTTGGAGACGCCAGAGGCCTGGTGTTGGGAGAGAGGTTGAGCCTGCTGTAAGGAGACATCCAGGGCTGGGATAGGGAGTTAGCCCTTTTACAGTTTCTGAGGTCAGATCTGAGCCAGGACTTCTGGCAACGGACTCTCTGGTAGCAAGTGTAAGACCCTGTGTTGGATCTCTGATAATTCCACGTCTCCGCACGGGTCCTATTTCACATACAGTGTAGTATTGGCTTCAAGTAGAGCCCAGTGATTCATCGCTTACATATAACACCCAGAGCTCATCCCAACAAGTGCCCTCCTTAATGCTCAGCTGTATAAACTGGAGTTTGAACACTGCCTCTCTGGGGCTACTCTGACTCTGCCCACCTGTCCAGAGATGCACACAGCCCCTCCCAGTTGAGCAACCCCCACCCCAGCCCAATAAGGAAATTTGATGTCCATTCCCAGGCCACTCCTCTTTGCTGAATCACTTCTAATTTGATTTTTGTCTTTGTCTCTCCCAGTGGGGGACAGACAGACCCCACCACCACCATCACCCCCCGGCAAGGGCAGAGGCTGTGTGTCTCTCATCTCTGCACACCCAACAGACAGGACAATTGTTGGCATCTAGGAGGTGCTCAGACACATTGCTGAAGGTTTAACAAACCATGGCCTTCAAGATGTCAATGGGAGACAGACTCACAGCACCCTCAGTGCCCAGGCATCATTTTTACATTTTAATATCTCTGAGATCAAGAGGCATCTTGTAATCACTGTGGCCAATGGCATTTGCCATTCCTACTTGTGCATGTCAAAGCTTGAAGAACATGGATGAGCTGCTCGGAAGCAAATCTCTTAGACAACAGTGGAGCCGTCTTAAGAAACTGTGATATATGGTAGGCAGAAAAATGCACTCCCCCCTGCAAAGATGTCCACATATGAATCATTGGAACCTGAGAATATGCTACTTTCCAATGCAAAAGGCACTTTGCAGATGTGATTAAGCTAAAGATCTTAAGATGAGAAGATTGTCTGGATTGTCTGGGCGAGCCCAATGTAACCACAAGGGTCCTTAGGAAAGGGAGGCAAGAAGGTCAGAATGAGAGAAGTAGCTGCAACCACAGAAGCAGAAGTCAGGACTGATGTGGCCATGAGTCAAGGAATATGGCCGGTCTCTAGAACCAGAAAAAGCAAGAAAACAGATTCCCCCCTAGGGTTGCCAGAAGGAACCCCACCCAGCTGATACTTTCATGCTAGCCCAGTGAGACTGTTTTTAGACTTCTGACCTCCAGAGCTGTAAGAGAATAAATTAATTTTGTTTGGCCACTAAGTTTGTGGTCTTTGCCAAAGCACCTGAGGAAACCAATATGGCGCATCTCACCATTTACCATGCATCACAGTTACAGTGGGTTCAGGTAAAACTCATCAGAGAAAGATAAAAGTAAGGGGTGAACATATGATGAAAAACAGGATATGTACACAGTCTCCAAGTACCTGCCCACTAGATGTTTATTAATTACAGAGGGGAAAAATACATATTTTTAAAAGAAATATTTTAGTTTATTTAATATTATATATAGCATTTTTTTCTTTTGTTGTAAAAGACTTTATTGATAAAATGAGGGCATCTAAATAAGGTCTGTAGGTGAGGTAATAGTATTGTATCAATGTTAATTTCCTTTGCTCATTGTTTTAATCATCATTCTGTGGTTAAATTAGAAGGTATTTTCTCTTTCGAGGGAATACGCACTGTAGTGTTTAAAGGTAAAGGGACATTATATCTTTGACTTAATTTCAGCTGATTCAGAAAAACAATAAACAGATCTTCCTCAACTTGCAATGGAGTTACCTTCTGATAAACCGATAAACCCATTGTAGATTGAAAATATGAAGTCAAAAATACATTGCATACTACATCTGAACCCACCAAACATCACAGCTTAGCCTTGCCCACCTTACACATCCTCGCCCACCTCACACTAGCCTACAGTTGGGCAGAATCATCCCACACAAAGCCTATTTTGTAATGAAGTGTTGAGTATCTCATGTAACTGACTGAATACCATACTGAAAGCAAAAACCAGAAAAACAGAATGGTTCTCTGTGGAGCGGTTGCTGACCTTGTGATCATGTGGCTGATGGGGGGGCATGACCTGTTGCAGCCACCCAGCATCACGAGAGAGGATTGTACCACATACCCCTACTCTGGGGAAAGATCAAAATTCAAAATTTAAAGTATGGTTCCTACTGAATGCGCACCGTCGTAAAGTTGAAAAATCGTAAAGATGAACCACTGTAAATCAGAGACCATCTGTACACACACAGTAGCACCTATGTGTCATGATAAATAGGATATGAGCAAAGTAAATAAACCTTTGGGACTCTGAGCAAAACATATAAAAGAATTCTTTGTAGTATTCTGGCAACTTTTCTCCAAGTTTGAAATTATTCCAAAATATAAAGTTTTGTAAAAAAACAAGAAAATTCCCATCATAACACATTTTGCACAGAGGAGGTACATCACTCTGAGTTTCAAGGTGTCTTAAAGAATTGGAGCCTGAACATGAAGACATTTTAGGAATACTCAACCAATTTATTTCACGTATATTGTCTTTTCCATGTATGCGAAACAGTAACAAATGGTCACTCCATGTCTAAACAAGTTTAAAAGAGTTCTTACAGTTAGTTTGCCAAAAAATTCTAAAAGCTACAGAAATCCTGTGTCACAGTTCAATTGCTAGCTGTTTTTCTTTCTTTTTTTTAATTTAAAAAATTGTTATTATTTATTTTTGAGAGAGAGAGTGTGTGAACAGGGGAGGGGAGAGAGAGGGACACACAGAATCGAAAGCAGGCTCCAGGCTCTGAGCTGTCAGCACACAACCCAACGCGGGGCTCGAACCCACGAACCGCAAGATGATGACCAGAGCTGAAGTCGGATGCTTAACTGACTGAGCCACCCAAGTGCCCTTGTTTTTCTTTCTTACTTGGTACGTGAAATAATTATATGTCTTTCAACTGGAAAAAATAAGGTAAATAAATGTTTTTAACCCAGACTTCAATTAAAACATGTGACCTTGGGTAAGTCACCTAGAGCATATTTTCCTCATCAATAAAACTAGGTGACAATATTCATTATGTGCAGAACCGTCAGGAGGATTATGATATTGATAATGTCAAGAACAATGACGTTTAAGCCAATGTGTCTACTTGCCTGGCACTACATTAACTACTGAAAACTAGCACAGAGACCAGCAAAAAACAGATACTCAGTAAACCGTAATATTGGGTGGGAAAGATAATTTCACCCTCTACCATTTTGAGTCCTTAGCTGAAACCTCTTGTAATAAAAAAATAAAGTAAAAAAAAAAAACTGGATTAACAAGAGAACAAGCAGAAGTGAATTAACATGTATACCTCACAAATCTACAGGAGACAGTCAGGGAAACTAAGTCCCCAAGATGGCCCAACCCGTCATCTTAAACACCATCTGCAGTTAAAGACAGAAGAGAGAGATGAGGGGGCTGGACTGGGGTGGGGGTCAGTTATAGGAGGTAAAAAAGCCTGGTAAATGAGGGTGAGGTTGCGGTGCCGATTCAGGTGGGTGCCTTCTCTGCTGCTAAGTTTTTCATGATTTAGAGTCCTTCTCTTCCTGGTACGGAGAGGGAGACACACTGACTGATGGAGATTTCGGGTTTTCTTTTTTGTTTTTGTTTTTGTTTTATTTATTTCTAGGAGAGAGAGAGACAGCGTGAATAGGGGAGGGTCAGAGAGAGAGGGAGTCACAGACTGAAACAGGCTCCAGGCTCCGAGCTGGCAGTCAGCACAGAGCCCGACGCGGGGCTCGAACCCACGAACCGCGAGATCATGACCTAAGCGAAAGTCGGACACTTAACCGACTAAGCCACCCAGGCGCCCCATTTTTTTGGGTTTTCTTTATAGGCACAAATGCTTCTTAGAAAAGGGTAATTTGTATTCTGTTTTCAGAGCTTCTTCTAGGTCTGTTATTCTCAAAAAAATAATCAGCTCAAAAAATTCCTTATGTCAAAGAAGCATCTTGCGGGGGTGAGGGGAGGTGGGAGGGGAGGGTGAGGGAGGGGAGTGGGGGTGGATTCTGTTCCCCTTCAGTAGCTATTGAATCAAGGTTATAAATTTAATTTGTACTAAGATCAGGCTGTACAGAAAAAAAAAATCCTGCTTTTACTTATTTAATGTGGAATGAATTGAGTTTTTCTCCTGAGCTCTCTCCACCCCCTGGGTGGCAGGCAAAAGTATTATTGGGATCTGATATAGAATTTTCAGAGATCCGAGCCTCCAACTAGTATTTCAGTCTTTCGGAGGTACCTGTTTCATCAGCTGGCCTCTTTCTATCTCTGTAGTCTCCCTGAGGTGACATCTGGTGACTGGGAGAGAGAAGCGTACCATCCCTGGGGTGTTGGCGGAGCTATAGGCGATGCTCCTGGCCCCTCAAATTCATATGCTGAGACACAATCCCCTGTGTGATGGGGTTGGGAGGTGGGGCCTTTGTGGTGGTGATTAGGTCATGAGGGTGGATCTCTCAAAAATGGGATTAGTACCCTTATAAAAGGGACCCAGAGGGGCGCCTGGGTGGCTTAGTCTGTTGGGTGCAGACTTCGGCTCAAGTGATAATCTCGTGGTTCATGGGTTTGAGCCCCGCATAGGGCTCTGTGCCGACAGCTCAGAGCCTGGAGCCTGCTTCAGGTTCTGTGTCTCCCTCTCTCTTTACCCCTCTCCTGCTCACACTCTCTCTCTCTCTCAAAGGTAAGTGATCATTAAGAAAAAAAATTTTTAATAAAAGGGACCCCAGAGAGATCTTTGGCCCCTTGTTCCATGTGAGGACAAAGCAGGAGAGCAGTAGACTATGACCCAGGAAGTGGGCTCTCTCTGAACTCCCAACCTGCTGCCCCCTTGATCTCTGAGAAACCAAAGCCCCCAGTATTCTGTTCTAGCAGCCTGAGTGGACTGAGATGGGTGTAGACGCCCTGACCCGTCCTGAGCTCATGGATGCGCCCTTGGAAGTGTTGTGCCCGAATCGTGAGTCCCAGAGACCTCCAAGGAGCCGGCACCGATGCAAATACAAAAGGGTCTTTATTACAAGCTCGAGCAGGGGCTCACCCGCCTACCAGTGTTGTGGCAGAAGGTGAAGCCCCGAACAATAGTGAGCAGGGTTTTTATGGGGGAAGGGACGGGGGTGTTACAGTGCACACGTTGTACGTATAGCATCATCACATAAGCACCAATTACAACTGTACAGCAGCACCCAGGGTAACAGCTTTGACCATTCAGTATCTGTGAGGTGTCCATTACATTTGGTGGGACCCAACCATGACGTTTGAGGATCCTTTGAAAATGACCAATTATGAGGTGAGTTCAAAGGGCCCACGTGGGGTTCAGGCAAGCGGTGAGAAATTGGCTGGTTTGTACAGAATAACGGTCTACAGTTCCCAGCCTTGACTCAGACCACAGGAATGTTTTTTGATTAGCAGATCTGAGGGCGGTCCGAGGATGGCTTTAGCCTTGAGCGATCTGAGGAGTTGGGGCTACGTGCAGCCCGAGGTTGCTCTTAATGAAGGACCTAATTTTTGGCTCTTCAGCATTCGTGGACCTCCACGAATCTCTAGCCTCAACGCTTCTGGAGGGCAGGGCTTGTTCGAGGTCCTGGGTGCTCCGGCATCACCCATGGCTCCCATCTTCCAGCCAGCCCACTGACTCGAGCCGTCACGTCGCCTTGCCCAGGACAAGCCACCTGGTGGTGCCACTCAGGAGAAAGCTAAAACTCAGGGTGCCCTTCAACGGAGCCTCTTGGCAGCTTTCTGAAGGTGGACACCAGGGGCCCTGGGATCAGCCTCCTCTTTGCCTTTCTGACATCCTCACCGATCCAACACCTGCCCGGGTCTGCCAGCCTCGGGCCCAGGAATTACAATCCGAAGAGCGGCTTCTGACACCTCTGCCCTCCATCCGCTGGCTCACACCGCCTTCCTTCTCTCCCACAGTCCTTCAGGGCTGGCTGCTTTCTGTGTCCTACTTTGCCCATCCCCCAACCCTGGGACTGCATTCTCAGTGCGGGCCTGGCCCCGCCCACACAGAGCGCTGGGGCCCTCTCAGGTCTCCAGGCTTTGCCCTTGATATGCTAACGAGGGAGATAAAGGAATCCTAGCACATCCTCCCTCCTCAGAGCTTTCAAAACCTGGTTGCAAAGCCTCTCCTGCCTGGGAGCAAAAGCCTTCTGGCTCCCCCGGAGGAAGCAGCTACAAGGAAACTTGACTGAAAGAGGGAAGTGAAAATGCTTTGGTTTAAATTTACAAAGAGATTATCCTTGGGACACTCTTAGGATAATTATGGCCCTGGGAGCCGAGGTGAGGTCTCCAGGGCTTCACAATGAACTTCAAGACTTAATGCGCAAATTCATGGTAAAAATCACTAGGACAGCATGATGTGAAGGAAAGCAGGCAGAGCTCTGCAGCTGGGACCTGCCTTGAACTCTCCGGAGTCAATCATGCCTCTCCTCTGATTATGAAATGCAGGGTTTGGAAGAGGTCATCTCCAGGGGCTTTCAACTCAGAGGTTCTCTGACCAAAGGTTCTAATTCCACGCGTTCACATTTCTGATGGAAGCTGCTAAAATACAATAAAAATTCAAGCGATTTTAAAATTCCAGGGTGTGAGAAATAAGCTCGCCGGCCCAGTCAAAGGAGGGACGCGGAGACTCAGAGCACAGTGAAGTGAGGCTTTAACCAAGGTTCTTGCAAGAGCAGGTGTGTCGGGGACAGGCACGTAGGGGGCAGTTACAGCAGGCGACTTACCTCCTAGCGTGCAAGTCCCGCCCCTGATTCCTTAGTGGCTGAGCAACGCAGAGGTCGCAGCCTTACCCGGAAGTCTTCTATGTCCCTGGAAGGCCAAAGGTAGTCTTGACTGGAACAAATGTACATTCCCTGAGGTGACACAGAGACTTCAGGTCTCTGGCACGTGCTCTTTGCAAAGCCCATGAAAAAGAAGCCCATGAAGTGGAGAGGGGAAGAGGAACCAGAGGTGACGTGTCTAAGGGTTTGGGACTCCATTGTGGGGGGCTGGGGGGGCGGTGGTTGTACATATTTCCAATAGTTTGTAAACCGACTGTTAACTAGGCAGCCCGGCTTTTATTTGGTTTTTCTGATAATGAATCACCTCGCTTTCTTTGCACACAGGGTCCTTCAGGGGTTGGGCTCCCAGGTTCTGCCCAAGCTGGCTCCCTACAGGGCTTTGGGACAAAGCGTCAGGAAGAGGGGTGGGCTCAGCTACTGGAGGCCCACACGGCAGGTGGACACGAGAGCAGAGAGCCCAGCTACAAGGGAATAGGGTCCAAGATGAGGGGACATGGACAACCGCGTGAGAGGGTTCAGAAAACCCAGCCCAGCAACCGCTTGAACCACCCACTCTTGTCGGGTCCTACCACGGGCAAGCCAGGGGCTCGGCAGTTCTCCCCGATCTGCTCCACTGCCCCACTCTGGGTACCCCTCCTCCCCGACTCAGCAGTGGGGAGTCCGCCTCCCTCTGTCTTTCCGCTGACCAAGATGGCAGCCCCGGCCCCGCAAGGCGTGGCACACTGGCTCTCACCCCGACAGCTGCGAAATTGTAGAGTCTCTGGACATGAGGGACTCCATTTCAGAGAAAAGCCCCATCTTCCTT
The DNA here is from genome assembly GCF_003009895.1 of Hyaena hyaena. NCBI lineage: Eukaryota > Metazoa > Chordata > Mammalia > Carnivora > Hyaenidae > Hyaena > Hyaena hyaena. Next base: position 1,297,241 of record NW_024081125.1, on the reverse strand, counting down.
TCTAGAACCAGTGTCTTAGGAACTAGCCCGAGAGACCTTTGGACTGGGCCAGAAGTGGTAACTGTCGTACAAGCCAGCTGCTCGTAAGCCAACGGGAGAGCTGGCACCCTGACCATGAAACTGTGACTGTGAGCTTTCTGAGGACAGAATAGTTCATTCAGGCACAACAGATGTGTAACCAACGTGGCTCAGTTTCTTTTCTTTTTTTTTTTTAATTTTTTAAAATGTTTTTATTTATTTCTAGGAGAGAGAGAGAGAGACAGCGTGAGCAGGGGAGGGTCAGAGAGAGAGGGAGTCACAGACTGAAACAGGCTCCAGGCTCCGAGCTGGCAGTCAGCACAGAGCCCCATGCGGGGCCCGAACCCACAAACCGCGAGATCATGACCTAAGCGAAAGTCGGACGCTTAACCAACTAAGCCACCCAGGCGCCCCCAGTTTCTTAATACTAATTGACCTTTCCCCCCTTTTATCCAAGTCATGTAATTGTACCTCCATCGGCCTTCTCATAAGCACCTCTTGCTTTCACCCTGCAGGCCAGACACTCTTTGAGTTTCCAGCTGAATCTGTGCTCTTGGGATTGCAATTCTTTGATCCCAAATAAACTCTGGTTGGCTGCTCACTGTGGCTCTTTCTTTTCAGGTTGACACTGCGGGTAAGAATCCTGCTGGCCCTAACCCAAGAGATTATGAGTCTGTTAAGCTGGGGTGGGATGATTCGAACGTTCGGCAAGGATGGAGAACCCCTGGTTAGGCCGCATTCCCAGCACCACTCATCAGTGCTTGCCTTCCCCCTTGGACCACTTACACTTGTTCCCTAGAAATCCCCCTCACTCATCAGACCTCGGCTGGACCTGTCTGTCCCCTGGCGAAGCCTCCCTGACCTGTGAGGCTGGATCACATGGTCCTCTTTCCTGCTCTATTCCTCGAGGTCCACTTAGGGAAGCAGAGACCACTCTAGGTATTTCAAACAGAAGGAATTCAAATATGGGAACTGACTACATGGGTGATGGAAATACTGAGAAGCCAGAGGACGGTGTAGTAACAGCAGGGAAACAGTACTGTACCTGGGGGCCAGAGGGCTATAGGATGTGCCCTAGAAGCCAGAAGCCAGGGCAGGCTGGCAGGAGCCAGAATGCATCCAGGACCATGGAGAGAAGGTCTGTCTGACAAGAGACAGAGGCGAGGCGGGGGTGTTGCCATTGTAGGAGATACCACCCAAATCCCAGAGAAAGGGAAAGAAAATACCCTGGCTCCTTACCCCCTCCCATCTTCCAGTCTCCCACCAGTGCCTCCCATTGACCCTAACTTCCAAGAACCCAAATGGCAAGTGAGCCTAGGAAATATAATTCTATGTGATACCAAGCAAAGCAGATGTTCTAGTTATCTATGGCCATATCAAACCACTACAAATCTCAGTGACTTAAAACTCTTATTATTGCTCGTGATGGGGGGATGGATTGGGCTCAGCTGAGAAGTCCTTTGGGCTCTCTCATGCAGTTTCAGTCAGATGGTAGCTGAGCCGCAGTTACCTAAAGGCTGAATCAGGCTAGGTGTCCAAGATGGCGCACTCAATGGGCCACTAGCTGACGCTGACTGTCAGCTAGGTGCTCAGCTGGAGCCGTCAACCAGAACTCCTCTGTATGGCCTTTCTGTGGCCTTAGGGCTGGCTCACAGCATAAGGGATAGGTTCCCAAAAGGAGTTCCCAGTAGGCTTCTATGACCAAGCCTTGGACCCCATCTCTGCTCTATCTGTTAGTCAAAGCACAAGTAGGATTCGAGGTGTTAAAAGAATAGACTCTACTTACCAATGGGTAAACATATGCACACAGGGAAAAAGAGAATTAATGGTGACCATCTTTGGAGGCAAGCTATCACCATCCAGTTTGTAGTCACAACAATTCACATCCTGTCACAAGCAAAATTTACTCATCCTTTGCCAAGACATCCAAACTTTCATCCTGTTATGGAATCGGCCTTAGGTTCAAGGTCTAGGACCCCACCATATACATCAGGTCCAGGTACGGATGAGGCCGGCTTTGGTCTGAATGCTTGTGTCCCCCCAAATTCATGTGTTGAAATCTCAACCCTCATAGATGATAATACATGGAGGTGGGACCTTTGGGAGGTGTCTAAGTCATGAAGGTAGAACCCTCACGAATGGGATTAGCACCTTTATAAAAGAGGTCCCAGACAGATCCCTCAACCTTCCACCATGTGACGACCCAGAGAGAAGTTATCAGCTTGAACCATGAAGACAGCCTTCCCCAGAATGTGACCCTGCTGGTGCCTTGACCTCAGACTTCCCAACCTCCAGAACTATGAGCAACACTTATCTGTTGTTTTTAAGCCCCCCAGTCCGTGGTATTTTGTTACAACAGCATGAGCAGATTGACAAGGCTCCTTAAGTGCAGATGCTCAAGGGACATTCCTTGTAATCTAAAGACCAGAAGATTATAGAGAGAATTATGTGTCCCCTCCATATTCTGGTCCCCAGCAGACAATGGTTAGACAGGCAGAAAATACGTGCAGTGACATTCCCAGTCAAGAGGGGTGGGGGAAATAAGGCTTTGGGGGAGTGGGAAATACACAGGGGTCCCTGGTCCATAGCAATTCTGAAATGCAGCTGGGTCCACATCACCAGTTCCTTGATGAAAGCATAGTCTTGCTCCCTGGGGATGCTCCCTGGGGGTGCTCCCCCATGACTCTGGATTCTTGGCTCTGCTCTCTGGTTCATCTTTCTTTTTCCATCAAAAATAGCCCCATGTGTACAGCTTTTTCAGGCTTCCTCCTGAGCGTACTATTTCCAAGGCCAAAAGGTGTTTTGTCATTTTGAATTGTCCATCCCTCCATCAAAGCTGATACATTTCCTCTAAAATGTATATGGATTTCCTATCATCAAATTATAAGCTACACATTTCTTTCCAGGACACACCCTTCTATATTATGGGCTCTTCATGAGGCTGCTGTGGGACAGCTTTCAGATTCTTAAAGACCTCATTGCCTAGCAGAGATGACATAATGGCATCCCCTTAAGAGTCTTAAAGTCTTCCTGTCTCACAGAGGTCTGCATGTCCTCAAATCTTTCTGATATCTTAAGAAAAGGTCTTTTGCTTGTAGCCTGGATGTCATTTTGCCTTGACACACCACCTTTTACTGACATCTTCCTGATCTGATCTTTGCCATGGGGCCATTTCTTAGTTTGACAACATCTTGTCCTTTGGACAGATCGCCCTGAGCTCTCTCTACTTCCTCTAAATTCTGTCGAGAACTGAACAGTCGCTTTTCACATTGAGCTCATTTTTCCATACCTGTGTCTTTTCACACGTGGCTAAAAGAAGCCAGTTGGCACTTTTAGCATTCCACCGGCAAACCTCCTTAGCCACATCCATAAGTTCATTAAGTACATTTTGTTGTTGTTGTTGTTGTTGTTTTTAGAGAGGGAGATAGAGGGAGTGAGAGCAGGGGCAGAGAGAGAGAGAGAGAGAGAGATTGAGAGAATCTTAAGCAGGCTCCACATTGATTGCAGAGCCCCATGTGGGGCTCAATCCACAACTCTAGGATCATGACCTGAGCTGAAATCAAGAGTTGGAGTCTCGGGGCGCCTGGGAGGCTCAGTCAGTTAAGCGTCCAACTTCGGCTCAGGTCATGATCTCACGGTTCATGGGTTCGAGCGCCGTGTCGGGCTCTGTGCTGACAGCTCGGAGCCTGGAGCCTGTTTCGGATTCTGTGTCTCCCTCTCTCTCTCTGCCCTTCCCTACTCGTGCTCTATCTCTCTTTGTCTCTCAATAATAAATAAATGTTTTAAAAAATAAAATAGAGGCACCTGGGTGGCTCAGTCGGTTAAGCGTCTGACTTCGGCTCAGGTCATGATCTCACAGTTTGTAGGTTCAAGCCCCGCATCGGGCTCTGTGCTGTCAGCTAGCTCAGAGCCTGGAGCCTGCTTCAGATTCAGTGTCTCTCTCTCTCTCTCTGTCCCTCCCCTTCTCATGCTGTCTCTCTCTCTCAGAGATAAACAAAACATTTAAAGAAAAAAAAAAGAGTTGGAGGCTCAACCGACTGAGCCACCCAGGCGCCCCCATTATGTACAGTTTTATGTTCCAAGGTGGCACAGGCAACCTCCTGACCAACCGTTCTGCCACTATGTAAACCACATCTCTTTCCCTCCATCTCCAGTTACAATTATTTCACTTCCTTCACGCCTTCATGACGGTTTCTGAAATCCTTCCACGCCAGTCCCAAGCGAAGTAGCACCTCCTTCCCCAGTTCTAATTCCTTCTCTGGTTACCTGTTACTGTGTAAGAAGCCGACCTGGGGAGCCTGGGTAGCTCTGTCGGTTAAGTGTCGACTTCAGCTCAGGTCATGATCTCAGTTTGTGGGATCGAGCCCCGTGTCGGGCTCTGTGCTGACAGCTAGCTCAGAGCCTGGAACCTGTTTCAGATTCTATGTCTCCCTCTCTCTCTGCCCCTTCCCTGCTCATGCTGTCTCTCTCTGTCAGAAATAAATTAAAAAAAAAAAAAAAAACTTAAAAAAAAAAAAAAAGAAGCCGACCTGGAACTTAACAGCTTACAGTAAGTTTATTATCCTTCATCCTTCTGTGGACTGGCTGGGCTCACCTGGGATCTCTCATACGGTCACAGCCGAATGGCAGCTGGGGCTGCCAGCCGTGTGGCCTCCCCATATGCCTTGGGTTTCCCACGGTATCATGGCTAGATTCCAAGAGGGAGCGTCCAGAGAGCAAGCAATGTTTCAAAACCTCGGAGGAAGGTTTAAGACTTCTTATGGTCTAGTCTTAAACATCATTTCCACTGTAGCCTTTATTCTAGACCATGGCATTCCACCAGATGGAGAATCAGGTAGACAAATGACCCTCACCTCCCAGTTGTGGGGGGGGGGGGTGCCATGTATGTCCAGGGAAGAGAGGGGTGGACAGCGGCCATCCTTGGAGGCAGGTTACCATGACATAGAAAGACAGGCAATGGTTCTGAGAACAGGTGACCAGCACGCTTACCCTCACTGCTCCCTGTCTCCATAGCACTTAGTACCATTTCTAATTAAATATCCGTGTGGCTCTGATAATTCTGCCGTCCTCAGTAGAATAGGGACTGGGTGACTGCAGGGGTCACGTCCGTTTTCATGCACTATTGCAGAGTCGTATTAGCACAATGTCTGCTCCTTACTGAGCTCAGTATGCGCAGCATTTGTGAAATAAACGAATGAAGAGGGCATCCGCCCAGCCATTCCTTCGGAGTTTTCAGGAGAACCAAGGGCCGTGTATCCGCAGAAGCATTTAGGGGCCTGTCCTTGGATGAAGAGTGGCAGAACTCACTCATTCTTCACGCGCTTAACGACCGTCAGCTTATTGCAGACAAGCATTTCTCGAAGATTGCGCCACAGACGCTGGCTAGTGGCACGTCTTGGATTTGAATATGTGTGGTGGGGGAGGGGCGCCGGGTGGCTAATGAGTAAGGCAGGTGCAGGGGTCCACACCGGCCCTAGCAAGTCGGGATCCACGGGAAGGGGCCTCAGGACGCTGCACCAGGACCAGTTCCCGGTGGCTTCATGCCCAGGAGAGTGTAAAGACTTCCGTGTGGGAGATACTGAGGTCAGGCAAAGTGACCTGGGGACAGGGGGTGGGACCATGAGAGAGCTAAAGCAAGGGTCCCAGGGAAGCAGCCTTTCTTTGGGTCGCTGGTGAAGCTCCTACTGTGTGCTCCAGGGTAGAGCAGTGAGGAAGACAGGCAGATCCTGCCCTCAGTGAGTCTCTATTTTCATGGAAAGTCAGGTAGTTAACAAACGTTCCCCAGAATATCAGAATATCGGCTGTTGGCAGGACATATGAGGCCCTCGGGGACCTCAGCGGCACCTGCCCCAGTGGTGTGCTGGGGAGGACATCTCTGAGAACGTGGCTTGCAGCTGAAATCTGGAGGGGCAAGGGAGTCAGCCCCCCAAGCTAGGCAGGGGCTCAGGGCGTCCCAGGCCGAGGGACCAGCCCATGGAAAGACCTAAGAGCCCATGGTCCCGGGGCCGAAGGAGGCCGGTGATGCCAGAGCAAGAAACCAGTCGGGGAGGCGAAGAGGCCAGCAGAGTCAGACGCCCAGGACCCAGAGGGCCAGGGAAGGGGTCGTCACTCCATCCTCCATTCTCAGGGCAGTGAGTGAGCAGGGGGGAGCGGTGGTGGCCCAGTGTCGTGCATCCCAGAGAAAGGGGGCCCGGAGGACAGCGCGCCAATGGCAGACCGTGGTGCCCGGGGGCGTGCGGCCCGGCAGCTGAGCCTCCGAGCGCTTTGGCAGGGTGCCCAGCGCGTGCGCCCTCCTTATCCTGGCCTAAAGCACGGCCCGAGGGCCAAGTCCGGTGTGCTGCCTGCACACGTACAATCCACAAGCTAAGAACGTTTTCACAGTTTTTAATGTTGAAGAAGATTTAAAGAATAACATCTCATGATGAGTGAAAGCTTTCTAAAGTTCAGAGTCCAGTGTCGCAAAATGAAGTGTTATGGGAACACAGCCACGCCTGTTCATTTGAGTCCACGCTGTCTGTGGCCACGGCGCCATCGCCCCACAAAGCCTGAAGGGCTTCCTCTCTGGCCCCTCGAGGGGAAAGTTCGCCAACCCCTGCTCTGACCTGCTCAGCGGGGACCTCTTCTGGAGGGACACCAGGTCTCCATTTGCTGTGCAGCCTCAAAGACAAATGGAAGAACGCGACCCCCTGAAATCTGAATCTCAAGCTAAGCGTCAGGCCCCCTGGGACACACACTTTTCTGTCTCCACGGCTTGGATCCGCCTCCGCAGGGAGACAGGACGCCCCGAGCAAAGAAGGAAGCTCCCTGCCCTGGCACCTGCCCGGGAGGATGTCCCTGTGTGTATCAGCGGTTGTCCCGGCCAGCGAATTCATGTCACCTCTCGAAGCTGCAGCCGTGGGACAGCTGGGCTCCTGCTTAGGGCGCTGCCCACCCTGTCACTGCCGGGCCAGGCTCGGCCCCCCACCCCAGTGTGCACGGGGTGCCAGTGGGAGCTGCCAAGGGGCTCCTCCCTCAGCCGCACCCCTGCCCTCCTGCATCCACTCCCTGCCGGTCTCCGTGCCTGGCCCAGGCCTTGGAACTGGCCACGGAGAGGAGTCCGTACAAGGTCAGCTTTCGGGCGAAGCAAAGTGGGCTTGTTACCCAGGCGCACAGAGGGAGAAGAAAGTCAAGAGTAGTAATGTCCAAATAGTTACTCCTATGTGCGTGTCGCTCACTACGTTGCCTCTGTTGTTCATTATTTGTCACCTCTGGGGACCCAGTGGAAACCAGACATCCCTGAAAAGGAGCAGGAAAAGAGCAGCCCCCCATTTCCGGGCTCCTGACATTTACCACCCCATGGGATCGTCCAATAGCCCAGAGGGAAGCATGTGTGACCTCTGCCTTTCGAGAATTAACACACCCATGATCACACAGCTGACTGGCAGCGACACTTGGATTTGACTGGCAGCCCGTGGGTGCTCTTTCCACAACAAACTTACAGGGCAAGTGAAGGTGAGAAGCAATGGCAGACCAGAGATTAGAGCACAGGCTTTGTTGTTGGTGGGCCCTGGAGTCGAATCCTGACTGTGTCATTCATTGTAGTAGAGTGTCTAAGATATGACACATGGCCAGCCTCCTTGCGTCTAAATGTGCCCATAGAACTACCAAATGGCTAATGACAACTGGGCAGAGTGTAGCATGTGACCCCCTCCATCCAGTCTTTTAAAACAAGCACGTGCACACTTCTGGGTGCCTTCCTCCATCCTCCTGTTGGAAAGTGGATGTGATGATGGGAGCACTGGCAGCCACTTTGAAACATGAGGAATGGGGTTATACCCAAGAGACTGGGGATCAGACAGCACAGAGAACTTTGAGGACCTGCCACTTTTATACACAAGGGAAAAATAAACTTCCATCTTGCTTAAGCCACCAATTGTATATTTCTCTTAAAAGCAGCTGAATATAATCCTTACCGTCCTATTTAATCTCCCTGAATCTCAGTCGCCTATCCAGAGTATCTGGGTTGTAGGAGCTACATCATGGAATCACATGTGGCTTAAATAGCAGCTAACACTTATTGAGCACCTACGACTTACCAAACACCTTTCTATGCATTTTACATGTGCTGGCACATTGAATCCTCAAAACAAACCAACCTTCGGGGTGGGGGGCGGGATATTCTTATTGTTTACATACAGGATACCAAGGCTCAAGAGCATTAGTTAACTCAGGTTCAGCTGTGAGCGACACAAAGCCAGGCGAAGAGTGACAGTGGTGTTTCCCGCATGTCACAGCACTTAGCAGACCAGCTCAGGTACGGAGCCCCGTCCAGGAGTCCTCGCAGCTCAGCACACTGTCGCCATGGATGGTGGCCTCCCCCTCGGGATCCGCACTGGCAGCCCCATGGCAAAATGGAAGGGAAATTTAAGAAAGTAGAGAGACAGGCTGTCTTTTAAGGAAGATGTCCCAGGAACCAACACGTGACATTTTGGCTTCGATCACATTGGCCAGAATATTGGCACATGGCCACGTGCGGCTACAGGGAGGCCGGGAACCGTCTCTTTATTCTGGAATAGCACCTTCCCAGCTGAAAACTCACCTCTCTGAAAAGGGGGAGGATGGATACTGGGGGACAGTATTAGTGAGGATTGTCTGAAATAGACAGTATTAGATAGATAGATAGATAGATAGATAGATAGATAGATAGATAGATAGAAGATAGATGATAGATAGATAGATAGATAGATAGATAGATGGATAGAAAGATAGATAGAATGGAGATAGATGAGGAGAAATGTATTATGTGAATTGGCTCATATGGTTATGGCTGACAAATCCCATGAACTGCTACCTTCATGCTAGGACCCAGGAAAGCAGGTGATGTGAGTTGGAGCTGAAGGCCTTGGGGCTGATGTTGTAATTCCCAGTCTAAGAGTGAAAGCCGGAGAATGAGGAAAGCTGATGTCCAAGGGCAGGAGAAGATGGAGGTCTCGGCTCAAGCAGAGAGTGGATTTGTCCTTCCTCTGCCTTTTTGTTCTATTTAGGCCTTCAGGAGACTGGACGGTGACCATCCGGGATGGGGAGGGTCATCTGCTCTACTGGGTCGACACCCTCACAGCCACACCGGAAATAATGTCTTACCAGCTATCTGAGCATCCGTTAGCTCAGCCAAGTTGAAATGCACCATCAAGTGGCGCCTGGGTGGCTCAGTCGGTGAAGCATCTGACTCCAGCTCAGGTCATGATCTCGTGGTTCATGAGTTCGGGCCCCACATTAGTCTCTGTGCTGACAGCCCAGACCTGGAGCCGGTTCGGATTCTGTGTCTCCTTCTCTCTCTACCCTCCCCCGCCCAACGTAAATAAACATTAAAAAAAGAAGAAGAAATGAACCATCACAAGCGGTTCAGTAACTGACCCAAGGATCTGTAGAGAAAAAGTGGCAGAGCTTGGGTTCAAGTGCAGGCAGCCTAGCTCAGAGTCTGCCCTCTTGGCCATTCCACTCTCCCAGGGTGGCCATACTCAGCCCCCTTGTGCTTTTGTAAGCAAAGTTTCCTTGGTACGCAGCCACGCCCACTTGTTCCCGGGGTGTGCGGCTGCTTTGTACCACACGCCAGGGTCCACTGATTGCAACAGACACTAGCTGGCTGGCAAAACCGAAATTATTTACCCTTTACAAACGAAGCGTCCAACCCCTGCACTGGTAGACTGCCTTAAGCAAGAGAAAGTAGGAGAAACGCCTGGCGCCGTTTCAGAGCAAGAATCCTCAGAAGCCAGCCCTCCGGACGGTGTTGTGGTTACAACTGACAATATCGGGACTGGTACCCAGATCTGCATGGGCATCAGGGCAGAATCAGGACCTCATTGTCGATGGGCTGCCACCCAGAGGAGAAGCGGAACTCCCAGGGAGGGGGCGGGAGTGGGTCTGCAGGGAGGTGTGCAGGCCCGCCCCCCCCCCCCCCCCCCCCCCCGCCGGCCAGCAGAGGTGAGGTGGTGAGCACGGGCCCTCAGGAGGTGGGAGACGACCGTCTGCTGCCACGGAGCCTGTGCTCTGCCGGACTGGGGACAGGCTGAGATGGCGGCTATTTTTCAATGCCCCGAATGTGCGTAGGTGAGCAAAAGTTAAAAAGAGAATCTGTTGACAACATGGTTCTGAAGTTCACGAGGAAGGGGAAACTAGGAAAATAGCCAAGAAAAGTTTGGAAAACTCCCTCCCTTCATCCTCACACAAGCTCAGTACGGGGGAGACTGTGGTTAGCCCCTCTTGGAGGATGAGAAGGCTGAGTTCAGAGGTGACGGAGGGTCAGAGAGAGATTTACACGCACCTGTATCTGCACACATACCTCTACCCATGCTGGTGCCCGTATAAATGGGCAGGGCAGGCATTTAAATGTAGTTCTTTCTAGCAGATCCTACACGCTCTGTACCCCCTGATGTTTCCAAAACTGTCACAAAAACCCCAGTCCCCTCGGCACTGCTGCCAGAGGGATTTCTGAGGATCCCAGCCTGCTAAGAACACCCGTCTCACTGCTGGCATTGCTGTCATCTCTACCAGAAATGTGTGGGGCGCCTGGGTGGCTCAGCCGGTTAAGCGTCCGACTTCGGCTCAGGTCATGATCTCACGGTTTGTGGGTTCGAGCCCCACATCGGGCTCTGTGCTGACAGCTCGGAACCTGGAGCCTGCTTCAGATTTGGGGTCTCCCTCCCTCTCTGCCCCTCCCCGCTCACACTCTGTCTCTCTGTTTCAAAAATAAGCATTAAAACAATTACCAAAAAAAAGAGTAGATCTTAAGCATTCTAACCAGACATTAAAAAAAAAAATGGTAACTACGTGAAGTCATGGATGTGGACATCAAATCAGCACATTGTACATATGAAATTTATACAAGTATGCTTGTCAATGATACCCCAGTAGAGCTGGGAAATGAATGAATGAACGAATGAATGTCCAGGGTACTTTCCTCTTTGGGAAAATGGCAGCATGGGTAAGCTTACATTGAGCCTGTGGCCACCGGCGTACAGTGGTCAAGGAGCTAGGATTGGAACCGCCTAGAAGGCTTTGGACAGGGCACTCCTTTTCCTGGGCCTCAGTTTGTAAAAATGGACATATTATTATTATTTTAATGTTTATTTCTGAGAGAGAGAGAGAGCACGAGCAGGGGAGGGTAGAGAGACACACACAGAATCTGAAGCAGGCTCCAGGCTCTGAGCTGTCAGTACAGAGCCTGATGTGCAGCTTGAACCCACAAACTGAGAGATATGAGCTGAGCTGAAGTTGGATGTTTAACTGACTGAGCCACTCCGGGCGCCCCGAGAATGGGCGTCTTCTTAAGAACTGTGTCACCAAATAAAGGTGATGATTTGCAGTGATTTTCTTTTCATTCTTTTACTCATTCATTGATTTCCTGAGCACCCACGTCAGGCCTAGCACCCATTCACTGTGTGAACGAGGGACACATGGTGGTGAACACTTTTGCAAATTGTGTCTTTGGTCTTCACAACAGAGATTAGGAGCTCATTCCTGTCCTAACGAAGCTCCGATGGCTTAAGTAACCGGCCTGGGGTCACACAGCTGCTGAGGAGGGGTGTCCGGAGTTGGACCCAGGCATGTAGCTCTGGAGTCTGTTCTCCTCATGCCGCGGTGACTCCGGGGACTGGGTCCCTTCCTGAACACCCTACAGCGAGCCGTGCCGACCACACACATATAGCGAAGCCTAACACGAGGCTGCTTATACAGAGGGCCAGGCTTCTGGAGCAGGGAGGCAGCAGTGTGACACGGATGAGTCAGGGAAGACTTCTTGGAGGAAGCAACCTCGAGTTCAATTTGCCGGCAGAGCCGAAGAGAGGCCCTCCGGCCCACCCCTCCCCCCATGCTGCTCTGATCCAGGTCCCCAGTGACCCCCATGTTGCCAAGTCCTGTGGCCGGGTCTCCACCCTCATGTCACCTGAGCCCTGGGCGCATTTGCCCTGGTTGACCTCTCCCTGCTGCTGCAGACACTCAGCGCGCACTGTTCATCCCTGCATGCTGTCCCTTCCCTCCTCTGCTGTTCTCTCCTGCTCTCCTCTCCCTGGGAACACAGGAGAGCCCCAGGGCTCAGGTCAGGACTCACTCCCACTCTCCACTCCTGGGGGCGTGAAGCACCACCCCCAGAGGGGACAGGTCCTTCCTCAACCTGCCTTCATTCCCTGGACACACTCACTGTCGCGGAGCTCTGAGGCTAGAGGCTGGTGGCGCCGTGCGCCTCGGAAACCTCTGCAGACAGCCCTTCCCTGTCTCGCTCTGAGCTCTGGGCGGGGCCGGCCAACCTTGACTTCCAGCCGCCTCGCTGCAGCCTCTGCCTGTGTCCCCACGTCTCTGTGTCTGGGTCTCTTCTTTCTTCCTAGAAAGACCCAGGCTATGAGATGTAGGGCCCACCCGACTCTATGATGACCTCATCTTAACCAATCACGTCTGCAAAGACCCCCTTTCCAAATGTCACAGTCTGTGTCCCAACTGTCCCTTCCTTGAATGTATGGCACGTAAGTAACCATGCGATTCATATAATCAATGCGACATTGACACAAATGTCCCTTCTCATCAGGCCCCAGTGTCCCACACTGAGGCCACACGGGGACAAGCTGCCTGGTGTGTCCCTCGGGCCTCCCAAGAGTGCGCCGACAGACACCTGCATGCAGAAGGTATGGCTGGTTTCACACAGCCAGCCAGCCCTGGTTAGGCCCCAGAGGGATTATTCAGGTCCACCAAACACCAAGATGTTCCAGGGCTTCCCTCTGCCCTCTCTCCCTGCTGCGGTGTTCTAGAACTTACCACTCCCTGATGACATAGAACACATCTGCTCTTGCTTCCTTGTCTCCCTTAACTCGAGGGCCCGATGTCATTCTCCAAACCCCTCCAGGAGATCCGGACCCCATCGGGCACTCCCTACCCGCCTTGCTGGCCCACTCCTGCACCGCAGTCCAGAAGGCCCAGAGCTGTCTGACGTCCAGAACAGGGGTCTGAAATGATGGCCCATGGACCGAAGCCAGCCCTCCACCTCTTTCTGTATGCCTGGTGAGCTGGGACTGGGTTTTACATTGTTTAAATAGTTGGGGGGATGGGGTGGGGGAAGAGAGAACAAAATAAAAATAGTATTTCACGGCACGCGAACACTATATAAAATTCTAATTCTAGTGTTTATGATTAAAATCTGGAACACAGTCACCCGTACTTGCTTACAGCTCACGGATGGCTTCTTCAAGCCACCGAGGCAGCCTCGAAGGGCTGTGACAGAGCCAGCATGGCCCACAAAGCCTAAAACATTTACTAACAGAGTCTTTGCAAAATTAGTTTGCTGATCATGCAAAATTAGTTTGCTGATCGCCGGTCTAGAACGCGATGATCTGCCGGCTGGCGGCCAGTGACCTGATAAGCCAATCCCGGCGGGTCCCCCGGTGAGCAAACCCAATGTGTGCAACTCCAGGGTGGTGAGAGCAAACTTCAGAATAGTCCCCTTGCTTGGCAAGTGCCCCGGTCACAGCCGGCCCTTGCGCTTCAGACTTCACGCCATCTGAGGTCAAAGGGCGTTATCTTGGATGCCTTGAAAAAGTGAGCATGGGACTAATATTGAGCAGGGTGTGAGGGATCCTCTTAGCTGAGAGAAATGTGTGGCTGCAAAGATTTTTGCCTGCCTCTGGGACTCCTGATCAGCCACCGATGATGACTTCTGAGTCATAATGCTTTGGTACAGCAGATGTGGCCAGGGCCAGGGAACTGGGGCAGCCCAACTGCTTATATATCCAGCTGGGGCAACTGAGGCCCAGAGAGGGAAAGTGATTCTCTTAAAGATTCTCTTAAAGCGTAAGAGCTGCAGATCCGGGACTAGAAGTCAGGTCCTCTGAGTCCTAACCTGGTGCTCTCTGCTACTATAGATGGCACAGTGGCCCCCACTCTGAGTTCTTATATATATATATATATATATATATATATTTTTTTTTTTTTTTAAATAAGACTCTTTTCTACCACTGCAAACTAGTATCACCATTTCCGATTGGCCTCCCACCCAGCACCTTTCTAACTTAGTGAGATTGCTCTTTGATTCACAAATGTCCATGGTTCTGAGAAAGAGTGGCCCTCATCTAAGGAAGCACAGGGCTGAGGATTCTCCCACTACAATTGATATTTATTGAGCACCTACTGAGTTCCAGGCGCTGTGCTGGGTACTGAACGGGACGCAGGGAAGAAGGGAGACATGTGCCCGCCCCCTGGGGGCTTACATTCAGTGGCAGAGGTAAGTAAGAACCCCAGGGCTGGCATGGAGGGTCCCAGGAGACACCTGCTGGGACATGGGGCTGTGGCTTCCTCTAGGAAGAAGAAGGGGTGTTTTCAGCTGAGGCCAGTGGGGTGAGCGTTTTATCCAGCTTCCGAGAGGGCAGCGCTTCTCAGACCCCGGGAAGGGGTGAACAGAGGCGTGGCCAGAGGGCGCCAGGGCCAGGGGGACTCAGAAGTCCTCGCGAGGGGCCTCCGGGAGGGTCTGGGCAATGGGAATCGCCCAGCGCTCTCACACAGGGTGGGTCCTGGGCGCGCGGCGTTCTCAGGAGGGAGCGTGCACAGGCAGGGGAGTTAGGCGACGGGGCATGGTCACGGGGTGGGGGGTGAGGGGAAGGACGAGCACCGACTCAAGGAGCCTCTGGGGCAGACGTCAAGAGGCCTGTGTGGACCGGGCAGGCAGAGTGTCTGGTTCACGCAGCTGGTTGGAACGTGGATTCAGACAACATTGCAGCATGTGACACGTGTGTGCTGCTCACATTCCCAGCGCACGGTCACACCCACCCTTCCGGCCTCACGGCCACCCTGGGGGGAAGGACACAGCCATCCCGATGGGGGAAATGGTGCCAACAGGGACACAGGAGATGGGGGTGCTATCAACGGCCCTGACGGACAGATGCAGGGACAGCCTGTCCTGAATATGAGGGACTTCAAACCCCAAGTTGCTTGGAGACCCTGGACAACTCGGACCGCTTCCCTCGATGACCCATCTGCGGGCCAAGGGCAGGGTTCCCGGCCTGGCCCTCTGTGACACTGGCCACTTAGCACCTCACCCGCAGACGGACAGCTCCTGTCTTTGCCTTTGCTGCATGGACATCCAGTCTTGGCCGGTTGCCCTCGTGGAGAAGCAAGTTAACATGCCAATCGTGGGGCGCCTGGGGGGCTCAGTCCATTAAGCGTCTGACTTCGGCTCAGGTCATGATCTCACCGCTCGTGGGTTCGAGCCCCGCGTCGGGCTCTGTGCTGACAGCTCAGAGCCTGGAGCCTGTTTCAGAGTCTGTGTCTGCCTCTCTCTCTGCCCCTCCCCTGCTCACGCTGTCTCTCTCTCTCTCTCTCTCTCTCTCTCAGAAATAAATAAAACATTAAAAAAAAAAAAGCCAGTCGTCACCTGTGGCTGCTTTACCCTTTGATGGGAGGCACTGTGACGAGGAAACCGAGGCACGGGGAGCAGAGGGGGCTTGTCCGAGTTCAGTGGGAGCCAGGATTCCCATCTTGGTCTTGGGTCCCCAAACGCCTCCCTCACCACGCCCCCACCCCCGCCCGCGACTCTCAGCCTGAGAACACGACACCACCCGGTTCTGCCTGCTGGGGAGCCATGTCCAGCGGAGAAAGGACGGACTCGGAACTCACCAGCCTTCTCTGTGGACTGGCCTGCCCGGCGCCAACAGACACCCCCTCACACCCGCCAGGAGTCAGGGAGGGACGCGAGACCCCTTCCTAGGAAGTGAGGGTGTGGGGGAAGCGGGGCTGTGCCTGGGGGCATATATAAATCTGCCTGATTCGCTTCCCACACGGAGGATTCTTCAGGAAGGTCAGACTATGTCTCAGCGTGGCTGAGCTCCAGTCACGTGACGGACAGGGGGCCCGAACGGCCGACGCCCAAGGGGAGCGGCTCAGCGCCGGGGAACCAGCGCCACCTGCTGGATCTCTGCAGCGTGACGCCGTCCGCGACAGAACAGGATGAAACCACTGAGAAAACAGCATCTCAGACACATAAAAAAGCTAACTTGGTATTTTACTGTTGGCAGTTGAATTTGGGGTCACGCAACGGTTTTATCCACTTCACGTTTAAAACAAAACCAAAATGAGTGTTGGTTAACTATGTCCTAAATACGTGTTGAACGCCTAATAGAACAAGACGGCCGCAGCTTCAGACGTTTTTGGAAGTTGTGTTTGGTAAAGGGTAGCCATACCGTCGCACGCACACACATGTACATACACAGACCTCCCTACACACGTGCCTGTGCACACATGCACATGTATGTACACACGCAAGCTCGGTTTAGGTATTGACAGACGTCATGATTAAGATGGAGGATATATCAATATCGATATTGATACTGATATCGATTTTTTGATTTTTTAACGTTTATTTATTTTTGAGAGACACACAGAGTGCGAGGAATTGGTGAGATTGATTTTTCCGGAAATTATCTCTTGAAAAAGAAGACACTTCTTATAGTTGATCCTTTGCAAAATCGCACGCTACAGGGCATTTTCTCACCTGCTTTAGTTGAAATAACTGCCTTCCATCTGGGAAAGCCGGAAACGTCCGCCTGTGGAGCTAGTTTGGCCAAAGTATTTAAACAGGATGCAATCAATATCCCCCGCTGGAATGTTGAACATCATTATAAACAAGTCTTTTAAAGATGACTTTAAAAAGCAAAACAGAGGGGCGCCTGGGTGGCTCTCAGTCAGTTGAGTGTCCAACTCTTGATTTCAGCTCAGGTCATGATCCCTGGGTCGTGGGATTGAGCCCTGCCTAGGGCTCTGCGCTGAGCATGGAGCCTTCTTGAGATTCTCTCTCTTTCCCTCTGCCTCTCTTCCCCATTCTTGCTCTCTCTCTCTCAAATAAGTAAGTAAAAATTAAAAAGCAAAACAAACCGTAGGTGGTTACACCATGAAGACTGTGGGTAAACACCTAGAAGGAAAGCTCAAGTGTGCTAATATGTGTAAGATAAGATTCCTGTGCAAATGGTCGTGTCTAGATTCAAAACTGTTCCTTCTCAGGCAATTTAAATAAAAGCTAAAGGCATGTGCTCTTGGGACCTGCCTCTCAGTCCACGGTCTTCAGACGAGCAGCAGCAACAGGGACTGGGAGCTGGTTAGAAATTCCAAACCGGGGGGTGCCTGGGTGGCTCAGTTGGTTAAGCGTCCGACTTCAGCTCAGGTCAGATCTCATGGTTCATGGGTTCGAGCCCCACATCAGGCTCTGTGCTGACAGCTCAGAGCCTGGAGCCTGTTTCAGATTCTGTGTCTTCCTCTCTCTCTGCCCCTCCCCCACTCATGCTCTGTCTCTCTCTGTCTCGAAAATAAATAAACTATTAAAAAAAATTAAAAAAAAAAGAAAGAAATTCCGAACCGGAACCTGTATTTATTTATTTATTATTATTATTTTTTAATATTTTTATTTATTTCTAGGAGAGAGAGAGAGAGACAGCGTGAGCAGGGGAGGGTCAGAGAGAGAGGGAGTCACAGACTGAAACAGGCTCCAGGCTCTGAGCTGGCAGTCAGCACAGAGCCCAACGCGGGGCTAGAACCCATGAACCGCGAGATCATGACCTAAGCGAAAGTCGGACACTTAACCGACTAAGCCACCCAGGCGCCCCCGGAACCTGCATTTAAACAGGATCTCTCCACGAGGTGGTTCATATGCACCGCAAGGTTTGAGAAGCCTAGAAAACCCAATATCCATCTCAAAATGTGATCTCGTTAGGACAGCGGTGTTGCTGTTGAAAATGCAAATGGAGCGTTCAAATATTGTTTCATAAACGGTGGGGGGGGATGGCAATATTCCTTAATAAATATGTTTTATAATACATTATATGTAACTAAATTGATATTGTAGCAGTTATGATTATGGGCCCTGGAGCCACTTGCTTGTGCTTATTATCTAATTCTTACAGTTTTTTTTAAAGCTGTGTGTCCTTTGGTCACTTGACTCTTGTCTACCTCAATGCTCTCATCGGTAAATTTAAAACAAATGTTAAAAGTGAGGTGGAGGGGCGCCTGGGGGGCTCAGTCGGTTGAGGATCCAGCTTCAGCTCAGGTCATGATCTCACGGTTCGTGAGTTTAAGCCCCTCGTCGGCTCTGTGCTGACGGCTTAGAGCCTGGAACCTGCCTCAGATTCTGGATCTCCCTTTCTCTCTGCCCCTCCCCTGCTTGCGCCTCTGTCTCTGTCTCTCTCAAAAATAAATAAACGCTAAAAAAATAATTAAAAGTGAGATGGTTATGGTGTATATTTAATATGCTCGAATGTTTGGAAACATGAAGTGATTCTGTATGAGCTGGTGGGGTTCATTTCAGTTTGTTCTAAGTTGGATTCGGCCCAAGTCTCTGCTCTCAGGCTGTATTTGTGTTGACCACCTCTGCTGAGCTCAGTAAACAGCTGGGTAAAGTCTTCAAATGTAAACAATCTATTCACTGAATAGATGTAAACCCAGGAGACTTTGAAAAGCACAGAGAAGCTGCACTTTGCCCAGTGTCATTCTACAGGACCATCCCCCCAAGTGCGCTTCACCGCGGGTGGATAGGGTGGATAATGGCCGGCGTTACCGCACGGCATGGGGGCCAGAGGTCTCTCCCAGAGACACTGAGATATGCAGGAGGCTGGGACCCAGACGGGAAATCCCAGCTCAGAGATTGTCTCTGGGTAGACGAAAGAGAGGGCTTGGAACTATTTCTCTTTTGGCTCGGACCTTGAGAGGTGCGGAGACCCAGTGCGAGTGTTTGGGGGCGGGGGTGATCAGGGGTCAGATCTTGGGGAAGGTCGCAGTGAACAAGTCCAGATGCCATCGATAAGCCAGCTGTCTACTCTGAGCGTGCCGGTGTCCCAAGTCTTTAGAAAAGTCTTGGCCCCCGTGCCCTGGCCTTGACCCGGCTATGCTAAAGGGGTCCATGGGAAGGGCGTGGGTCCCTGAGTCTGAGGTCAGCCTGAGAACGGTGGGGTAGTTTGTACTGAGTGAATGAGATAGGGTCACTCTTACTTCTTTTTAAAATTTTTTTTAAAGTTTTTTTTTTTTTTTTAATTTCTAGGAGAGAGAGAGAGAGACAGCGTGAGCAGGGGAGGGTCAGAGAGAGAGGGAGATACAGACTCTGAAATAGGCTCCAGGCTCTGGGCTGGCAGTCAGCACAGAACCCGATGCGGGGCTCGAACCCACAAACCGCGAGATCATGACCTGAGCGATAGTCGGACGCTTAACCGACTAAGCCACCCAGGTGCCCCTTTTTTAAATTTTTTAATGTTTATTTATTTTTGAGACAGAGAGACAGAGTGTGAGTGGGGGAGGGGCAGAGAGAGAAGGAGACACAGAATCTGAAACAGGCCTCAGGCTCTGAGCTGTCAGCACAGAGCCCGATGCAGGGCTCGAACCCAAAACCATGGGATCATGATCTGAGCCGAAGTCGGAGGCTTAACCGACTGAGCCCCCCGGGTGCTGCGAGATAGGGTGACACTTAGAGAAGAGTGTTGGGGCTTCCGAGCCCAGCCAGCAGGGAGTCCTCCCCAATGTCACGGTCCCCAAGGCCACCTGATAGGATGGGATTCAGAAAGGCCGCTACATGGTTTGCACAGCGAAGGGCTATAAATAAAAATGTTTTAAGTTTATTTATTTGGAGAGAAAGAGAGAGAGTGCAGGAGGGGCAAAGAGAGAGGAAGAGAGAATCCCAGGCAGGCTCTGCACTGTCAGCATGGGGCCCGATGCCAGGCTCGAACCCACAAACCGTGAGATCATGACCTGCACTGAAATCAAGGGTCAGACGCTTAACCAACTGAGCCACCGGGGCCCCCTGGGATATAGATAATTTTTTAAAGCAAAGGTAAAAGGTGCACAGGGCACTGTCCATGCGAGACCAGGCAGGAGCTCCCAGGTGCCCTCCTCAGGGTCGCTGCAGAGACTGCATGTGACACGTAAAGTGTGAGCAAGCAGGGGAGCTCCCCTGAGCTGGGGGCCCGGGGTTTCTACTGGAGGTCGATGGTGCCGGTGCTCACCCCTCAGCCACTGTCTCCAGTCCCCAGCCCCCCGGCCACACAGAGACACTCCCAGCAGGCAGGATGTCCCAAGGGCCAGGGGTTGCTTCCCAGGAGCCAAAGTCCAGTCCTTTCTTTGAGACGTGCAGGGTGCTGGGCACTCGGAGCCCTTACTACACCCTCGCACGTGCCACACTCAAAGGCTCCCCCTTTACTCATGCAGGAAGGTGGCAGATCAGGGGGCCTGGGCCCACTACGCTGGCTTGCAGGAGACGGGAGGAGACGCTGGTCAGGGTGGCCAACACCAGAGTGTGGCTCCAGCCCCAAGGTCGGCCTGCAGGGGCCTGTAGCTGCACAGGCTGAAGCTGGACCTGCATGCACGAGGGGCTGGCGGCCCATCCTGCGCTGCCCGTGCCCCGTTCCCCCCTCCGCCCCCCGAGCTCCGGGGCGGCCCTTGTCAGCGGGTCAGCGGTGAGCCTTGTTCTTGGCACAGAATGACCGGGGGCGGGGGGGCGCCTGGGTGGCTTAGTCGGTTAAGCGTCCGACTTTCGCTTAGGTCATGATCTGGCGGTTCGTGGGTTCGAGCCCTGCGTCGGGCTCTGTGCTGACTGCCAGCTCAGAGCCTGGAGCCTGTTTCAGTCTGTGACTCCCTCTCTCTCTGACCCTCCCCTGCTCACGCTGTCTCTCTCTGTCTCCTAGAAATAAATAAAACATTAAAAAAATTTAAAAAAAAAAAAAAGAGAGAGAGAGAATGACCAGGGGGGCGCATGCCCAGAGTTGGAGCAAAAAGAAAGCCCGCACACAGTTCAGCCCAGAGTCGTCCAAGCCAGTGGCTCCCACCTCCCTGCGGGTCCCTCCCAGTTAGTCTTAAATCCAAACTGAGCTTGGTTCTTTCCAGTACTCTCCTCAAAGCACGAAGAAGAATCCCAAGGTGGGATTCTTGACAAATGTCAAGGGGTGCCTGGGTGGCTCAGTCGGTTAAGCGTCTGATTCTGGTGCAGGTCAAGATCTAGTGGTTTGTGAGTTCGAGCCCTGCGTCGGGCTCTGTGCTGACAGCTCAGAGCCTGGAGCCTGCTTCAGATTCTGTGTCTCTCTCTCTCTCTCTCTGTTCCTCCCCTGCTCTTGTTCTGTCTGTCCCTTAAAAATAAATAAACATTAAAAAATTTTTTTAAATGCACAAAGCGGGCAAGAGGCAGCCCAGGTCACATCCCTAAGCAGGTGTAGGCGGGTGTAGGGGGAGCACCTCTGTTTCCTCGAGGAGCCTGCACGGAACCAAAAGCAGGTCTCCGGAGGTCCTGGGGGCAGCTGGACGCGCACGCGCAGGAGCCCAGAAGAGCCCCAGCAGGAAGCCGGGTTCGGGCCTGGGCTCTAACAGCAAGGGAGCGGTGGCAGGTGGGGGGCCCGGCCCTCCTCGGCCTGAGAGCTCCCACCGGCGCTGTTCACCACCCATGGCTCCCGCAGCGCCCCCAGCATGTCTTCGGCCACGGAACGGCTACGCTGGCTTCCAGGAGGGTGTTTCCAACTCAGGTCGGAGCCTCTACCTGGGCCTCCCCAGAGCCCCCCTCTGCTCCCCCATGAAAAGTCGACAGCCGTGTGTGGCATGAAGCCGGGTTCACATTCCACCACTGCCAGCTTCACCCCTGCCTCCCGCCTGCCCCTCGATCTCCACTCTCCACCCACCAGTCACCAGCTGGCCCCCACCCTCCTCAGCCTAACTGCAGGCTGCTTTCTGTGTCTGAATACCCCTCCCCCCAGCCTGGGGAGGCCCTGGTGAGACCTGAGACGCCTGGGTAGTCACGACACCGTGTCATTATGGTCGTCCTGTCCCACGTTGGCACAGCCAGACGATCCTGGATGAGACAGAGACAAGCCCCATCTGGTCGGAAGCTAATCTAGAACGCCTGGTGGCCTGCTGAACGCTGCTATGCATGGGGCACTTCGGGCCATCTGTGACAGGTGACAAAGTAGGGACTGGCCCTTGGTCCTCCCGTTCTCCGTGCAGTGACTGCATCCAGCACCTGGGTGGGGGTGGCCACCTGAATGTGGCCATGTCCAGGCTCTACGCACAAGTGCCCATGAACTCTTGGGCAGAAGGTCCATCCACTGGTATGACGGCGCGGTCCTCCCTCAGAAACACGGACTTTGAAGCCTGCGGTCCCTGGAGGCAGATGCTGGGCATCGAGGCTGAGGGCTCCCAGATCGCGGTTACCCTGGGACAGCCCTGGGGAGGCAGAGAACAGGGCTGCGGGTGGCATGGCCCTTTGGCCCCACTGAGGGACTGTCCTGCAGGCGGGGAAGCAAGTAGGAGGAGCCAGAGTGCAGGGTCTGATGCAGGGTCGAGGGGTGGCTGCCCGCAGCTCAGCGCAGCCCCTGGCCAGCCGGGAACTCCACCGGTGCACGCGTACACACACGTACACATGTGCACACACTGGGGCCAATGCACAGATCCTGCCGATGCAGTCACTACCGAGGATGACGCAAACCTCCACAGGGACCCTGGCCACTCAGGCAGGCCCACTCCATCACCCGCGGACCAGCACGGCCCCTCATCACCAGGATCTGGCCTTGACGGGGCTGGGGTGGCAGGGGGGATGACCTGCTAAGGAACACAGTCTGATGCGGCCTGCTGGCCGTCAGGGTCATTGTCCTGTAAGACTCAGCAGAGGGTCCACCTCTTCGGTGACCTCAGCCCAGAAGGCCCCTGCTCTGCGCCTCCCTGGCATCCGAGCAAGCTCTACTGTCACGTTAGAATGTTCTGTAAAGTCAACCACAGCCCCCCCTACACTGCAGCGAGGAGCGTAGGTCTTACTCAGAATTGGGCCCTTGCCACCTGTCTGTCCGTCAGTAAGTAGATAAGGAATGTCTGCCGTGTGGGAGTTTATCAGAAGACAGGCTCTCACCCCCTAGATGTGTGGCCTTAGAGGAAGGATGTCCAAATGCTCACAGACTTCATAGTGGATGGTTGGGGTCGGGGGTCCCCTAAAAGCCCCAGGTTGCCCAGCTGCGGGCTTCCATGGGACGTGAAGATGGAGTTCAGTGGCAGGACTGGTTCTTGCCCTCAGCACCACAGAGGGAGCGATGATTTGGCCAGGTCTCCTTCAAAGTGTGCTATAACGTGAGGACTTCAGCTCAACCCTCAGCCCTGCTACCCACGAGGCAGTGACCTTGGACAAGGGCCCCCACCTCCCTTGAGTCACCCGAGGCAGAGAAGGCAGAGATAATATCCCACAGTTGCAGACCTTTGGTGACAAGTGTGTTAGGGATCTAAATGCTTGACACAGTAGGGGCTCAATAAATGCTCGTCCCCTGAATATCATATGACTTCACTCCTATGAGGGCTTCAGGGTATAAAACAGATGAACGTAAGGGAAGGAAAGCAAAAATAATATAAAAACAGGGAGGAGGACAAAAACATAGGAGACTCTTAAATATGGACAACAAACAGAGGGTTCCTGGCGGGGGGAGGGGGGAGGGGCTAAATGGGGGAGGGGCATTAAGGAATCTACTCCTGAAATCATTGTTGCACTATAGGCTAACTCACTTGGATGTAAATTTAAAAAAAAAATAGTAAAAAAAAGAAAATAAATAAATTTGTTATGAAAATCCAAAAAATAAAATAAAATAAAAACAAACGTTTGTCCCCGACCCGTGTCCACTCCTACCAAGGGGCGCTGACCATGGACATCTGCAAAGCTGGATGTGGTAGATTTCTGTTGCTGTGTTGCTCCTGTAGCAAATAACCACAAACTTGGGGGCCTAAGAGCAGCTGAGTGTCTTCTCTCACGGTTCTGGAGGTCACACGTCTGACATCAGTCTCCCCGGGCCAACAGCAAGGCCGGGGTCCCTACGGAGGCTCCAGGGGAGAAGCCGTTTCCTCGCCTTTCCCAGCCTCTGGGGGCCCCTGCGTCCTTGGCTCGCGGCCAATTCCCTATCTGCAAAGGCCACCTCTCCACGCTCTGCGCCTGACGCCCCGCCTCCTCTCTGATGGTGGCCCTACCTCCCTCTTGTAGGACACGTGTGATTGCATCGGGCCCGCCCAGACCATCTTGAACTTGACCACATCTGCAAAGTCTCCGGTAATCACACAGCCTCGAGTTCCAGGATTAGGACGCGGGCACCTTCTTGCAGCTCCCTGGTTCAAACTGCCAAACCAGACCCTTGGGAAGTCTACCCCAACTGTGGGGATTTGGACGGGTGGGACGGAGACTACCCTCTGTGCTCACCTCCATAGTATGTTCTGCTCTCTCAAAGATCATTTGAAGCAGGCTAAGTGGAGAAAAGTTAAGATTAAAATGAAGAAAGCCAGCAGCATTGTGAGGTTCCCAGGATCCCAGCTTCGTTGTGAAAGTACCGAGTCAACGCAAAGTCCTCCCTCAGATGCCAAGTATGCTGACACCCGTGTCAGACCCTGACCCTGATCAGCTGACCCCCAGCGGGAAGGCTCGCTCCAACCAGCCTGGGTCCAGGGTAGGAAGGGGCCCCCCTGCAGACTCAGTGTGGACCCTCCCCTCCCACCCAGATAGGCTGGTGTGTCCACGGCCGCTGACTAACAAAGCCCCTGCCTGCTTGGGATGAGTGACAGACACCAATAATCTGGAAATGCTTTCTATACTCCATCACCCAGCTTCCTATGAACGTCTTCTTCTTCTGGCGAAACGTATCTCTGTGAAAACTGTTAAATTAGTTAAGTAGAACCCAGTGTCAGAATCCTGGCTACTGGCAAACTAGAATTAATTCAGGGTCTGGCTGTTTGCTCAAGCATCATTCCACACACTAGAAGTGTAACCTAGCAGTTCAGTAGAGTTCCCATGGTATGAAATAAAAATAGTATTTAAAAAAGATACAATCCCATGGCAGCCAGTGAAATTATAATCTTAGGAAAGTAATTTACAGGGAACTCATTGTCCGAGGCTCTCCCGTCACCAAGAACAGTGGGGGAATGCGCTCCATTGAGAAAAACTGTCACAAGTACTAATTCTTGTCGTTTACCTTCAAAGAGGAGTTTCCATGCTTCCGGGGCAACCAGCTATTAATAAGGGTCTGTCCTCAAATGCTGGTGAAGGGCATACCACAATCACGCCTAGATGTGGTCCGAGGTAACTGCAGGGATTCCCTTATCCTGAGAGCTCACCGTAGGCCAGACTCTCCATGGGGATTCTCACATCTCAGCCTTTTGACAAGCCTGACGGAGGTGACATTGGCCGCTTTCCCCATCAGTCGAGTGGGAAAGGGAGGTTATTAGTGTGTTTGGAGTATCGCACACCCAGGAAGAGTCAGGATGGGAATCCAGGAAGTGTGTGTGATCTCAGCTCCTGCCCAGTGCTTGGCTGGTCGACCACGAACCTAACGCTTCTTATAACCAGTTCAGAAAGAATGGAGAGGGCATCCTTTGCTCGTGATTTACATCTTTTTTTGAGTGCTATACATGCCAGACATAGGGGATCCCTGAGCAAAGTTAGGAAGACCGCCGTTAGAACCTGGTACGATGGACAAAGGGGCTGGGAGAGAAGAGGGAGGTCGGGGAGGGCTTTGGGGGCAGCGACCTAGGGAGGGTCTAGGTAGGGGAGTGGAGGGGCCAGTGAGGGGTTCGAGGAACGCCACTCTGGCTGAAGCTGGGACAAGGTCTTTGAAGCTGATGTACCTGCCTTAGACCCAGGCCGCACCTGCTCTCAGCCCAGCTGCCCTTGGCCCAGCGCCACAAAGACACTCTTCTCAGGAAGTAGGACGGGGGCCCCTCGGTCACCTTGCGTGTCTGTGCCTGGGCTTGGAACCAGCTCTTCTCCCTTCCTCCCTCCCCACTCTCGCTGGGCTGGCTGTCATAGCCTTCCTAGGTGTAACTTTAAGCTGTTTCGGGTTTATTGGACAATTCATATGCAGAACAGAAAAAAAAATTTTTTTTTTTTTAAGTCACATCAGCTACTTTTTTGTGTGACGGTCCACCAAGATCTATTTTTTTCTTGTCAGCAACTCTCAGGAACAAACTGGGAAGCTTTCTCGCCTCTGGTTTAAATTTACTTCAACCAAACCTGGCCAGCACAAAGGCTGTTCCCCTGAACCCTGAGCCCAATCTCTCCTGTCCAGGGTGACAAGGGACTCGACCTCTTGAGATACAATTTCTCCCTGTGTATCTAACTAAGCTATTTAACAAATACTAGAATTCTCTCTCAAGCTAGGTGCTGTGACTTTATTAATTGTAGGAAAGCTGCATGTCTCAGATTCTGCACGAGTCAACTCACGAGCGCCAGTAACAACAAACCCAAGAGACTTCTTAAAATCTACTGTCTGTCCTCAAGTTTATCTCCAACACTCGCTGCTTAAATGAAGTGCGAGGACATTTAGGGAACCACCGACCTAGGAAACAAAAACTACCTGAAATCATGTGACGGTTTAAGCTTCTAAAACAACCTCAGCTGTCTCTAAAGGGTGTATGAACACAGTATGTTGAAGTTGTGACGATAAGCTAATAAATCACAAAGACACAAGCCCAACATACTCCAGTGGAAAGCTGTGAAGCAGACCTTGCATTTCAAAATAGATGATGTGGGATATTGCTGTTTGTACAAGAACTTTGGTGTCACTGTTCTAATTATCACAGTGAATTCTAATTATACAGATCATTAAAATTATTCAGACTGACATAAGATAGCATCTTCAATTTTCTACTT
This sequence comes from Hyaena hyaena, assembly GCF_003009895.1. Classification (NCBI taxonomy): domain Eukaryota; kingdom Metazoa; phylum Chordata; class Mammalia; order Carnivora; family Hyaenidae; genus Hyaena; species Hyaena hyaena. Next base: position 1,270,588 of record NW_024081125.1, on the reverse strand, counting down.
GCTAACGACGCGATAAGCATATAGGGGAAAAAAAGTATTAATTAACTTCTGGAAAGAACATTTCTGTTTCTGGAGAGCTTAGGGATTTCCTTAACCATTGGAGCTCTCTGGCAACTGATACGATCTCACCGTGATTCATGAGCACCGGAGCGAGATTATTCAGTTGGGAACCTTCCCCTGGTCCTCATAGTCTGGGGCGGCTTCTCCCACTGTTTCCCTGCTAATCTTATCATTTCATTTTTCAGACGAACCTGAAAGGCATGTTGGCAGATCTAAGGAAAAGCCAAAAAATGGCAAGATTATGCTAAGTTACCGACTATACAGCAGATGTGAAGGTGAGGAACAATTTTGCTGTCATATGTGAACCCCATGGCCCGGGGCTCCTCCAGGGACAGTATGAAGTGATTTGTCAATGTTCTCTCCAAAGGCCAAGGTCACAACCTTGGCTCTGCCGCCTCACAGCAGCAGCACGGGGGACACCTAGAGCCTTCCTTCTAGTGTCTACACTTCCATTTGTAGAACAGGAAAGGTCACTTGGCTGAGCTCCAACCTCCCTTAGGGGGTCTATGTAAACTCATTTTGAGCAGTCACCAAGGCAATGATGGGGTGGAGTGCGCAATTCATGTACTAAAAAACCTTGTGAGAACAATTTGCTTTTCTCTCTCTGAAGCCCTGAGCTCAGAGACTGGCCAGGAGCTGCCCTCTAACCAGACTGGGCGGTCTGGTCTCCAGTGCAGTGGGGGTGGGGCTCCCACTTTCCTTTCTTTCGGAATCCCCAAAACCTCTTTGGGAGGCAGGGTGGCAGGGACCCAGAAGGTCCATCCTACCTCCGTCAGCCTGTTTTCAGAGCTTTTTCAAGAAGTGCTCAAGAGGATTAAATACACAGAACAAGCCTGAGAACGGCCCTGGGGAATGAGCCACTCTTCCTTCCTCGTCACCTTGCCCTTTTCACAAAAACCTGCATTCTCTGTCCTTCCTCTGCCACCGGAAAGGTGCAATTCCAACAGATGCTCTGTTTAAGGCCCTGGAGATTAATGAAGGCCTCTGGGGACACAAAGGCGCTTGGTGACAGGATGGCTTTCTTCCCAGGAGCCACTGTAAAGCTCACCTCCGGCTTCGCCTCCAGCCTCAGGACAGAGAAACACTGGGAGTCTTACAAAGAGATAGAGATACCGCACTGGAGGAATCTCTGCTAGGATTCCAATTAACCCCTTTTTTATTAAGACCTTATTTTTTTTTATGTGCCAAATCTTTTTTTTTTTTTTTTAATTCCAGTATAGCCAACATACTTCGGCTAGTTACGTAGTTACATTAGTTTCAGGTGTACAATATAGTGATTCAACGGCCCCATATATTACTTGGTGCTCATCATCCCCATCACCTATTTCACCCATCCCCCCACCCACCTCCCCTCTGGAAACCATCAGTTTGTTTTCTATAGTTAAGAGTCGGGTTTGTCTTTGTTCCTTGGTTTCTTAAATTCCACATATAGTGAGATCAAATGGTATGTCTTTCTCTGACTTAACTTCACTTACCATTTACTCTCTAGATCCATCCATGTTGTTGCAAATGGCAAGATTTCATTCTTTTTATAGCTGAATAATATTCCATTGTAGATCTATACTATATCTACTTTATCCATTCATCTATGAAATAGGACCCTTGAGCTGCTTCCATAATTTATAGTGCTGCAGTCAACACAGGGGTGTACATATCCCTCCAAACTAGTGTGTTAGTATACTTTAAATACTCAGTAGTGCAATTACTGGATTGTATGGGAGTTCTACTTTTTACTTAAGGAAACTCCATACTGTGTTCCAGAGTGGCTTCACCAGTTTGCATTCCCACCAACGCACAGGAGGATTCCCCTTTCTCCACCTCCTCACCAACACCTCCTACTGTTTCCTGCATTGTTGATTTTCACCATTCTGACAGTTGTGAGGTGGCATCTCGTTGTGGTTTTGATTTGCATCTCCCCGAGGATATGATGTTGAGCATCTTTTCATGTGTCTGTTGGCCATCTGGATGTCTTTTTTGGAAAAATGTCTATTCATATCCTCTGCCCATTTTTAATTGGATTATTTGTTTTTTAAGTGTTGAGTTGTATCAGTTCTTTATATATTTTGGATACTAACCCCTTATCGGAAGTCATTTGCAAACCTCTTCTCCTATTCAGTACGAGGGTTTCGTTTTGTTTTTTCCTTTGTGCAGAGTTTGATGTGGTCCCAATGGTTTATTTTCACTTTTATTTCCCTTGCCTCAGGAGACCTGTCTCGAAAAATGCTGTTATAGTTGATATTGGAGAAATTGCTGCCTATGCTCTCTTCCAGACTTTTTATGGTTTCACGTCTCACATTTAGGTCTTTAATCCATTTTGAGTTTCTTTTTGGTATAATGTAAGTGGTCCAGTTTCATTCTTTTGTATGTAGCTGTCTTGTTTTCCCAACACCATTTATTGAAAGGACTTTTTCCCATTGCATATTCTTTAAAAAAATTTTTTTTAAATGTTTTATTTATTTCTGAGAGAGAGACAACATGAGCAGAAGAAGGGCAGAGAGAGAGGGAGACACAGAATCTGAAACAGGCTCCAGCCTCTGAGCTGTCAGCACAGAACCCGACGCGGGGCTGGAACCCACGAACCGTGAGATCATGACCTGAGCCGAAGTCGGAAGCTTAACTGACTGAGCCCCCCCAGGCGCCCCTCCCATTGCATATTCTTGCGTCCCTTGTTGAAGATTAACTGATCATATAATTGTGGGTTTACTCTTCTGTTCCATTGATCCATGTGTCTATTTTTATGCCAGTGCCATACTATTGATCACTATAGCCTTGTAACGTAACTTGAAATCTGGAATTGTGATACCTCCAGGTTTGTTCTTTTTTTTTTTTTTTTCAAGATTGCTTTGGCTATTTGGGATCTTCTGTGGCTCTATACAAATTTTAGGACTGTTTGTTCTAATTCTGTGAAAAATGCTGTTGGCATTTTGGTAGGGACTACACCGACTGTATAGATTGCTTGGTTAGCACAGACATTTAACCAGTGTTTGTTCTTCCAATCCATGAGCATGGAATGTTTTCCATTTGCGTCTTCAGTTTCTTTCATCAGTGTTTTATAGTTTTCAGAGTACAGGGCTTTCACCTCCCTGGTTAAGTTAATTCCTATGTAATTTATTTACTTTTGGTGCAATTATAAATGAAACTTTTTTTTTTTTTTTAACTTTCCTTTCTGCTGCTTCATTATTAGTGTCTAGGAATGAAGTGGATTTTAAATTCTATGACTTTCCTGAATTCCTTCATCAGTTTTGGTAGATTTTTGGTGGGGTGGGGTGTTCAGGGTGTTTTCTACATAATATAGTGTATATACCACATTTTTTAAGAAAATAAAATGCTCAGTGGATTCCTGTCTTCGGAAGATTTCTGGTGACGTCTCCCTGTCTGCCAGTAGCTCAGCTTGTGAGCACCAGACCTCAGGGGCAGGCGAGCGGGGCTGCCTCCTCCAGCCTCGGCCACTTGCTTCTCGGCCGGCCGCCTGGGCGCCCGGCTGGACCGTCAACACCTGGCACTCACAGGGCTTACCTTCCCTGGCGAAATCAGACCATCACATACTTTTTGGCCATTTTTATATCAAATTTAACAGAAGAGTATGAGATTCACTCCTCGTTTCTAAAAACAAGAGGTCAGAGGCACGTAAAATGCACACTGCTACAGACTGAATTTCGTGTCCCCTCATCATTCTGAGGTGGATACCCACCCCCAAGAATGGTGGTGCTGGAGGAGGGGGACTTGGGGAGGCGATCAGATGAGGGCAGGGTCCTCATGAATGGGATCTGTGCCATATAAAAGGGACCCCAGAGAGCTTCCTCCTGAAGACACGGTGAGAAGACACCGTCTATGAACCAGGCACAGCCCTCACCAGACAGCTAACCTGGGCTAGAGCCTTGATCTTGGACTTCCAGCTCCTAAGACCAAAAGAAATAAACATGTGCTGTTCAGAAGCGCCCCAGGTTGTGGGACTTTGCTGCAGCAGGCCCGAGCAGAGTAAGGTACAGTCTTTCTGCTATTCAGAATGAACGACTCACACGCAGGATCCCCGGGTTGGCAGTTTATTTTAAAAAAACAACACCCCAGTTATCACATCTTCTTCCTTGTCCATCATTTTTCTTAACAGAAGAAGCTACGAGAAGTTTGGGGAGATATATTATCTTTGCAGACGGACACATGTGCAGAGGACTCATGAAGAATGATTCAAGAGCTCCTCGTTTTACTCCTGAATCAGGCATGGAGCAAATGACAGTCTCCGAACAGATTCTGTTTACAGCGATACCCTAATACAACATTGAATTATTACAGTGCAGTGGTTATAATTAAGTTCACAATAGGATATGCGCAGCCCAAACACCAGACACACTCAAATCACCCAACTGCTTACAGGCTGGAGGAATCTGGGCGAGCAGCTGCCGTCTGGAGAGCGAAGACCAGAATCAGTAAGGCTTTGCCGGCAGGGAGTCTGGGCACCGGCAGCCCCTGCTGCTCTGGGAGGCCCCGGGGCCGCCCTCACTTGGAGTCTTGGTCCTTCTTTTCATCCACAAGGGCAGAGCGGATCCCCAGCTTTCTCAGTTCCTCCACCAGGTCCCCATTCTGGTGCATCTGCAGCAGAATGTCACAGCCCCCCACGAACTCGCCGTTGAGGTACACTTGTGGGATGGTGGGCCAGTTGGAATAGTCTTTAATGCCTACGGGGAGAGAACATTCCAGTGTCATTTCAATGGTCAGAGCGGAACTCTTCGTGGCAAAATCTGTTTCCTGCACGCACCCAGCGGGATGCTGGTGCTCCCTCCCCCGTCCCTGGGGGACACAGGGTGCTGGCCGCGGAGCAGAAGCCTTAGCATCAACTGGGTCACGGTTCAAACCCCACCTCCTCCAGTAACAAGCTATGAGGCCTCAGACAAGTTGCTCAGCCACCCACCCAGTCCCACCCCCATCTCACAGGGCTTTCGCGACACCACAACCAAGTAGGCGAGGCCCTCGTACACGCTCTGACACACAACCCGCAGGGACTGATGGCGGGGAACCGACCGGTTCCGCTAAGTCCCACAGCACGCACTGAGCCGCATTCTCCCCATTCATCCGCCGGCCGTGGCTTCGGGGAGACAAAATGTTAAAGAAACGCCATGCCTTCATTTCCAAACGGACTACTGAACATGGGTCCGCCAGGCACCAATGGTCCAACTCTGCCAATGACAGTCCCCACCTCACGGCTTTTATGCCTGTCTGGGTTGGTCACTGGTTTTTATCTTTAAGTCTCTGACCCAGAGAAAAATCCTTTCCTATGACCGACTGCAGCCCTCACCCCCTTCAGCCCCTCGGATGGGCTCCCCGCGGGGCAGGTGGATTTGGCTCAGCCCAGAACTCGCAGCGACTGAGTCAAAGCAAGGAGAAGCCCGAAGCTCGCTTAAGGCCCGTGTCCTGGGCCAGGAGCAGCGCCAGAGGAGGGGGACGCCCTCCCCGGTCAAGAGCTCCTGGAAGACGAGGAACCAACCAGCATGCATGTGATCAGTGCCGTGTGTGAGTGGCTCGGAGGACACCCAGAGGGCGCAGCTACGGGGCTTTTCTGTTCAGTTCTGGGCCATGAGGCTGATGCTCTTAACAAAAGAGGAACGAAAAAATGTGGTTTCAATCTTAAGACAGAAGGTTGCTCTTTCCTCACATTCTTCCAACCATTCTACTTCCTTCCTACTTGTGTGCTGAGATGAGAAACATGTTCAAAAACATATCCATCCAGGAAAACATGTGTCGGTTCTATTAAAAACAGAGGATGATCAAAAGCATGGCACATGACCACTAATCACTATATATTTGCTATTTTTACACATCTATAGATATTTTTTTACTTAAAAATTTTTTAATATTTATTTATTATTGAGAGACAGAGAGAGACAGAGCGTGAACATGGGAGGGGCAGAGAGAGAGGGAGACACAGAATCCGAAGCAGGCTCCAGGCTCTGAGCTGTCAGCCACAGAGCCCAACGCTGGGCTCGAACTCACAAACTGTGAGATCACGACCTAAGCCAAAGTTGTACCTCAACTGACTGAGCCCCCCAGGTGCCCCCATCTATAGATATTTTTAAATGGCCAAAACGAGCAGACAAATAAAACAGAAAAGTCAACAGCTTGTTCAAACAAAACACAATGCCATGAAAATTAAAAGTCGCTTGAGTGGCGGTTTTCACATAAACAAACTAAAAATACAAAACCTGGTCCTTGATGCCCTATAATTTATCAAACATTTATTTTCCTAATAAAACACAGCAACTTGAGTTATGGCCCCAATCCTAAGATACAATGTGTTTGTCTTTTAAAAAAAGGCACTGCTGGGGCGCCTGGGAGGCTTAGTCGGTTAAGCGTCCGACTTTCGCTTAGGTCATGATCTCGCGGTTCGTGGGTTCGAGCCCCGCGTCGGGCTCTGTGCTGACTGCCAGCTCGGAGCCTGGAGCCTGTTTCAGTCTGTGACTCCCTCTCTTTCTGACCCTCCCCTGCTCATGCTGTCTCTCTCTCCTAGAAATAAATAAAAACATTTAAAAATAAAATAAAATAAAATAAAAAAGGCACTGCCTTGGAAAACATAGTAACTAAGCTCTGAATCGCAGCACTGAAGACCGCCCCCCAGCCGAGAGCTTTATCTTTCTTCTCCAGACTTCTATGGAGAAATGGTTAGTGGTATAGGCCCCAGAAAGCACACTTTTTTTTTGAGGTAGATTTGACATATGACATTGTCTTATTTCAGGCATGCATTGTAACGATTTGATACTTGTATATATTACAAAATGATCACCACAATAAGTCTAGTTAACACCTGATCCCATTTACTGTTACAAAGGTTCTTTCCTGTGATGAGAACTTTTGAGATTACCTTAAAAGCTCACAAATATGCAATGCAGTATTGTTAACTATAGTCACTGTGCTGTACGTTATATCCCCAGAAAAGCACACTTCTAAAGCCGCTCCAAGGGTCTTAAAAAAAAATCACCTAGAGGTATGGGGCTCACTAATAAAAGGAAACCTTCAAGGGGCGCCTGGGTGGCTTAGTCGGTTAAGTGTCCGACTTTCGCTTAGGTCATGATCTCGCGGTTCGTGGGTTCGAGCCCCGCGTTGGGCTCTGTGCTGACTGCCAGCTCGGAGCCTGGAGCCTGTTTCAGTCTGTGACTCCCTCTCTTTCTGACCCTCCCCTGCTCATGCTGTCTCTCTCTCCTAGAAATAAATAAAAACATTTAAAAATAAAATAAAATAAAATAAAAAAGGCACTGCCTTGGAAAACATAGTAACTAAGCTCTGAATCGCAGCACTGAAGACCGCCCCCCAGCCGAGAGCTTTATCTTTCTTCTCCAGACTTCTATGGAGAAATGGTTAGTGGTATAGGCCCCAGAAAGCACACTTTTTTTTTGAGGTAGATTTGACATATGACATTGTCTTATTTCAGGCATGCATTGTAACGATTTGATACTTGTATATATTACAAAATGATCACCACAATAAGTCTAGTTAACACCTGATCCCATTTACTGTTACAAAGGTTCTTTCCTGTGATGAGAACTTTTGAGATTACCTTAAAAGCTCACAAATATGCAATGCAGTATTGTTAACTATAGTCACTGTGCTGTACGTTATATCCCCAGAAAAGCACACTTCTAAAGCCGCTCCAAGGGTCTTAAAAAAAAATCACCTAGAGGTATGGGGCTCACTAATAAAAGGAAACCTTCAAGGGGCGCCTGGGTGGCTTAGTCGGTTAAGTGTCCGACTTTCGCTTAGGTCATGATCTCGCGGTTCGTGGGTTCGAGCCCCGCGTTGGGCTCTGTGCTGACTGCCAGCTCGGAGCCTGGAGCCTGTTTCAGTCTGTGACTCCCTCTCTTTCTGACCCTCCCCTGCTCACGCTGTCTCTCTCTCTCTCCTAGAAATAAATAAAACATTTAAAAAAAAAAAAAAAAAGGAAACCTTCATAACCATCAGAATGTCTTCAGAGTACCAAATAGCTCGATATATTAGAATATCTTGATGAATTCGTGTTTTCATCATTTTGATACTTGATGCCACAGAGACGACTTAACAGATAAACTATATTTTATCCTTAAATACAGCCTATCTGAACTTCTTTCACAACGAAGCTGGTTACACATCTTTTTTTACTTTCAGGGGATTGGGAGTGGGTGTGGGAATTAAGAAATGTGGAAAGTAAATACCAGTCTCTTTTAATCCTTTGAAACTTTCTCAAATACCTTCTATATTGTGTCCATGTACCATTTATGGGCAGATTTTATACCTGGGTCTTTTCAATCAGTAATGCATTGTGTGATGCTTTCCAAGACTATGAAGAGCTACTGACTTGTTCAGGGAGTCCCGACCGACTTTTGAAACACACCATAAATGAAAGCAAATTTGCCACCTGAGGTCCCCCCCCAAAACCACATGCAGCCAATCCTAAAAAGTAGTTTTTTTTTTTTTTAAATAAAATCTTCGCTAAGTAAAAGAATGATTGCTTCCATCGATCATGTTTATAGTACCACATTCAACCAGAGCTTTAGGCTTGACTCCTTCATTACATTTCACATTGCTGCAGATCACACGTCCGGACCAGACGGAAGAGGCGGACACGCCACCAGAATCAACTGCTACCATTAAAACTACCAGGCAAGTGGGCTTTCCAGCTTCCTGAACATCCCCTGCCCACAGTCACGTGGGAGGGAGATGGCCTCTTTCCCAACCTCGGAGGCATTAAACTTACTTAATGACCTGCTAACTCACATTTCAGGAACTCAGAAGAACTGCGCCTCGGAGCCCACGATGGCAGTGGGGCAGTAGGCTAGGTGCCTCCTAGCTGACAGTTTATCAAAATGAAACCTACCTTCTCCTTTGGTTTTTAGACTAACAAAGGTTACAGGCAGCTGACAGCAAGGTAGAGCTTTAGCGTCTTAAAAAAAACCACTACGTTCCTTTTTTTAGACCTGTGATTACAAGTCTAAATATTTAAGGAGATAACCAGTGGATCCCTAGAGTGCGAAGCAAGTCACTTCTGATAATAAGAGACCACTGCTCACAAGTTGAAAATTAAAATGAATCCCATAGGTTCACCACTGTTTAAACATGGCTAATCTCCCACACTGTTTAATTTTCAAAGCCTGCAATATACTCTGGTAGTTCTTATAAATTTCACTCCGAATAACTCAGAATCAGAGAGAGAAACTCCTGAAAATTAGAAAATCGTGCCCAAGAATGGATTTTTAATGACAATTGTATTTTGAAGATGATAGATGACAATGATTCAACTCGGGACAAAAACTACTGACTGCAAAGGTCTACAGTAGGGTGACACCAGGAATTTGGGGTGACGAAAGAGATGGTCTGACAAAATCGATTCTATGTACACCTGCTGCACCACTGAAAAGAAATCAATATCCCAAAGCATCAAACCAGAGTGGAAATAAAGTACTTCAGAACTTTCGAAAGGTACTTTTCAAAATTCATCACGTTTCAGGACACTAGACTTCATTCCCGGGTTTGGACACCAAACAAATGATAAGAGCACCTTAACGATAGTTTTTTTTTTTCCTGACAGATTTTCATCAGAGGAGCTTCAGAGTCTGGGGCAGGGTAATTTTGCCTTGGGCAAGTCACACCGCCTCCACCTGGAGTTTTCCTAGGAAACAATGATGTCAGCACCCCATGAGGTCATCTGAGCTGAGACAGCAAGGGAAAGAGCAGACCCTCAACAGGGGAAAAGCAAAGGCTGGTGACACAGTGAACAAAGCAATGGCTTCAAGGACAGCTGGCTGTGGGTTGCGGGCCTGTAGATGCAGCCTCAGTCTCCCTACCTGCAAAGTGGGAGTAAATCCACGGCTCACGGATTTATTATGAAGGTGAAACGAGATCTAACTCTTGAAAGGATCGAGCTCACACATTCCAGGTACAAGGCGGACAGCCTCTCCACAGCACAGTCCCACCTCTCTAGAAATACGTGCAACAGAGGAAGCGCAGAAAAGAATGCTGACAAAATACCAGTCAGGTATTCCATGCGGCATGAAAATACTCACTTGCTGATAGGGCTGCTCAGTTTCACACTCTAAGTGTTTTACATACATACCCTCTGTATGTATGTAAAAGTCCTTCAAGGACTGCATAATTATCCCTATTTTGGAAGAAACTGAGGCTCAGAGAAGTTCTTTAACCGAAGTCGCAGGGCTGGCAAACAGCGGAGCCTGGATTTCCACCCAGGTTTCTAGGAATCCAAGGGCCAGGTTCCAGACCGCCACAGGTGGCCTCTGGCGGGCATGTCACCCCTGCCCACGAACCGTACAACTGCACATGTACCTGCCACACGTGGGGCCGTTTCACACCTGTAACGTCTGTATTCACAAATGGCATTATGCCGTGATTACCTTTTTCCAACTTACTTTGTGACTGAACACTGTAGTTTTTGAGATTCAGTCATATGAAATACATCTAGATCTAGTTCATTTTACCACAACTTAGCTTTTATCACCTGACTACACTGCGGTCTGTTTATCCAGTCTAATAGACCAAGATGCTTTCTGGCCAAGTTTTCATTATTACAGGCAATGCTTCAGTGAATCTTATGTCTTCTAACTTATACACAGGGATCTTCCTCGCTGGAGAAAGGGGTGGCAGACTATGGCCTTTGGGCCAAATGTGGTCCACTTCCTGTTTTTTGTAAATAAAGTTTTATTGGGACTCGGACACACCTACCTATCTTCCTACCTTCAGGCCACACGGGCAGAATGGACCGGTGTTGTTTCACAAAGACCTTTAAAAGGTCATCTGTCAGCCCCCACTCTAGACTATACCCAGGAGGGAAGCAGCTGGGTCCTCGGCTAGGGTCACCTTCAACTTGACCCGGCACTGACAGTAACTCCTCCAAAGTGTTGGTACCATTTTATTCTCTCATCTGCCGCATGTTAACACATCCATCGCACAGACCAGAAACACCACTCCTTAACCTGACTTTTTAACATTTGCCAAGGTCCCAGATTTGTTACTGTTGCCCAAATTTCAAAGTTCAAATGCTTAATATTCAACAATGGGATAATGGCTATTCATTCAACAGACACTGCTCCTCTTGAAAGGAATACAATGGTGATCTGAACACGAAGAAATTTAAGAGGGCTTCTGTTTTTAAAGAGCATGGAAGATGGTTTAGGTCATATGATAAATAAGAGAAGTATTTACTTATTCATTAAAATCATCACTGAAAGCTTGCTCCACATAAGCAATCTACATGGTACTCAGGCAATCTGGTCAGACAGGCTCCCTGCTCTCCAGAGGGCAAAGTGCTGAGCAGGGACACGCGTGATCTCAAATGTGTTTTTTAAGCAAAACAAAACAAACAAAAAACACCCAACAACTAGAAACTAGATCCAAATGTTAATAAAGGTGTATATAGACTTTCAGGTAGTTTTTTCATTTGCTTTATTACATCTGGCATTTCCAAGTTTCCTCGATAAGCATGTTACTTTTACAATGGAAAATAAAAGATAGTCCTTGTTAAAACCAGGTTTTGGAGGGGTGCCTGGGTGGCTCAGTCGGGGAGCATCTGACTTCAGCTCAGGTCATGATCTCACGGTCTGTGAGTTTGAGCCCCGCATCAGGCTCTGTGCTGACAGCTCAGAGCCTGGAGCCTGCTTCTGATTCTGTGTCTCCCCCTCTCTCTGCCCCTCCCCTGGTCACACTCTGTCTCTCAAAAATAAATAAACATTTAAAAAAATAAATAAATAAAACCAGGATTTGGACATGCTGACATCTGTCTGCTGGGACGCAATCCCTCTGTGGCTGCCTTGTGTGTGCATTCCAGAGAAACAGGAGAAAGAAAAGACCGGAGGACCTCACAGTCGTCTGTTCCCTGGGCTACAGGTTGAGACCTCTCTGCGTCGCACCTTGGGCCCCAGGCAGCCAGAACACGACAGCGTCGGTGGATGTTCTCCAAGCTCTGGGCCCTCTGTAAAGCAGTGGCACAAGAGAAAAGGAAGGACAGTTTTGCAGGAGCCCTTCTCTGGTTACTAGCAGTGACCTTGAGTCTGGGAAAGGTGCCGCTGTAGCACTGACTAGCAAAAGCAAGCAACAGACAGCTTCTCTGGGCAAACTCCAAAGAGCAGAGAATAAAGAGATGATGAGTCTGAATGGTTATTATGAAGTCTTACTCTGGCTAAACAAATCCCCACTGTGGGGGACGTCTGCACATGACCCTGCCTCCAGCCTCAAGGTTAACACTTGCCTGCGGGTTTCTTTTTCTAAGCGACAGAAAAGGTGTGTTATGCTCAACATCTATGCAACACATTTATTGACCAAGGTAACAATCTGGTATGAAACAAAATGGGAATGGCATCGCTGAAACTCAACGGTCAAGAAATTTAAGGGCTGGGGCGCCTGGACAACTCAGTCGGTTAAGCATCTGACTCTTGGTTTCAGCTCAGGTCATGATGTCACGGTTTGCGGGTTCAAGCCCCGTGTCGGGCTCCGCAGGGCTCTTTAGGGCTCCACACTGGCAGCGGGGAGGCTGCTTGAGATTCTCTCTCTCCCTCTCTCTGTCCCTCCCCTGCTTGTGCTCTCTGTCACACAAAAAAATAAAGCTTAAAATTTTTTTTTAAAAAATTTAAAAAAAAAGGAAACTTAAGGGCTAAATTCCTGTTGCTATTGTCTGAACACTTAGAATGTGAGACTTGGGGCGCTTGGGTGGCTCAGACAGTTAAGTGACTGACTCTTGATTTCGGCTCAGGTCATGATCCCAGGGTCATGGGCTCAAACCCGTGTTGGGCTCCGCAAAGACAACATGGAGCCTGCTTGGTATTCTCTCCCTCTCCCTGCCTCTGCCCTGCTCACGTACACATACTCTCTCTCAAAAACAAACAAACAAACTTAAAAAAAAAAAAAAAAAAAAAAAAGAATGTGAGGCTGGAAACCAGATCAGTGAAATGGAAGACGGGGACCTAAGTGCTGTGAGCCAACCTTCTTATTTCTGCTCCTCCTTTATCCTTATGTTCCCGGGTACCCCATCTCCGGTTATATTAAACAGAGCAGAAACCACAAACCAAAGACCTTCAAAACTTCATATTAAGCGGACTATTAACAACACACCTTTGTATTAACAGCCAGACCAGCAATTTGCAGGGGAGCTGTGGCAAGGTCCCCACCGAAAGATTACAGAGTAGTTTCTCCTATCTTATCTTTTAGGCTGAGCAGCACTGCTGGGTGAAGACCGCAGATTCCCTCCTCCTCCTCCCCCCCCACCTTAAAAAGAAAAAAAAACAACAACCCACAACCCAAGGCCTAGTGACCAGTGGCATTCTAGCAGGAAAACACAGATCATGAGCATGAATTCAGGGCAAGATCACACAAGCTGGTAATATTAACCTGCTTTCACCCCTCCTAGTTTCCTAGTTTCCACCCACAGAAACCAAGAGTTTCCCCCCACAGAAACCAAGAGTTTCCCAGGGATTAATTTGGGGCGGGGGGGCGGGGGAGGGAATACTTTGAAAACCAAAATAACCCAATAATAAGACAGCTACCATTTAGTGGATGCCTTCTGTATGCCTGGAGAAAAGGATGGACCCTTTCTAAAAAGTTTTACTTTCTCTTTTTTCCTCATGCAAACTTTGTCAAGTCTGCTTTCCTTATCTTCCTGCCACTGGAAAAGAAAACGAAGTGATGGGATTTAAGGCTGCAGAGGGATGACAACCCAAAACCTTTCCACCACCCTGGCCAGTCTCATCAAGCAGAAAAGACTACGGACTGGTCGTTTCAACTGGAGAATAACAGTCCTAAATAGGTAACAAGAAAATGGAGAATTCTAGTCCTAGAATAACAGAAAGGCTGGCTCTGTAAAACTGTTTTTGGAGCACTGTAACTTAAGAATAGCGCTAGGCTCAGGGAGAGGCCAGGATTCAGCCACTGGAAGTTTCTAACAGGAATGCAGGAGCCTAAGCCACCCTCTAGGAGGTACGTACAGCCTCCACCTTTCTCTGCCAACCCTGACGCAGGACCTTAAGCCAAGGGGCAGGTCAACACACTCCTCTGTCCCCTTCCTCCTCCCCCACTAAGATAAAATACGCGAAAGCCTGTCAATAAGGTTCCTGGCACGGTGCTTATTAGAAGAGGTACTACTTAGCTGTCAGGGCCCTCCCTCCTGTCCCCTGTGCAATGCCACAGGACCTGCTGCATCTGGCCCAGGCCCTCACTGATCCTTGCGGTTCCTTGAGCTCCAAGCTTGAGTTTGCTAGGGCACAGGGTTCATTCCTTATCTCTCTGCCCACAAGCCTCTCCACGCCCCAGCACGCCCCCTCCCCCACGATCCTAACCTGCCCTTGAGTATCTAAAAACAAATTTCATGGGGCGCCTGGGTGGCTTAGTCGATTGAGTGTCCGATTTTCGCTTAGGTAACGATCTCGCGGTTCGTGGGTTCGAGCCCCGCGTCGGGCTCTGTGCTGACTGCCAGCTCAGAGCCTAGAGCCTGTTTCAGAGTCTGTGTCTCCCTCTCTCTCTGACCCTCCCCTGTTCACGCTGTCTCTCTCTCTCTCCTAGAAATAAATACATTTAAAAAAAAAAAACTTTGAAAAAAAAATAAAAAATAAAAACAAATTTCATGACTTTTTCCTCCCACATCAAGTGATCCCAAAAGTAGTCCAAAAGCTGTGTCAAGGCCCTCCTTTTAACAAGAGAGGATGATTCCTGACACCCTGAGCCTTGAAGCACCAGCCAGCCTCAGACAAAGGCAACCTCGGCCCTTCCTCCACCATCAACAGCACGAGCTCCTTAACATGAGCGAGGCCAGCCTCCTCAACGTGTCCCCCAGAGTGCCTGCCTCCTAGTGGATCTTATGCATCCCTTCTTGCTTCCCTTCCCCACCACCGTCCCCCGACTGAGGCTGAGAGATCTGGCCCCAAAACGCCTGTCTGGGGTCAGCGTGGGGACCGGTGAACAGCTAGGACTTACCCAATGCCCAAGTTGGCAAGAGTACCAGAAGCCCAGATCCTCAAGACCCACATCCAGCCGATCATGCCCCCACCCGACCCCGAATACTGAGTAGTAACCCGCGCCCTAGCCCCGCTCGAGCCCCCAGACAGCTCTGGCGCGACACACCCAGGCCCCGCGGAGCGGCCCCGGCCCGTCGCCCCCCACCCGGCGGACCCCGCCTGACCTTGCCGGAGCTGGGGGTCGTCCAGCACATTGTAGGCCGCGTAGTCGCGGACGCCGTGCAGCCGCAGGATCTGCACCACCGCGTTGCTGAAGCCGCACTGGGGCCGCTCCGGAGTCCCCTTGAGGAAGACCACCACCTTGTCCTTCTTCACCAGCGCGTCCAGTTGCTCCGCCGAGCCGCCCCCGCCGCCGCCGCCCGAACCCGCCGCCCGCACGCCGGGGCCCCACAGGCCGCCGCCGCCTGCGCCACGCCCCCAGCGGAGCAGAGCCGCCGCCACCCGGCCCAGGGACCCGCTCATTCCCGCACGCTGGCCGGAGCCTTCGACGGCCCGGGACCTCGGCTCACCCCCGGGAGCCTTCCCCGGGCCCGCGGCAGTCCGGCCCGCCCCCCGGGGGCCCTCATTGGGCCGGCTCCGAATTCCTCTCCGTGATTGGACAACGCTAGCCCGCACTTACTCGAGTCTACCAATCGTATGACTCGGCCGGCCCCCGACAGGTGGGAGGTGGTCCTTAAACCAGAACCGCATCCCACAGCCTTCCTATTGGTGGCTGGCAATCGCTCTGTCAGTTGATTGGAAAGAGTGAGTGTCCATCAGGGTCACGCTCCAAGGCGAGGAGAGGCGAAACGAGAGGAAAGACGACTTCCCTCCGAAGGGTAGACAGGCCTGCTGGGATACTCCCGGATGACTGCGTAGGGCAGTGGGCCGGCTTCGCTGTTCCGCGGAACGCCGGGAAGAGGTCACTTCCAAGGGAAGGTTCCGGTTCCGGTGTAGGCGGTGGTTGAGTTGCTGTGGCAACGCGATACCTGCGCGCCCGGTTTCCTCGTTCAAGGGCGGCGGCGGGGCTGGAGCCGGCTTGGGTCCGCCTCTCCCAGCCTAGGTGAGCGACGCCGGTGCCTCCGTGCGGCCGCCGCGGTCGTGGAGGCAGCGGGGCCGGGCTGGGCGCTGGCGGCCGGGGCGTTCGCGTCGAAGCGGGGGGCCACGTGTCCCGGCGGTGCCTGGGCCGCGCCGCCCGCGTGGGAGCAGAGGCCGGGCCCCACGGCTCCCGCCTCCAGCGCGCAATTATTCCGGGAAAATAACGTTTAAAACCGTGTGGCGTGCTCTTGTGTGCATATCCCTTCCGGGTTTGGGGTCGTCGTGGACTTTGCGGCCCACTTAAGTCTTTTGGGCTTAAGGCCCAGGAAAGATGTGTTGCCCGGGGAGCTACGAGGGAATTGGTTCGCTGGACAAACGTCTTCCGGGCCGGGTGCCGGGTGTCCAGACTTGGTGCCCCGAGCTTGTCAGCGGGAGAAACGAGAAGCAGGTACAGAGCAGTGTGCGGGGTCCAGGGAGGAGGAAAGAAAGCCTCCCGGGCTCATTGCTTTCTCAGTTCCCCTGTGGATTTAGTGCACCTTGATATATATCCATTAACTCGTTTATTGATCTCCCTCCCCTCCCCCGCCCCAGGCACTGGGCTTAATTCACTGCCATTTCCTCCGACCCTAGAACAGTGAGTGCTTGAGACGCGGCCGGGGCTCCTATTGGCGCAAGGGACGATTCGGGACGATCGGGACCCGCGGGAAATGGAGACGTGATCTGTAGTCTTGGAGCCGCACTGGGTTGGTAGTACCCGAGGGCACACCAGACTTGCAGAAAAAGCATACCCCAGAGGAAGCTGAGGCATAACTGCTCCAGATCCAGCCGTTCTATGTGCAATTTTCCTCTGATAGTTCCTGGGTACTGTTGCCACGGTGGTAATGGCGGCGCCGTGCCATTATCTATCCATCAACAGCCAGAGAAGCCGTGCAGTCGAGATATTGTTTAACAGACGGAGTGGTTTCTGTTGGACACTGAGTACTGCTACAATCTTTTTTTTTTTTTAAGCCTTACCTGTTTTAAACATTGTTTCTTGAGGTGACCTGTTTATGTTTGGGAGGTTCTCGAATTTCAAATCAGAAAATTAGGATGTGCCCTTAGCAAGTGATCTTGCAAGGAGTCATTCTCCATGAAACTGTAACCCTAGCCCATTGAGAATAAACTCAAGGTACTACTGAGAAGCGCTCCTCAGTGATGTACTGATTTCATCCTTATTGATGTTGTGGATACGTGTTAGTTTTCTAAGGTGAGACCCCCGCTTCTTAATCCTTTATTCCCCCCCCCCTCCCCAGATCCATGGAATTCCGGTAAATCAGAGGAGCAGGCATCATGAACAGAAATCTATATAGGAAACGTCATGGTACTGAAGGCTAAGCCTTGTTGCGGAAGTCGAGTCCCAGGTGCACTTATCAGTAGGGGATGTATTATTTCCCAAGTCACCTAACCTTTTCCTCGTGCTTCTATTCTAGTAAGTAGGGTGTTTGTTTTTTTTAAATAAATCTAGAACTGTTCATTGCCTCCTTGAAACTGTCTGCCCTGTTTTTGTGTTGGCTGGAACAGGGAGAAGAATTCACCGACTTCTGTTCTGAGGATCCGGGGACGCAGGACGGTAACAGGGGGTAGCACTTGTCTTACCTAGTGTGTGACATTGGCTTGGAAGCATAGTTGTCTCTCTCACTTTCAGACGTTTCACTGAGAGCACAGCTGTCATTAAAGGTTCCAAGTAAGCCCTGAGCAGGAAGACTACCCAGCCTGCGTTCTTGGAATTTACCAGTAAGCAGAGTTGCTGTGTGCGGCGGAGCCTAAGAAAGGATATGAGAAAGCGTGTCTGTGCTCATTCAGAACCTGCTGGGGGGGGGGGGGGGGGGGGGGGGGGGGGGGGGGGGGGGGGGGGGGGTGCCGGGTGACGGAGGGAGTCGAAGTGCTAGTGCCGCGGCGGCAGCGGCGGCGGACGGCCCTGCCCGAACGTGAGGGGGTGGGGGGGGGGGGGGGGGGGCGCGGGGGCGAGGTGGTGGCGGGGAATGAGGGTTGGCTCTGATAGCATGGCCAAGGGCAAGGTAAATCTGAACCTTTGGGTTAGGTCTCCAAGCCAAAGAAATTAAAAGAATTTGAAGTTTTTCATAAAGCAGCCTAAAATATAAAATATTATGTACGTTGAACCTCTTCCTTTCTGTCTTTGATTTAAAACCACCACTGAGCGCGCCTGGGCTGCTCAATCGGTTGAGTGTCCGACTCTTGATTTCAGCTCAGGTCACGGTCTCACGGTTCGTAGGTTCGAGCCACACGTCAGGCTCTGCACCGGCGTCACAGAGCCTGCTCGGGATTTTCTGTCTCCCTCTCTCTCTGCCTCTCCCCTACTCACGCTCTCTCTCTAGATAAATAAATAAGTAAACATTTAAAAAATAAAAAACAAAACCACTCTTGGAGTATTGCCTCCAAACATTGTGATTTAAAGAAGCAAAGAAGATGGTGTTCCAAATATTTCTTTCAGGGGCGCCCGGGTGACTCACCTGATTGCGTGCCCCACCTTCGGCTCAGGTCACGATCTCATCATTCCCGAGTTCGAGTCCAGGGTCAGACTCTGTGCTAACAGCTCACAGCCTGGAGCCTCGCTCTCTCTGCCCCTCCCACACTCATGGCGGTCTCTGTCTCAAAAATAAACCAAAAAAAAATTTTTTTTTAGAAATATTCTTCCAAAGCATCAAACTCCCATTTATGATGTGGCATTTTAGTTTTGGGGTTTCTCTTTAGAAATTCTATTAATGACTGAATCACTATCTTGGAAACCTGAACTCCGATGTAAAGCTCCATGTTAACTATACTGGGATGAAAAGCAAAAGAATCTTCTATAATGAAAACACGATGAAAACATACTTAAACAGTTGTCAGAAGTCTGCTTTTCTACTCCAGTGTGTTTGGGTGGTTTGAAGACATGAGTCACTCATCTTTATCAGTTTGTGATGCCTCCCGTGTGACCATTAGTGAGAAGGTGGGGAGGGGTGGGAGGGACTCAGTTCTCTGAATCCTATTACATGAAATGTAATTAGACCACAAGCTAAATAATCATGCCATGTGTGAACATGCCGGCTCAGGCATCCTAAATGTGTTTTTCTCTCTGGGCTTATTTATAGATAAAGCTTAACTATGTTTGGCAAAAATATGCTTTCTACCCAGCCTTCCAAAGGCAAATTCACCATTGGACCTATGGTTAAAAACCTTAACAGATTTGAACTAGTTTCTTCCCATATATCAGCCCGAAACGAAGAATCAGGAGTATTGAGCCGAAAACTATAGGTTATTTGAACACTCAGCAGATCGGCGTTTCCGACTTCAAGTCTTAAAGTCCCTGCTTCATTCTTGCAAAGAGCGTGTGTTTCTGTGCACTGGACAGGTGATACAGACGTGTTGGTCCAAACCGGCCATTCTGGAAGGGTCATTTTAAAATGAGAAAAGTGGCTGTTCGGAGACAGGGGGTTGAGCCACCAAACATTCCTGAGCTAAAATAAAATAGCATCTGAGACCCAGAGTTCCACAGTCATGAGCCGGAACCTGGACTCTTTCTTTGTGGAGCACTTAGCCATCATCCAGTAATTTTAGAGCATCCGTGTAACCATGGAATTAACTGGATTCCCCAGCGACCCTAAAAATAAGGGAAAATGCGAGAAACCAAGACCGTGCCCAGCCCTCTGAGAGAGTGCTTGCCAATCCCTAATGCCAGATCTGAATGCGTTTGGGATTCCTAACCCCTATCTGACAAGACAGCTGGCTTTATAAATACTGCTCCGGCCATGGGTGTGGCCTGCTTTTCTCATCTCTGTTTCCCACACCATGTGGGCTCAGCCTCCGTCAGGAAGGGAAGGCCTTGGTAGGACCCACCTCCACTGGTCCTGCTCTCCTCTGGGTGAAACGAAGAGATGGTGGGCCGGAAATTGGGTTCCTTTCATCTAGGACCGATGGTGGGAGACGCAGGTGAAGACGGAGTCTCTGTATGAAGAGCCTGGATGCCACAGCAGAAGCCTGAGTCTGTTCTGGGACTCGGAATGTGGAGGTGTGAGGCCTGGGTTCTAGGTGCGACGTCACCAAGGCGAGTTCCTTCTTGCCGCTTTCCACCCCTTTCCCTCCTCCCAGTCCTGGGTTTGGGAAAATTACGTTTGCATTGTGTGTGGAAGTTTGTGCCTGTTTCAAGATGTTTTCATACAAGGGCTGCACGGTTTTAAGGCATCTGTTTGTACTCTGTGCCTCTGCTTTGGAACATTCACCAACCGCCCGCCGCAATATCATCGTCTATGTGTAGCAAGTACCATTTTGTTCTCCCAGGTTCTGTGTACATGAACTCATTTGAACTGTTCGTTAACCCTAGGATGATGGTGCTCGGACATTGTGGTCTCCAAATTATGTTCTCTCTCCTGTGTTTGTTTATCACGTCTTTTTGGCAGACTCTAGTACTTTGGGTCCCTCTCTGTGTTCTGTTGGCCTTGAAAGCACTTTTTTAAAAAAGATTTTCTGCTGAATCATAGCATCGCCAGCAAATCCTGCAGAAAATCAAATATTCCTCAATTATCTTTGCCGCATGTGTATATATTGGATACAGATGTGATTTGTAGGCTCTCTGAAACTAAAATGGCAACAATTTCACTCCAGAAATCCAGTGGGGGAAAACAATCAACATGACTGATCGCTTCGGAAGCTCCATGCCACTTCGTCCCCATCCTGCTGTCGCACCTTGAGGACAGAACTTGGCAGGAGCCCTTTAAAACGACATATATGCTGGACTTTGCTTTAGTGAGAGCCTTATTTTATTCAGAGGAAAAGGACCCAAGTCATAACCTGTAAGGTAGTATTAAGAATTAAGTGGTGGGACATTAAAAAAAATTTAAAAAAAAAAAAAAAGGGGGTGCCTGGGTGGCTTAGTCGGTTAAGCGTCCGACTTTCGCTTAGGTCATGATCTCGTGGTTCATGGGTTCGAGCCCCGTGTCGGGCTCTGTGCTGACTGCCAGCTCAGAGCCTGGAGCCTGTTTCAGAGTCTGTGACTCCCTCTCTCTCTGACCCTCCCCTGCTCACGCTCTCTCTCTCTCTCTCTCCTAGAAATAAATTAAAAAAAAAAAAAACATTAAAAAAATAAAAAAAAGAATTAAGTGGTGGGAGGGGCGCCTGAGCGGCTCAGTCAGTTAAGCGTCTGACTTTTGATTTCGGCTCAGGTCACGATCACATGGTCCGTGGGCCACGCTGATAGCGCGGAGCCTGCTCGGGATTCCCTCTCTCCGTCTCTCTGCCCCTCCCATGGGCCCTCACTCTCTCAAAATAAACTTTAAAGAAAAAAAAGAATTAAGTGGTCATCAGAAACCGTATTAAGACACGATTAAAAGTGATAAAAGAGGAGCACCTGGGCGGCTCGGTTGGTTGAGCGTCCCACTCATGATTTTGGCTCAGATCATGATCCCGGGGTCTTGGGATCAAGGCCCTCTTCCGGCTCCGTGCTGAGCATTTTAAGATTCTCCCCCCCACCCCATCCCCTGCTCGCTCGCTCTCTTTCTAAAATGTACTTTTAAAAAGTGATAAAAGAATTGTCAATTTTTCCTCAACCGTCTAATGAAATTTTTCATGTTTTACATTCTGTGCTGCTTATTTATTGGTTGCCAGCAGATATTTTCCATAGCTCGAACTGCTAACTAGATTCCAGCAGCTTCCGAGAAGCTGCCTGGACCCCAGGCCGTGGAGGGCAAGCAGCCAGAGCTGGTGTGTGTCAGACCTGCTGTGAGGATTTATCTGTTAGCAGAAGGTTACGTCTCCCTCCTATGATCATGGAGTTCGAGGCCAGATGAACGTTTGGAAAATTTTCATTGTTTTTTCTTTTGAATGATTGCTAAGATGTTTTGCCAAAGCCATGAATACATAAATAGGATGAGTCAGAATTTCACTTTGTACTTCAGCCTTTGAGTCTGAAGCCATGGCCTCACAATTAAGTCTTGCCATCGCCAGGATCCAGCCTTCTGCAACAATCCGTGCAGCCAAGGAAGGGAAATTCACCCAGGGGTAGGGGGAAGTGGGGGTGGGTGGGGATGGGAGGAGACATTAACAGTTTTCTGTTACAGGCAAAAAGTAGAGGATTTTAAGTAAATTTTTTCCTTTTTTTCCCTAATTTTGCCTTTATGGCCAGAAAGATCGCTTTTGTTAACTCTCAACTTTATACTTTTTGAAAGCATAGCCCACCGATATACAATTAATTGACATCGAATTTCTGTATGCGGGAGCTTCAGAGTTTCAGGAAAAGACTACATGATAAACCAGCTCTACTCTGGAAAAGAAAAAAAGGAAAGGGGAAGTGCTTTGCAAAAATGGAGTGACCAAGAGAGTTGTGTATGAAAAGCGCTGGGCAGAAGGTGACGTGTTTCAGGCCCGCCACCCTCTGCAGCGGCCTGGGACCTGGCATTCTCTCTAATGCAGGGGGTGGGGGTGGGGGGGGCTGTGTGTGTGCAGCCCTGTCTGCATGAGCCCCGTCGGGGGTGAGGGTGAGAGATCCCCACTCGTTCATCTCGTTCCCTCCCAGGCAGCTGCAGCCCTGTGATAGTTCACACGTCCCGCGGGCTGGCTGGGGACAGGGCCAGTGATACCCTTTGACTTGGATTTTTGCTCATGGTCAAAAGTAACACGTGTCTTTCAAAATCATTCTTTTGAGAAACTTTGGAGCACTTCCCTAGAGCCTGCCTTTCCCTGCGTGGCCGGCAGGGGGCACTCGTCCTTCTAGGAAGCCAGGGCAGGGAGAGCCAATCCCCGCTGTCCCTGCCGTTGCACAGAGGGGGGAGTCTTGTGCTTGCGGATTCTGGGATTCTGGGAAGAGCCCCTCAGGCCCCCCAAGGCCCGCCCTTGTTTCAGGGAAGACCTAGCTTGCTTTGCTACCATTACAGCCGCAGCGCACGAGAGGCAATAAACTCAAAAGGCTAACACTAAATGCAGGAAGAAGCAAGGCGATTTTACAAATTAAGAAGCCGAAGCTGACTCTCTGGGAACCCTTGATATAAGTTAGGGCCAACAGCCCTCACATGGGCCTAGAGCCTTGTATGGAAATCCCAGGTCACCAGGAAGGGAACCATTCTAATCCACGCGCTTCGGTGAAGACGTCAAGGGAACATAGCATATATTAGATTCCCAGCACGAATTATACACACATGGCTTTATTAAAGGGGCTGTGGTACAAAACAAAAAAACAAAACAGAACAAAACAAAAACCGAACCAGAAGAACACTTTCTTCCATCGTTACGCCAGATAAACAGAATACCATGGTCCTTCTGTGATGTGTCTCTTTTCAGTCCCTGGTAAGCCCCGTAGAAATGCTCCATTGAATTAGATGGCGAGGGATTGAATGATATGGGCATACAGTTCGGTCTTTCTAAACTGCGAACCAACTGCTGGGCTTGAGAAAGCTCAGCTAACCTCAGGCCTGCAGACGGCCGGCCGCCCGGAGATTGGACTGCTGCTGTCCTGTGCGATCCAGGAGGCGAATGTAGAGGCACCAGAGAACACAGCCTCTGCGCGGCCCATGGCCCAGCCCTATTTTCTTGCTGTCGGGGGCCAAACCCTTCAGAGGTTTTGTACGGATTATAGGGGTTTTTTTTTCCCTGCTCCCCTCCCCCACCATTAGACCATCGGCTTCTAGTCTGACAAAATTGATTATTTTGCCCTCCAGTCCTTAGCAATTAGGAGTCCCTACGCGCTCCACGCACGATTCTCGAGTGAAGAACACGTACCGTGATGAGCTGTGCAGGACTCTTGGTTTCGGCTCCGGTCTTGATCCCATGGTTCGTGAGATGGAGGCCCGCGTCGGGTTGTGCATTGACAGTGCGGAGCCTGCTTGGGGTTTTCTCTCTGCTCTCTCTCTGTAACCTCCCATGCTCACTTGCTCTCTCTCTCTCTCTCTCAAATAAATAAAAACCTAAAAAAAATGAAACAAAATAAAATATGGGAGCATAATCCTTAGATTATTGCCTCTCTGGGCCTGATGACTAGAGCTTTGGGCCAGGAGAACAGAAGAAAGTGGGGAATGGGTGCAGTTAGGGAAGACCAGGCCGTGGGACTGAAAAGGAGGTGGGGGGGGGGGTGGGGGAGAGGCCGGGAAGGACCCAAGTGCTGCCTGGATTGGGTGACGGAGGTGAGCGTGGTGGGGGCTGAAGCGGCCAGGGACTACCCTGGCCCTCTGGGGGTCTCTGAGGGTGTGGAAGGTGACTTCCGGCTGTCCTCACTGCGTGAGTCTGTAGACGGGGCAGACAGGACCCAGTGCTTTTGCCCAGAATCGCAGTGACACCAACAAGCAAACATCTCAGTGTGGATGGTGAACAGCCTTGACTCTCAAAGGCGCCCTGCCAGCAAAGACCTTTCTGAAACACCCAGGGACACCGAAAACGTGTGCGCTGCCTTCTCTCCTGTTCACGGGGCCGCCTCTGCTGAGTGTGGCTTTTCCAGTAGCCGGGAGGCGCGCTGGGTGGCACTCGCTCTCGCTGTTCCTCTCTGCGTGCTGGCTCCACAACATCAAAGAAGAAACCAAGGAGGAAAGTTCTTTCGATCTTAGGCCGGGTGCAGCTCCTGCAGCGGGGGAAAGTTGCAAGGAGTCCATCTAGAAAGCACTTGTCATGCGCGTCTGCGGTCAGCTGTGTTGCTGCATGACCTTAGTGTTTTGTGCTCGAGGCTCTGCTGGGGACCGCCTTGGGCCATGAAGATCTGTCCTCGCGACCAGCAGGCTTCACACAGAGCACGGACCTGTTAGACACCACCCCTGCCATCCAAGCCCGGAGCCCTGAATGCTGTTGGAGGGGGCAGCCCGGTTGCCCAGCCCTGGCGCCCTGCTTCCCCCAATGCCAGTGCCAAGGCCACGCCTCCGCGAGCCTGCCAGGCGGGGCTCAGAGGCCTCCCGGCTTCCTGGGCACGCTGCCTATAGTCCAGCACCTCCACGTTATTGCCTGTCCAGAGCAGCCAAGCCCGCTGAAAAGCAAGCCGAGAACACCTCAGCAGATTTCAAAAACACATCTCCAGGGGGCAAAAGAGTGAAAGATTTCCCTTGCCTCCTTAGCCGAGAAGACTTCCTTGCTCACAGCCTCTTTCTGAGTTGGCTTCTGTCCTCCAATTTTGTTTGCAAGCATGGTAATTGCAGGATCTAATTTCCCACAATAGCCCACATTTGCATGGAAATGAGTTTGCAGCACTTTCTCAGTGTCCTTCCCCTCGCTCCTGGACAGCTCCTGTAGCTCCTAAGGGGGAAGACGTGGGGGAACTGGCCCCACTTTCTAGATGTGGAGACAGTGTGGGGGCAGTGTGGGGGGGGGGGGGGACATGGCCCGCCATGCTTAGCCAGCCAGGGGACCCAGAGCCCAGAAAGACCCCCATGTCAGGAGACTCCCCCAGTGAACCCCTCATGCTGCCCGCCCACCCCAGGGCTTGCAGCAAGGGTACCCTCAAGGCTGCATTTAGGTTTCAAAACAAAAGCCGACAATTAAACCAAAATGATGAAGTCACAAGGGCGAGGGGCCCTGGGTGCTGTGACGGAAGACAAGTCATACCCCTCGAATGTTTAGCAGCCACGGAGAGAGCCAAGTGCGGACATGGCTTTTGTGGTATACAGCGATTCAGAAACCATGAATGCACATTATCTGAAATGCACTCAGCCCGCCCCTGGTGTTTTGTGGTATAAAGCTGGAAGTTTGATGCTTTTCTTGCTACGTACACAGGTAATCAGCACAACCAGAGCATTCAGTGCTGCTGTTTTCACACACACACACACACACACATACACACACACACACACAGAACAGACTTTCAGGCTGGTGTTTGCCTCTCACAGCACATGCGTGACATGCAGGGGTCTCCCCTGTTACTAAAGCTGGTGCTGTTCTTTGCAAAGTACTTTAATTTTTCATCCATAGCCTTGACCCCTAGGGAACTCATCACACCAGTGAAGCCAGGGCTTACCATTTCAGGTTCACCGTAACCCTGTGTAAAAATATAACCTAACAAATGGATGAGAATTAAATCATGACCAGGAAATGGTCCTCCGCCATTGCTACCAGACAGAATGCACAGCAATGAAGTGTGGCCTGAGGCCAGAACGCCTGGATCTGTACCCTAGATTCGTCATATGATAGCTGTGTGATGACAAGTTATTACCCTCTCTGTCCCTTCATTTGTAAAATTAGATAATAGTAGCCACCCTATAGGGTGGTGGTGAGCATCAAGTGAGTTAATATGAGTAAAGGCTTAGTGCAGTGTTTGGCACATAGTAAACCCTTAATCAGCATTAGATATCATTATTGCCCAGAATGCCTTCCGCCAGACACTTGGACCTTCACTCCTCTCATTTCTAGATACCTCTAAGTCTCAATTCTGTACCGTGCAGGCTAGCATTTGATGACACGCAGCGTAGTCTTGTTATTACATTGTTCTTTCAATGTCTGAGTCTTAATGTTGCTTCCTCGATAGACGGTAAATTCCCAATGGTAGGAACAGTGCAGTTTGCTTTTGCTGGATTTCCACAACTCACAGCCCCATCCTGGGCGACCGCTACACACATAAACATCCCGGGAGTGTGCGCATCACTGTGAGCACGTGGGAAGCGACCTGGTGCGGTGGCGTTGCATGTGCGTACCACGACCAATAGCTGACATGCCAAGTGGGAAGACTTCTATCGGCCCCAAAACCTATACTGAATGTTGATGGCTGCTTTGCTCACAATAGCCCCAAACCGGAAACAACCCAGATGCCCTTCAGCAAGCGAGTGGCTAGACAAACTGTGGTCCCTCCATGCCATGCGATGGAGGAGTATGAGCTCTTGATACAGAAACACTCGGGAAGAATCGCCAGTGAATTATACTGAGTGAAGGTAGCCAACTGACAAAGGTTACACGCTATATGATTCCACTGTACTCTTCTAAATATGGCAAAAATTATGGAAGTGCGAACTGATTAATGGTTGCCAGGGGTGAAAGGGGGCATAAGAGTGCGGGATTGCGTGCATTTTATTGGTGTCAGCCTCAACATCCTGGTTGTGATACCGTGCTACATAGCTTTGCAAGACATTACCACTGGGGGAAACTGGTAAAAGGTACAGGGATCATTCAGTATAATTTCTTACAACTGCATAATCTACAATGATCTCCAAATCAAATGTTTAATTTAAAAAAAAACCCCACTGGGGCGCCTGGGTGGCTTAGTCGGTTAAGCGTCCGACTTTCGCTTGGGTCATGATCTCGCGGTTCGTGGGTTCAAGCCCCGCGTCGGGCTCTGTGCTGACAGCTCAGAGCCTGGAGCCTGTTTCAGTCTGTGACTCCCTCTCTCTCTGACTCTCCCCTGCTTACGCTGTCTCTCTCTCTCTCTCTCTCCTAGAAATAAATAAAAATATATTAAAAAAAAAAACCCACTGATGGTGTTCCCAGAAGAAGCAGAAAGTATAGGTTGGGCTGCCCACGGATGGGAGAGTATGGCAAGCCTCTTCTAGAAAGATTTTATTTTTTAAGAATGAAGTTTGTCCTTTGTAGTTGACATTTTGTTTCTATTAGTACTCAATCCTTGGAATATATTAATAGCTGTGTTTAGTCACGCTAAACAACCTTATTGTCTAATACGATTAAAATTCACACAGTTTTTTATTTTTTATTATTTTATTTATTTTTAAGTTTATTTATTTCCAGGGGCTTATTTATTTCTGAGCCTGGGTGGCTCAGTGGGTTAAGCATCCAACTTCGGCTCAGGTCATGATCTTGCAGTTCATGAGTTTGAGCCCCTCGTTGGGCTCTGTGCTGACAGCTCAGAGCCTGGAGGCTGCTTTGGATTCTGTGTCTCCCTCACTCTCTCTGCCCCTCCCTCGCTCACGCTCATCTCTCTCTCTCTCAAAAATGAATAAACTTTAAAAAAAATTTTTTTAAATAAAGTTTATTTCGAGAGAGAATGTGTGAGCAGGAGAGGGGCAGAGAGAGAGAGGAAGACAGAGAGAATCCTAAGCAGGCTCTGCACAATCAGTGAGGAGCCTGACACCAGGCTCGAACTCACGAACCACGAGATCATGACCTGAGCCGAAACCAATGCATACGCAACTGAGCCACTCAGGCGTCCCAGAACTCACACAGTTTCTTAATCTGAGAGTAGTAACCGAAAGGTGATCTGTTCCAAAGCCCTCATTTCCAGATTCAGGAACTCAGAAAAGACCCAACGTTACACAGCTAACTAGCAGCATTAACCCAGGATCCAGTCCTGAGCTTCCAGCACACTTAATATTTTTATTTTATAAAAGCAGCCCAGTTAGTGTATGTAAAGGGGTATCCTGAATCACTCTGGGTCCCATGCTGAGTGCCTGAGATGACTCATGGCCCTCCAGCAGGGGTGTCCCTGCTCAGTTACGGGGTGACTGCTGCTGGTGGGGTCAGCAACGTACTCTGAGAACAACCCAGGCTGGTGGGCCCCTCCCCCTACGAGCACATGACAGGACCAGAGTGGGAAAGGACGGACTAACACTCGGAGAACTGGCTAGAAAGAAAGCAGAGGAAAAAGCAGCCAGGATGAGAACCGCTCCCCATGCCCAGCTCAGGGCTTCTCTGGGAGCACCCCAGAAACGGCCAACCCCGTGTGAGCCTGTTAATTCGCCGGTGCGGCCAATGGGACTGACTTAAGTCATCGTGAAGGGGAAAGCCAGGCTAGAGACAGAGAAATGGCAACACGGGTTTCCGGAACACCAGTTACCACGTGAGACCCTGGGCAGGGCCCCTCCTTCCTGCTCTCTTGCCTCAGTTTACTCATTTATACGACAAGAGGTTTGGATTAGCCCGAAGAGCCACTCCAGCTTCTGTTCTAAGCTTCCTATGGAGACGGAAGACACACACAACTAAAAATCAGGCCTGCAGCATATGACTTTGTACAGATCGGAGTTGAGGCAAACTAAGGAACCGCCACTGAGTAACAGACCTGAATCATTTCCCCCCTGGCTGGGTGAATAGGCCCCTGCTTCCCCGCGATGCTGGCAGCAGCAAAGGGAGGTGGGGAAGGAGCAGCACACATTTCACTGTTTGGGAGACATTTTGTACGTTACACAAACAGCCCCCGTCGCCAGATGAGTCAGAATTTCCGAATGGCATAATTTTAGGGCCTTCTTGTGGTTCCTCTCTGGGCCACTTCTGAAAGGGAGGCCTCAGGGCGAGGTTTCCTGTGCTCAATTCCAGAGATGACAGAGGGGCTCTCCCCCACCGTCCTTTGCCAGAATTTTCCTTCCAGATCCGTTTTCGTTTCCACCCGTTTCTGGAGCAGTGGGTAACGCGGAACACTAGGTGAAGGTTTTCTGGCCTTCCGCGTTGCAAACCTCCTCTTCCTCCCGCACTGATTACTCAAGGCTTTCCCCTTCGGGATGAACTACTTTGGAGTGGCAGAAGACTGCCACAGAATTAACAAAAATTAAGGCCCTGTTTTTATGGCAGGCTTAAGAAAAGCAACGGGAGAGTGTTCTCACAAATCACCTAGCCCTGTAAAGCTAAAGATAATAATTGGTGACAATAAAACAACCAATGTGTGCCTAGTATTTTGCATCTTATATAAGATATTTTTCTTTTCACATCTATTTTCACCTATGGAATAGTATTGCTCTCCCCACTTAAAAGTTAAGGTTCTAAGAGGTTGCACGGCTTGTTAGGGTTCATAGCAAAGCTGGGTCCTCGGGGCGCCTGGGTGGCTTGTCGGTTAAGCGTCCGACTTTCGCTTAGATCATGATCTCACGGTTCGTGGGTTCGAGCCCCACGTTGGGCTCTGTGCTGACTGCCAGCTCAGAGCCTGGAGCCTGTTTCAGTCTGTGACTCCCTCTCTCTCTGACCCTCCCTTGCTCACGCTGTCTCTCTCTCTCTCTCCTAGAAATTAAAAAAAAAAAAAAAAAAAAAAAAAAGCTGGGTCCTCAATGCGGTCTCGAAGGTCTGAAATGGTGCTCTGCGCTCTCTGTGCCCGTCACGGCCCCATTCCGGAGACAGGCCCTTGGACACAAAATCATTGCACTGTGACTTCCTCATCTGGGGGTACTACTACGTGCCTCACTCTCCATATTCCCAGGGACTAACACATAGTAGGTGCTCAGGAAATGCTGCATGAAAGACTGAACAGCTGTTTACCAGAACCTGTCGTGCCCACACTGTACCCAAAACAGCTCATGTGACAACGTCAGGCACAGAGCCATTCAAGATGGATTCCTGTGAGGAGGCCCATTTAACAGAAAAGGAAACCGAGGATGAGTAATGGGCGGAAAGAGGCCAACTCGGGCAATTCAGTGCCAGAGCTTGTGTAAAGCACCTGACCTCCGTGAGTCTCAGTCTCCACCCCAAGACAGAACTAGTTAAACCCTTCCTAACTACCTGGAAGACCTTTGCAGAGATGTAATGCGGAGATATATGTGAACACACGGGGAAAGCAAAGAGCATTATCCACGTGCAGGGATAGCAATCATTGTCATTGCCGTCTGCACCTTCAGCTGGGCTGCTGTGACCCCCAGGGTGGTGTCAGCACCTCGGATGGAGTCAGGATGATAATGAGAAACATAACAGGACACCCAGAACCGGTCAAGGGGAAACATGGGCCAGGCCCTTTGTTGGCACGTCCTGTGACCCTGTGAATAATTGTAGCTTAATGAAGGGAGTTCTGAGTTAGGAGGTGTGGCTGACCCTGGTATTCT
Organism: Hyaena hyaena; assembly: GCF_003009895.1. NCBI lineage: Eukaryota > Metazoa > Chordata > Mammalia > Carnivora > Hyaenidae > Hyaena > Hyaena hyaena. The sequence continues at coordinate 1,239,858 of NW_024081125.1, read as the reverse complement.
AACTCCAGCTAGATGATCTACCCCAGCGTTAATTCTGGGCTCTGGCACTCACACACACACACACACCCCATTTCTCTCTGGTCCTGTTTTACAATTTAACCTTTCTCTTAGAACACTGATTTCTTTTTATTTTTTTAAATGTTATATTTATTTCTGAGAGAGAAAGAGACAGTGTGAGCAGGGGAGGGTCAGAGAGAGAGGGAGATACAGAATCTGAAATAGGCTCCAGGCTCTGAGCTAGCTGTCAGCACAGAGCCCGACGCGGGGCTCAAACCCACAAACCGTGAGATCATGACCTGAGCCGAAGTCGAATGCTTAAACGACTGAGCCACCCAAGCGCCTCTTAGAACACTGATTTCTACACCGATGTATTCAACAACTATGGAGAGAGGGAAACGCCCTCTGGGAAGCAGTAGATCTGGGGCAGCTCCCTAAAGCCTCAAGCCCAGCCTCTGCTTCCTCATCTGCAAAATGGGCACAGCCACACTTACATTGCAAAGCCTGGAGTCCCCTGTGATACATAGTTCCACAAGTTGGGTCCTTAGCGGCTCTCATCCCCATTCAGAGGAGACAGAACCAATCAGGGAAAGATGTAATTAGTCTGACAAGGATCAGGGCGAGTGGAGAACAGTTCAAAGGGCCCTAATGCTCTGGGAGCCAAAGGCACAGAGGCAGATAAGATGCAGACGTTCGGCTGTAAGGTTTAAGGCTTTGGTGCAGCTGCAGATCAAACGTGGGCAGGGGTGGGGAGAGAGGAGGGACACTTCCCTGGGCCCTGGGTTTGTGAGATGTCCGGATTATGCTTCGGATTCACATTCCTCGTGGCTCACCCCCTGGCCCCCGTCGCCTCCTCTGAGCATCCTGGCGGGCTCCCATCTGAACCCAGGGCCCAGAAGGAGCCCCCCTCCCCGCCGCGGTGGCTCCTGGCACTGTGGGGAGGAGTGGCCGGATGGGGCGCCCCACTGTCAGGCCAGCCGATAGGTGTCACTTCCTCCTTGGATTTGGCGCCTCCGGGAGGAGTGCCCCTGTCTTTGGCCTCACCTTGGCTCTGAGGGGGCAAGACTTGCCCGCCCCTCGCCTCCTCCCCAGATCTGGACGCCGGAGGCGCTCCCTCCCCAGATCCAACTTTCCCCCGGGGGAGAGGCAGCTCCGTGCGGTCCCCAAGGATGGGACCCGGGCGCAGGCCGGCGGGGGGCCGGGGATCCGAAAGGCTCCAGGGCCGGAGGGGGTGGCCCAGGGCGCGGAGCCGGGTGTGAGGATGGGGAGCCCCCGCGGCAGCGCTCCTGCCCCCGGAGGGGTCTGCGACTGGGCGCCGCGGAGCTGGGGCCGCACCCCGGGGGCCTCCGCCTGGAGCGCGGGGCCGGGCGCGTCCTGCTCCCGCCCCGCCGGGTGTCACGGCCCCGGGGCGGCTCCCGCGGCGGGTCCCCGAGGGGACTGGGCGGGGCCGGGGGCGAGTGTCCGGCCCCGCCCCGGCCCCGCCCCGCTCCGGAGCCGCCCGGGACGCAGGGAGGAGGGCGGCTGGGCCGGAGCTGCCCGCCGCGCCGCGCTCCTGCACGCTCGGGACCCGGTAAGTGGCGCGGGGCGGGGAGGCCGGGCCGGGGCTGGGGGGGCCGGGGCCGGGAGGGCAGGGGCCGCAGTCCCCGGCCCAGTCCCGATGCGTCTGGGCCCAGGGTCGCCGAAAGTCGAGGGGACCCGGGGAGGCGCGCCAGGCGCGGGGGCGGGGGCCCTGGCGTGACAGCTGCGGGCGGGCGGGTATTTTTAGTTTAAACCTAACCGTTCCCTGCCGCCTGCGAAGTCCCCGAGCCTTTCCGCTCCCCAAGCCTGGAGGCGCGGCCCCCAAGAAAAAGCCCCTAAGCGCTGGGCGGCGTGTCCCCGGCGGGCCGGGCGCCGCCTCCAGTCGTCGCTCAGCTGCCGCTTGGGGCCAGCGGACCTGTCACCGCGGGCCCGCGCGCCGCCGGGCGTCCCGGGCCTGGGCAGTAACCGCGGGCAGGAGTACCCCCTCCTGGCGACCACGCGGCTGGCTTCCTAGTGCTTGGGACAGCCCAGAGAGGGCGCCCTGGGGAGGGGAGGCAGCCCGGCAGCCTCGGTTTCATTCAGACACCTGGCTGGGCAGCTCTGGGCAAGCTGCTCAGCCTCTCTGAGCCTCACCCCGAGTCTCTCCACAAGGGCGCAGGGAGGCCAGAGATCTCTTGCGGGGCCTGAGCGATCCCCAAATGGATGCTGACTCCCTTTAGGGTCTTCAGATCTTGACTCCAGACTGTGGACCTGGTGAATGTAACCCAAGGGTCAACCGAGCAGCAGCGAGGACCTCCCGGTGGCACAGCCGAGCTCTGCTTCAAAACTAAAAGGCTGGGCTGGGGTGATAATGAATGTTACTATTTTATCATGTTGGCCTTGAAGCTCTAGCTCAAGGCTGCCCTGGGACCCTCTCCCGGGTTCCTGGTCTCTTTCAGCTCGTAAGGGGTTAAATTCCTCCTGGCACTAGTGGAGGGATCTTCTACAGCCCAGGGGTGCCTGACATGCTGGGGAAGCATGCCCCATCCCAGGCCAGTGAGGGCAGGAGGAGACAGTGGGGGACAAGGGACTGTCCTTCCAGAAAAGGGAGTATGTCACAAAACCACTGCCATTCTGAGCTTGGCGGGCCAGCTTCCTTAATCCACCCCAGAGATGGGGAGTAATTTTCCCAGAGCCGCACAACCAAGAACAGAAGCGGGCTTTCTGGAAAGGTCAGGCCATGCCTCCTGCACACGCAGCAGCCCCCAGGGGTCACAGGCTGGGAGGCGGGAGGCACAAGCTGGTGCCAAAGGGCTGTTTTGCTCCGTTTCCTGGAACCAGCCCCCAGCGGGGCTCTCCGACACGTGTGGGTCTGCACATTCCTCAAGCAGGACCTCGCCCGGCTGCCCGATAGTCACAGCTGTGCCCAGGCCGTGGGCCCCGGGGCGCCGTTTTCAGCTCCAGAGGCCCCTCTGGGGGCAGCCGGAGGGGGGAGCGGGCTGGGAAGGCTTATTTCTGGAACTCCTGCCTTGCAGGGGGTCCTGAGGAGGCCTGAAGATTTGCTGGTGGCCCTGAGGGGAGGGGTGAGAATCCGGGCTCAGGCTGTAGACCCCCTTCAGGGTGAGTTTGAACTCTTTCTGTTTCCATGGGAACAGCGGCATAGCCCAGTTGCTTTGCATGTTCTGTTGCGGCCGCAGACCTGTCCGTGCCTGGGTGGCCCCCACATCTCGTGATGCAAAAACCTGGGGCAGGGGCAGCTGAGGGATCCTAGCTGGGCTGGAGGGTGAGCACTGTCCTAGGGAGGTACGACCAGACAGATCCAGCACAACCCCCCTAAAAACCTCGGGGCCCCTGAGAGCCAAGGGGGCTGAGGGTTAGGCCCCGCTGTTGAGAATGGGGGTGGCCATGTTAGACGGCCTGGGTCCAGTCCTGCCTTGGCCTTGGCCATGAAAACCTCTCAGAGTTTCGATTTTCTTCCCCACGAGATGGGCATAACCTTAGCACCCGCATTATGGGTGGGTGCTGTGAGCTTTAGACGGGACGGTCCATGAATAGTGTTTTGTATGGTACCTGACAGCACAGGAATTGTCACAGTTTAGGGTGATGGGATCTGGTTGGGACACCTGAGTCATCCCCCCCACCCCCCACCGTCGCCACCTGCCTCAGCTCTGCCCTTTCCTCTCTGCCTTGATTTCCTGTGTCTGTCTAATGGTGGGTGGCCCTGAATGATCTTGGAGGCCTTCCATCACCAAGAGCTGGTCTTTGGCCCAGGCAGAGAAATTTGAGAGGGGGTCTGCCAGGTCTGTGTGTGGACTGTTAGGAAGCATTTTCTGTGTCTCACCTCCTACGATCCTGACGAAAGCCAAGGCTGCCATTGCTGGCCCATTTGCGGATGAGGAGACAGATCCAGAGGACAGGAGTGACTGAGTCAGGATTTGAACTCAGAGCTTTTGACTTGCTGCCCTTCATTACACCACACAGAGCCTCTCAGACAATAGAATGACAACAGTAAGAAATATACTAACCACCAGGAGAACAGCATTGGCGAGGCGGGGTCCTGGTCATCAGTAAGCCATTGGTATTTGCTGGGAAAGAATGGATTCTGCTTTTTTTTCCCCCCTGTTAACATCTAAAAGTAGCCCAGCAGAGTCACCATAAGAGGAACCTGGGAGGAGGAGATGGAAGTTCCGGAATTGTCCACTGACCCTCTCCACCCCCAGGGAGTTGTGGCGTCAGGATTTGGGGATGATGTTCCTGGGGCTGAGCCGCCAGGAAGCAGATGGGGGACAGTCCCAGCAGCCCGAGCCTCAATTTTGTTGTCTCTAAAATAGAGATAAGAGGCCCCCGTGGGGTTGCTGTGGGGATAAATGAGACAATTGGGAACAAGCCTCAGCAGAATGCCCCGCGGGGCGGGAGCACATCATAAGAGGAGTTATCGTGGTTTTATTATTCCTAATCCTCCTAATGCGGCTGTAACAATGTACTGTGGCCTGCGCCTCTTGCCTGGATTTCTGGGCTGCAGACTCTGGGCAGGGAATCTCAGCATCTCCGAAATGCTTTGGAAGGGGGACAGAGAGCCGCTAATTAGGAAAGCTCAAAACACAAACGCCAACTGTGAGTCGTTTCGCGGTACATACCCGGCAAGTCAAACAATGGCAGAAGGTGAGAAGTGATCACCTTAAATGTGGAGCAAAGTTGGCTGGGAGTGGGTAAGAACGGGTTGGTAGGGTCATGGGGTCTGTGACAGAAGAATTCCCCTGGGAGCTATTCGTGAAGCCATGTATGTTGTCTGTGCGCCTCTCTACATGGATCCTGTTCTACAGACTTAAGCAGGTTTTATAAAGTCAGGGGAGTAGTAACCCCACAATCAGGATGGGGAAGAGGGCACAGGGTCAGAGAGGAGCCAGGTCTACCCTCGACAGGATTCATTATGTTCTTCTGTCGAGTGGTGAACTCATGGGCGCTATTTTAAAATATTTTTATGCTTCATCATTTACAAATATATATTTGTTTATGCACATACAGGCAGATATATTCCATTGCACATATCAAATCTTACATGCAAATAAAATTAAATATGAGGGGCACGTGGGTGGCCCCATCGGTGAAGCATCCGACTACAGCCAGCTCGGGTCATGATCTCGTTGTTCGTGAGTTCGAGCTCTGCATCAGGCTCCGCACTGACAGCTCAGAGCCTGGAGGCTGCTTCAGATTCTGTGACTCCCTCTCTCTCTGCTCCTCTCCCGCTCACTCACGCGATCTCTGTCTCTCTGTCTCTCTCAAAAATAAATAAACATTAACATTTTTTTAAAAAAGGTTAATATGAAACATCTCACAACGCTCTCTTGGGAAATCAGACTCTTGCCACAGGTTCAAGTTAGTCTAGCTAAATTTGGAAAACATGACAAGCACAAACCCTACTGTGTGACTGATAAATGGTGTCTGATTCCGGAGAAATCATCTCCCTCTTTGAACACATATGACTAGGGGGTGGCATGAGTGCTCTGCAATCTCAGACTATCTATGGGAGTTTTTAAAGTCTTGGTGTAATGATTTATGCCTGTGAATCAGAAAGTCCTGAAATATTTGAGCTGGGAGGGACCTCGGGTACCCTGGACCAACCTGTTGCTTTTATGGCTGATGGAAGTGCCCTGGCCAAGGTCAACATCAGGCACAGAGGTGGGGAAGATAGCTTGCTGTGCGCTGCCACACCTGTATGACTCTCACCGAGACACCACTGTGGCAAGCCCACGGCTTCCTCCTCGAGACAGGGCGACGGGTGGCCTATGTGAGATTCATCTAAGGTGATCAGTTTAATTTTTAAAAGTCAGAAAAGAGAGCTACCGTGTGCAGTGACCACACACTTCCCGAACATACACAAATGCAAACCTCACCAAAGGTCATGCAGAAGCTGTGCCCACACTCTCCTTTCCCTCGAAACCCGCCTTGGACAGCCACTCCTATTCTTCCAGTTCTTTCTGGGACACGCTTGATGTATTTAGAAGTTATCAGAACAACTTACTGCTATGGGCATGGTTATCCCCGTTTTTCATGGGGAAACAGGTTCAGAGAGGTTGAAGGCCTTGCCCCAAATCCCGTGGCAGGTGAGTAAGTGATGGGGTGGGAGTTTTACCCAGAGGACGCACTGAAAAGACGGGAAGCTTTTTTTTTGTTTTGGCGTGTGCTGTGCTCTGCACACAGCCTTCAGTCCTCAGACGCTGCAACCCCGGGGCGCCCCAGCCCAGCTGTCAGGGGAGGGGAGGGGAGAGGAGGGGAACATGCCCTTGTCCAGGGTATGTTGGGTCAGATCACAGGAGGCCTTGTCTCCCTCCTTAGGATGGAGCAGAGCAGCGGTACGTGGAGATTTGGGGAGTCCATCCCATTAATCCCATCCCAGGAGGCCCTGGAGCTTTAAACGCTCACTCCGATTCCTGGCCACCTTCCTTCTGCCCAAATCAAAGGTGTTCTCTGGGTCTTCCCTCTGCAGAGATATCTGTCCCGGCCAAAGAGTCTCAAAGCGCCGGGTGCCCCGGGACTGATGTGTCTGCTGGTGGTTCTGAGGCGCTTTGGGCACGGAGGCAGCCGTCAGCGTGTGTGCTCACCTGGAGAGTGGGGACCTGGGCCCGGGTCTCCCTGCTCTCGGTCCTGTGACCCCATTTTCCATGTGCCTGATGGGGCTGGCGGTACCTTCCCGTAGGGCAGGGCTTTTGTGAGGACCTGCTGAGATGGAACTGCACAAGTCAGGCATCTTTCAGAGTCTGGGAAACAAGCCCTCTCTCTATGTGTCTGCGGAGAATGTGTATGCAGTGTTCTCGAACCGACAGCTGCCGCAGAGAGTAAGGGAATGAGGCAGCCAGCCGGAGCCCCAGATTCCTCCCATCTCAGCCTCTAATTTTACCCCCCGGGGAAACTGAGTCTTTGCCAGCAGAAGTGACCGGCCCAGGCCTCTCTTTGGGTGCCTCGGGGCCAGTCTGGGACCTGAGATGGTGTCGTCTGGTTCCTGGCCAGTACTCTTCCCTCGCAGCCACCTTCCCTGAAAGTCTGTTTCATCTGCATTCATTCCTAACACAGTGTGGGCTGGTCATGTGATGAAAATGGGGAGGCTTGTCTTCAGGGTCGGGCCCTCCCAGTCATCGCCAACGCCTGGATAGAGTAGGTGGGTCCCTGTCGCCACTGGCTGGGTTCTAATTAAGCCAAGAGTTTTATTTGAGGTCTGCAAAGGGCTGAGCCCCTCCCAAGTGACATTTGCCGAAATAATACCGCAGGCTGACTCACTGGGGTAGCCTCTTTCCTTGTTGCTTCAAAGAGCTGGCTCTTCTGTGATGATGGGAGGTGCTGGTAGTTCCCCAGGCACCTTGACCTTCAACCTGGGCCAGGCCAGTCTCGGCTTCCTGCCCTTCAGAAGGGGAGGCCGGAATTAGGAGAGCTCCAAGGTGCCTTGAAGTCATCCAAGAACCATGGCCTCCAAGGGGGTGTTTGGGGACTCAGTTTTCCCGATGCAATGTGCCACCCTCGGGAGAGGCCAGCTCACTTAAGGGGGGGAGTCCCTGCTGTCCCCTCCCGTGGCTCCCCCTTGCTCTGAGGAGGAAGTCCCAGGCCCCCAGCCTGCCCTGCTGGCATTTCATGCTTTCTACCACCTGGGCCACCTCACCTCCTGGTCCCACGAGGCTGCAAACTCACCCTGGACTTTCCAGCCTCCAGACTGGCGCTCCAGCCATTACCTCTGCCAGACTGTGCGCCTGCCCCGCGGCTCTTACCCACCAACACCTGCCACAAATCTCCTCCTCCTGGAAGCCTTCCTCCGGCAGCCCAGCGGGGTGGGTGGTTTGTTTTCCTGTTCCCAGTGCACTTTGCACTCATTTCGGTTTTCGTGTCTGATTCTGTTAGGTTGTGACCTCCTTGAGGGCAGGGCTACAGGATTTTTCATTCGTTGATTATTACTATTTCATTAAAAAGCTTTAGTCTTTAACATGGAATCTCACAAACTGCAGGGGTGCAGATGTAGCCCCAGTGAGCACCCCTGAATGAAGTGGACGGGACAGATCCTAGTGATTGCCAGGACACAGAGGAGACAAGTGGGCTCTGGAGTCGTGAGCCATGGCTGGGAAGAGAAGGGGGGATGCTTGTCACCTCCCTTCGAGGCCCTTCTGGAAGGCCATCCCTTTTCCTGGGCTCTCCGGGGCCAGCGCTGGAAGTTGAGGACATTTCTTTGTCTCTCCAGGACTCAGGTCTGACGTCCGTTCCCTCTCTGAGGATACAGGGCGTCTCCCACTCAGGCCTCTGCCTTCTTGACCTTCCTCTGCCTACAACTGCACCCCACCCCCTCAGCTTTCCAAAGCTGCATGTGTTCATCACTGAGATCCCGAGTCCCGGTCACAGGCTGCGAGGAGCCTGGGGAAGGGGAGGCTTCCTGCCCACGCGGGAGCACCTGTCCTCACGCCCTGCCCCTGCGCTCTGTCCGATCGCCCTGTTTCACTGTCTGTCTGGTACTTATCACCAACTGATATGATCTTACATGTCCACTCTTGGGTTTATCATTCATCTCCTCTGCTAGCACGTACCCTCCATGAGGGCAGGGATTCTTCTCCGTCCCCAGAGCCTGGCCCTAGTAGCTGCTCAGTCCATCTGGATGGAATGAAAGGAGGGACGAATGGACATGTAAACCGAGGAGGGGGACTGGCTGGCACCTGGGGCACCTCGCGCACTTCAGGACAACGGCTGGGGTCTCTTCCACATGGGGGATGCTAGTGTTGCTTGAATGCCTCTGCATTTCCCCCTCGACCTTCACAACAGCTCAGGGGGCAGACTCTGATGGTCCCATTTTACAGAAAAGTCCGACAGCCTGCCCTCGGCTTCTTAGCAGCGGGTCGGAACTTAGCTCCAGTGATCTGATCCCACAGGTCATGCAGGGAAAGCCTCAGCGTTCACGGCCTCTCCATGCTCCGTGCTTGTGTGTATGTGTGTGTGTCGGGGGCGGGGGCCGCAGTGGGCAGGACGCGATGAGTCAGACCCAGAACTCGGGCCTCCACCCTGAGCATCTAATTCTTTCTCCGCAGCCCCTAGTGGCTCTCACATGGACAGGCCATCGCTCTACAGGAAGTCCCTTCTGTGTGGCCAGTATCACCCGGGGCACAGCTTTTCCAGAGCCGGGACCCACCCGGGAGCACCCCGACCACGCTGACCACACCCTTTTCTCAAGTGGTGCCAGGAGAGTCGGCCCGCGGCTCTCTCGCGCTGCGGAGAACTGGTGACCACAAGCCAGCGGTTGTAGGTTGGATGTGAGCCAGTCGGGGTTGCCAGGTTAAATTCCTTTATCCAGGACTGGGCAGCCGTGGAGGCTGGCTTATGTAATTTGCCTGTTTATCTGTTTGCTGATTTCAAATTCGACTTTGCTCGGGGCTAATCTTAATACATGAGTTTTTACAAAAATTCCATCTTGTGGTGGTGTCTTGTCCCCACTTCCTTCTGGGTAAGAGCACCTGAATGCCTAGGGGGAGGGCAGGTGCTCCCAGCAGTCTTTGCTTATTGATATGCTCCTTTGGGGAGAGGAGGGAGTGACCCCATAAGTCCCTGCACTGGTCCCTTGTAGGTAGCAGCGGGGTTTGCCACACAACTCCTAGCTGGAGCCACTTTAGTTTGGGAGCCAGAGAGGCATGCGTTTGTGGCTGGGTGGTAGCCCTTCCGCTCGGGGAGCCGCGTGGCTTGGGCAGCCGCATTCCTTCAACATGCTGACCTTGACCGAGCTGGACAGGGGAGGAGGGCTCCAGAGGCACGTCCATGTCCTGTGCCTAGGCGGAGTGTGGTGGGTGAGGTGGGTGCTTAAAACAGGCTGTCCCATCCTGGGGGGCAAGGGCTCACGGAGAGGGGAGCCCAGGGGCTATGGGGGCACCAGGAAGGACCCTTTTATTTTCTTGGAGGGCACGGTCTTTAGGGACCTCAACTCCTTTCTCTGTAAGGCTGGGAAACACGAGCTCTGCTCTTGACCATGCTGGCTGTGTCTGAGTTTGTGTTGCAGACCGAAAGCCCCCACCTGAGCTAAGAGGCCGTTAGGATGGCCAGCTTAGCCCACAGACCAAGGTGTCACTGCCTTCCTGGGCAGAAGACAGAGCTTTGGCGGAATTCCTTCCTGAGGTGTGGGGCCGGCAGCCTTGACCGGTGGAATCAGACAGACCTGGGCTGGGACCCGGGTTCTGCCACCTGCAGCGTGATCTTGGCAGGTCCCAGCACCTGCATGGGCCTGGCCAACTCACCTGTTCAGTGGGGCTGGTCACACCTTCCCTGCAGAGTTGGTGGGAGGGGCGGCGGGCAGGATCACAGGTGGGCGAGGCATTCTCAGCTCCAAGCAGGTGCTAGGTCCCGGGATCTCCGGCTCTTCCATTTCCAGCTATTTCCCCTAGGTGCTCCCTGGCTGGGGAGCTGACTTCGGTGGCAGCGTGGGTCACTGGGAAGGGAGCCGGACACCTCCGCCTGCCCCTGCCCCGGCTGGCACAGCAATTGCATCCACACAGCCGCTGCTGAGTCAGCCCCTTGGCGCACGTGTTCTTGGCCGAGGCTGTGCTCTGGCTGGTCTCAGGGTGTGACGGGCTGAAGCCAACTCAGCCAGGCCTGTCCTGCTTTGGAAGACCCTTGTTGAGGTGGACACACCCTTCCCTCCCGGCCACCCCTAATGACCAGTGTGACCTTTTACTTTTATAGAATTTGGAAAAAAGTCAGTGTCACCCCACTAGCCGCCCTACCCCCACCCCGGTCTTATCCCAGCCCTGAGCCTCGGGGTCCTCAATACAGTGCAGGGGTGCAGACTAGGTCTGAGTTTGGACTGGGAGCTGCTGGTCACAGACAGGATGGACAGGGTGGCACGTGCTTGGAGCGTGGAATGACAGTAATTCCCTTCTCCATCATCCGCTCTGTCTTCCCTTTGACTTTTTCCTTTTATCCTTCTGATTATGCAATGTTTTCCTCATCACGGGGGCTCCACTTTAGGCCAACGTAGGAGTCTCTGGGCCAACGGCTGCTTGTCGGAGCTCCTTAGAAGCTCTCTGGGTGACCCTGCTGCATGTGGCTGGTTGGCAGCTACTGGATTTTGTCAGGAGAATGTCTCCACCTGGGGCCAGTCTGGCTCTAATGCTTGCGCGTCCCTAACCGGGAACAGGCCTCGGGCGCAAGCTAGCAACGGCTTCAGATGGTAGAGACACTGTACTGATCCCTTATGCTGTTCTGTGCATGGTAATCAGTCCTCATTCTGGTTTTCGATTTGAAGTAAAGATTTACAAAATTCTCTTTTTGAAAGAAATTTACGTTTAAATGGATAAAATTAAAGAAAAACCAACTAATGAGGAAAAATTAAGCCCAGGCACCCCTAGATTGTCCAGAGTCACGGATGTGAGGCACTGATGGCCAGACTGTGTAAAAACTGTAGCCAGGTGACCTCAGAGGGGCCCTCCAGGCCCCATGTCCGGATGGCCTAACAAAACAGAGAGATAGCCCAGAGTGTTCACACCAGGCCCCTTGGCCCAGGGGAGCCTGGGTCAGCGGGTTCGGGGGGGGTTGTGCAGAAGGGTTTCCCCATCTGGCTTTACTTAGTGACCCCCACCAAGCAGCTTGGTTCTCTCAGATGCAATGGCCTCCACCACTCCTGGGTCATCGCGGCGGCCCAGAAGGCCCCCCGGTCCAGCACTTGGGGCTTTTGTTTTCCGGGGACGTTGCTGCATGAACCCAGTGAATGCAGAGTCACTGCGATCCGACTCCACAGGACGCCGGCATCCCTGGGTGCTGGCCCGGGGCCTTGACTTCTCAGATGGGGGAGGTCCCTCCCCCCTCCGCCCCCAGTTCTTAAACGATCCAGAATGGAAATAGACACCGAACTTGAGGCGAACAGACCCCTCCTGGGCCCAGCTCACCTTTCCTGCTTTTGTCTGGTGGCAGCTACCTGTTACCACTGGAAGGCTGGCCTGTGTGCCTTTCTTTTGTGTCTCTGGGAGGTTCCTGTTGTCTTTTAACTGAGCGGCCCATTCTGGATATCAGGGATTGCATACTTTTAGCTGAAAGGAATAGTATGGAATCTTCTAGAGTTCCAGACTTCTCAGGAATGCTGTGCTAATAGGCAGGGGCCGGGTGAGGTATTTCTCTTATGCTGATAAATGGCACTGGCAAACCTTTTCTGTAAAGGGGCAGATAGTAAATATCTTTGTCTTAGGGACCATACAGACTCTTAAAATTACTTTATTCTTCTGTTGTATCTAAAGCAGTCACGGACTCCATAACGAATGGGTGTGGCTGTGTTCCAATAAAACTGCCTATGGACACTGGAATTTGAATTTCATGTCACTTTTACCTATCACAAAATATTACTCTTTCCATTTTTTTTTCAACCACTTAAAAACATAAACATCATTCTTAGCTGGAGAGCTGGGCTGAAACAGGCAATAGGTCATGGTTTACAGGGCCCTGCTCTAGAAGCTTCTAGAAGCCTTTAGAAGCAGGGGGGCAGGGGAGGGTGGGCCTTGCAGATTTGAGGAAGTCGCTGTTCTAACCATTTCAGTCCTGAAAATTCTAGTTCTGAAATGGATCCTGATCTTTTTTTTTTTTTTTTTTCTCTTTCAGATGTTTTTATTTAAATAATTTAAGATCCAGATTATTAATTTTGTGTTGGCATTACTTATCTTCTCTGGTAAGATTACTCTTTTTTTTTTTTTTTAATAGTTTATTGTCAAATTAGTTTCTACATAACACTCAGTGCTCATCCCCATAAGTGCCCTCCTTCATGCCCATCCCCCCCTCCCCCCCACATCCATCAGTCCTCAGTTTTTGTCAGCATTCAAGAGTCTCTCATGGTTTGCCTCTCTCCCTTTCCCCCACCATTTCCGCCCTTCTTCTCCCCCTGATCTTTTAAACCTGCTGCTTAAAATAAAATAGTTCATTACTTATGTCCTGCATTCAGCAAACCTTAAGTCTAGTGGCAAAGAGGGGAGGGACCCGGAGGGAGAAAATTTGTCCTGTGCTGGCTGTGGAGCCGCGGGCAGGTGGCTGACCCTCTCCGGGCCTCACTTCTTCCATCTGGGGAGTCAATAACAGTGGACCTAGCACATTAATGGAATGCCCAGTGAGAAGGTTAATGCATACCTGGCACCCAGCACACTCTTCTGGGACGTCCGCTATTTTCTCTCACCTCTGTGAGGATTCAGGAGTACAGGTGGACAGGAGTGCTTTATCCTTTCAGCCATCAGCCCCCGCACAGTAGACTTGACTTAGCACTTTATGGAGAAGGACGCCCAGAGACCTTATGGAGCTTGTCCAAGGTCACAGCTGGCAGTAAATCGTAGAGCTAGAAGACTGTGTAACTCATAGGACCTAGCTCTTCCCATGCAATGGCCTTGCAGGGGACCGGAGGAGAGATGAAATCTCCTTCAGCTCCGTGCTTGTCGAGGGGTTAATGTAATCAGCATCTTTCCCTTGACAGCCAGGCTCTTGCAACTCCTCCATGCTATGCCTCCAAGTCTCTGGGGAATGAGTATCATTTGAGGGACGTCACAGACTTCCAGCAGCCCGTGGGGGGTTCCGGGCCGAGGGTTTTCTGTAAATATCCTAGAGGGACCTTTGTTGCTCTGGTTGCAGGCAGCTCTGGTTTTCAAATGCCAGCCTGGAAATAGGCATTGGGGGGAAGTCTTTAAGTTTTCCTGACTCCCCTTGGGTGAGAAGAGCCAAGTCTCTGCAGGGCTAGTGGGGAAGGCTCTAGAAGGTTCTAGAAGACTGGATTCAGGGTAGGCGCATTTGAAGAATGGAACCATCGGGGTCTTAGGAAATAAATACTGGCCGTGAGTTCCTAAAAAGTGTTATGCCTTGGTTTCCACTTCTGTAAAATGGAGGTGGAAATGTCATAATTAGTTGCCTGTTGCTTGAGCACGTGCTTGTTGGATGCCTGCCATGGGCCTTGCTCTGAATGCACAAAGGACGGCTGGGGGTGGGGGTGGGGGGCTGACCTTGGATCGTGGAGGCCTCTGGAAGTAAAGCTCAGACACGGAAACAGTGAAGGGAACTGTGATTCTGTGATGCTGGGGCAGCTGCGATTAGGCTCTGAGCTGGGGGAGGTGGGCTGAGCCAGGGGGTTTTGGGCACCCTTGCACTTGTCTGAAGGCTTAATCAGAGAAGGGAGGACACCGGACAGTGGAAACTTGCCGGTCAGCTGCCCTGTCTGTGACCTGGAACAGTCCCTCTCAGTTACCTGAGGAAAGGCTGCCTCAGTGCAGGATGCTGGAAACCCAGCCCCCACCCATGAGTGGCTGAGAGGTGGCGGTAGGGAGAGGGGGATGGGGGGAGGGGTCTTGGGCGGGAAAGGAAGGTGGAAGCCGGTGTCAGCGGCTATCGCCTGTTTGCCCTAGATTGAGGGGTTTCCTGGGATACAGGACTTTCAGGGCAAACACAGGGACAACTGGTCACCCTTGTCAGTCAGTCGTGCCACTTGGATTGTGGCGCTGGGCAGCCTGGGTCGTGGCTGGGCAGTGTAAAAGGGGTCAGCTCTCCCCTGAGCCTCAGTGTCTGCTCAGAGTTGTGAGTGAAGAATCACACGACTGTCTCCCAGGTCTGTGGGCGCATGACGGTAGAAACCAACCCACCCCAGAGGGGAGCCACCCCCGCAGGTCCCAGAGCACAGGGCACCCTGTAAACGCTGTAGGGTAAATGGATGGGGGTTGAGGGTCTCCATCACACTGGGGCAAGTGACTCAGATGCTAATTCATGCTTTGCCACTTTACACATGCTGTTCCCTGTTTCTTGTCCACCTCCTCTGTGACCCGTCCCTTGATCCTTTGCCGTAAACAGTGTCTCCCACCTCCACTGTGTGTCTTGGGGCTGAACCTTTCTCAGCTCCCTAACTGGGCTTCTTTGTTTATGCATCTTTCTCCCATACACTGTGGCTCCTCCTCCCCTCCTCCCAAGGGTAGTATTTCGTCTGCTGACCTTGGTGCCTGGAGGCCCTGGAAAGGTCTCTTGAAGGACTGGGTGGCACGAAACACAGAGAGCAGAGAGTCATTCATGCCTTGCTGAGGACCTACTGTGTGCCAGGCACTGTCCCAGGAAGTGAGATGGGAGCAGTGGCCATGACTGGCAGAGTCCTTGCTCTAATGGAACTGACATTCTAGAAGAATCTAGAATCAACCAGATTCAACAAGCAAGTAGTAACTACACAGACCATATAAAAAGGTTGCATGTGCTCTGAAGAAAAGGAAAAGAAAAAGGCAAGTCTCTGAGCCCCCACCAACTGTCCACAGCTGGGGGAGGGGTGGAGGGTGCAGTTTGGGGGGGCGGAGAGTGGGATGGTTCAGACCTAGCGCATCCTGGCGCCTTCCTATGGAGGCAGAAAGAATGTACCTTCCCTTGAGTGGTGGCAGCCTTACTGTCCAGTGTGGTCAGCTCAGGGTTGGTGGCATGTGGGCCATCGGTCCCTTCGAGGAAATCTGTCAAAGCCCGCGTTGTGCGAGTGGGGGAGGAAACATATTTGGGAGAGTCAGGTGGTGTCTTGTGCCTGGTGGGGGAGCTGAGCATGTGTCTGCCCTCTCCTTGGCGTGGGAGTGCAAAGGACCAGGCTCACGTGCTGGGTGAGTACCCTTGCCAGGACAGCAGCAGGACTGGACATGGGCTCTTGCTAAGGGACTGGTAGCAAGAACCCGGGAGCCCAGGCTTTTCCAGTGGGATCACACTCGTTCCAGCCCAAAGCAGGGAGAAGGGTCAAGAGGGTTAAGGAGGGTGACAGCTCGATCAGCTTCCATGGGTTGCACTTGACCTTGGACTACTATCTTCTGGGACTGGCGGGGAGCTCAACCCCAGACACAGGCCCTGCCAGGAGGGACGGAGGGGCCTCTCTCTGCGGGGCCAAAGCACCCCAAGATTGGGGAACACGCTGCTCCCCAGAGCCCAGGGCCTGCCTTCTATCTGCCGCCTGGTGTGGGCAGCCCCTGGGTGGCACCTCTGAGTCCAGAAGGATGCCACTCACGCGTGTGGGTAACGCCATCATGTTGAGCCCCTGGAAGACAGACCGACAAAAGTGAGTCCACAAGCCCGTGCCCTTGGCTTTCCACAGACCCGTCCTAAACCTGGCGTCTTGAAGTCCTGGCAGGAACAGGCATGTGCTAATTATAATCTGCACAGACTATTAACGATCGACCTTGGGCACCAGGGAGGTGAAGGTTCCTGGGGGAAACGTCTCCAGGGTGCTCTGAGGCTCACAGATACAAGGCAGGGGGTGGCAATACGGGGTGTGGACCCTTCTGGGTGGCCTAGTGGGTATCACCTTGCAGCCCCAGCGCAGTGGGGACAAGGGTTAAATGTCTTGGGCTCTGCTAAGAGAAGAGAAGGCAGCAGGATTACTTGCTGTGTGACCCTGGGCAGGTTATATAGCTGCTCTGAATCGTGATTTCTTTATAAAAAGGCAATCATTTCTACTTAACAGTGGGTGGGAGACTCTGATGAGCTGATGTGATGTAACAGTGCCTGACACCTGGTAGATATTTAGCAATGTTAGTTCCCAGACCTCTGCCCACTGAGAAATCCTGGAGTGCTTCCTGGAGTCAGTGATGGGTCAATGTAGCCAGGGAGAGAGGAGCATAAAGGGGAAAAGCCCCCAGGGAGCTCCTGCTGCAGGGAGAGGAGGTGGGAAGTGAGAGGAGGTGAACCTGTCCTGTTAAGCATCTGGGATTTTCTTGGTTGGGGTCTATGGAGTACTGGAGGGTTTAAGTCAGGAAGGCCTTGACCCTGAGCCCTTAAATGTCCTTTTCTGTCAAGAAGAGAGGACTCTGGTCTGTCTGTCTCCTGCAAGTCTGGGGAAAGAGACGACGTACCCTGATGCCTGAGGCTCGGGAACCGGGCACGGATTCGGCTCTGCAGGGCCAGGGTCTCCCCAGGTGTCAGTGAGCAGAGCCCCCAGGGCGCCCTGCTTCCAAGAACCCCCATCCGGAATGAACATTGCTCTCCTTGGGCTGTTCAGCCCACAGCTGGAGTGCCTTTTCTTAATTGAAAGGCGATGTTCAAGTCGTTCTGTGTCATTTGCTAAGCCAAACCTGAAAACCATCGGAGGGCATTTTTCTCACCTGGAAAGTGGATGTGCTGGGCTTCCTAGTCTGTCTTGTTCTTGGTGATTGACAGAGGCCCATGTGGGTCCTTGGGGGTCAGAGAGGCAAGCCCTACGGTGCCCCAGGCTCAGTGCCAAGCCTTGGTGCCATTGTTAGTCTCACTTTACAAACAAGGACAGCGAGGCACAGAGAGGGTAATGAACTTGCCCAAGGTCACACAGCGGCCAGATTCAGTCCCAGACTGGCCATGCTTTAAAGTCTCTACCTCTTCCGCGCAACACAATGTAACTGCTGGGCTTAAGACTCATTTGAGCTTATTTTGAAAGTCTTAACAGGACAGAGAAACCTCTTCATTTGTTATTAGAATGTATGTCACTTACAAGCCCTTTAGTTTCAAAACACATTGTAACTACCGCCTTAAGGAAATTGCAATTTTGACAACGAACCTATGATTCCACTGCTCTAAGAGAAGCCCTGGTCTTTTTCCATATTCCTTTCAATCTTTGTCTTTTTTGACACAGCTTTTGCTGACGTTGCCAGCAGGGATTGGCACGCCACAGCCTGCTGGCCACATGCCACTTGTTTTTATAAACAAAGCTGTTGGAACACAGCCGTGCGCATGGCTTTTACTATTGCCTGGGACTGTTTTCACACCACAACTGTGGATCTGAGCAGTTGCGACAGAGACCATATGGCTTGCAAACCCTGAAACCTTCCCTAATCGGTTCCAGAAACAGTTTGCCGACCCCGGGTCTAGGGTGCACATGGTGTGATAGCAGGCACTTTTTTTTCTTGCTAGCTGCACCATGATGCCATGGTGGGCCATCCGGTTTTCCTTGTCAATGGCCCAGAATCCGTGAAATGGGTATCACAAAATTTTCTCGATCCTTTCCTTTTCCGCCGGACTGTTAGAGCACACCTTTTGTTTGATTTCGTTTTGTTTTTCCCATTTCCCCATTTGCTAATGTGTTATTTCTTTGAAGCACTGACATAATACCCACTGCTTTTACCGGTACTGCTCTAAGCACTTCACCAATATCACTCACTTTATTCTCAGATCAGCGATTAGAGTTCTTATGATTACCCCCATTTTGCAGATGAGAAAGTGAAGGCAGGCGAGTTAAATCCTCTTGGCTTGGATCTGAATCCTCTAGGAGGCTAGCTCTGGAGACTTACCAGCTCTTAGGAAGCGTCCAGAAGAAACAGGCCTTTGTGACGGCTGTGCGGGGGGGGGGGGGGGGGTCCTGTGACTCACTAGGATGGACCCTGCCCTGCCCAGCCGCCCCACCTCACCCTGCTTTGGCGATTCTCTGGTCTTCCTTGTCACAAGCCAGGCAACTAGGGCCACGTGACCGCAAATCCTGTTTCTTTGTGAAAAATGGCTCAGAAAAGAGGGCGGGCCGCCGAAGCTGAAGGCGAAGTGCGGGGCCAAGAAAATGATGTCTCCTGGTCCGAAAAATACTGCGTGGGTGTAACAATCGAGACTAGATCAAGGGCTCTGCTTTGTGGCCACAGGGACCCGGGGTCTTGCTCAGCTGTTAAATAAGCAAGAAATTTGCAAATTCTCTAGTTGAACTGAGGAGAACAACAACAAAAGTGCAGTGTATCGGTCCAGCCAAGTGGAAGGGTGAAGGATGATTTGTGACATCACCCCACGGAATATTCTGGGTCACTTGCAATGAGAAATGTTAATGGTTAACACCGTGAGTGGTGTGTGGTGGGCTTGGCTTTAGTCTTCCCTGAGCCAGGGGGCCCCGTGAGACCCGCGAACTTCATCAGGAGAATGAGCGTGAGATGCCAGCCTCGTGACGCCCTTGCGGCCCATCCAGAAGCCCTTGGGCATTGTCCCAGGGGGGAGGTTAAAGTCCTTGGTTCACAGAGACACACTGAAAAGTGCATTTAGTGAGTGCTTCCCCTAGGACGCGTGGGCTGGTGGATTGCAGAAGGGCTCAGGTTGAGAAACGCCTTGATCTTGAGATCCTGGTGGGAGACAGACCACGGGAGAACCCTGGACCCTGCGCCCGTCTCCCAGAGGAGTAAGGGGAGACTGAGCTGTCAGGCCTCCCAAGGGCGCAAAACCTGAAGGTCCCCTTGCTCTCTGTGACCTTCACACTGACCGACCACCGCAGCACCTGGCGCGGAGCAGGCGTTGAAACGAGGTTTGCCAGTGAAGGCACTGAGCCTCTCCCTGGCTTTGGAGCGGAGGGAAGTCAGGGCTGGCGTGGTTCTCGCTCAGGAGGTGAGATGGGCCCAACCCAAGCCTCTGCCTGCTCAGTCGGGGTCCTTGGAGGGCATGCCCTGAGGCCATGCACCTGAGAGACCCGCTGGGGCGGCGTCACCTCAAGCCATGCTTGTCTCTCAGGCTTGTCTCTGTCCCAGCCATGCTCCCCGTGGAGGGCTGGCCGCGCCTGGGCGTCTTTGTCAGCCTGAGCCGCGGGGGCTCCCCCCCACCCAGCTCGGCGGCCTCTGCTGGCTGTTGGGTGCGTGATGGGAAATCTTGTTCTGACTCAAAGAGGAACCCACCCCCTTCTTTTGCCTGCCTGACTCACTTCCTCATTTTTGCAGACCGTTTTGTACCATGGCATGGGTGCTGGAGGCCACATGGGCCTGGGCTTGTCCCCAGCTCTGTGCCTGGGTAGCACAGGTGGCCCCTCGGGGCCTCAGTTTCCCCATCTGTAGAGTGGTGCCGTCACCTCTGCCTCCATGTTGGTGGGTAATGGGTGCTGAGCGTCTGCTCGGTGCCTGGCACACAGCAGCTGGTCTCACACGTAGGCACTTTTGCTGACAATTTCCCCAACCCACAGCATCCGAAGGTCAAGATCCGTGCTGAACCTGACACCACCCCCTCCAGGGCAATTTGTAGGTCACAGATGAGCTTGGGGTGGGGACAGGGTAGGGCAGGCGGGACGCCTGTCACCCACCACGCAGTGCTGGCCACGGTGTGTGGCTGGGTGCTTTGCTGGCCAAGGGCCCGCGAGGACGGGCTTCCAGCACAAACACTGTTTGGGAGGCTGGAGGGTGCTCTCCGCAGCTCATCAGATGTCCGCACGTTCAACCAGTTGTCAAAGAAAGATTCTTCAACTTGAACTCTTGCCCTTGTGTTTGAAGAGCAGGTTTCTGATGAGAAGGATGCCTTAGGGCAAATGACACTTTACGAGGCACTTCCCAGCATGTGGCTGGAGGTGCCGGGCTGCAAGGAGCCTGCCCAGTCCAACATTGTCTTCAGACGGTTGGCCAGATGCTGTCTGGTTGCTTGCGGGTCTGTCACTGACCAGAGGAGGCCACTCCCTTGCTCACAGACCCTCACTGGCTCCCTACTGCCCGCAGATGAAAGCCACCGCACCCCTTTGAATCCCGTGCCGTTTGGGCCCTGTGCAGCCTGCCTCTCTGACAGCTGCGTCCTGCCTCTCTTTAGCAATCCCCACGCCCCCGCTGCAGCCTGAACTTGGTCTTGCACTTGCTCACCTCCCAGCTTCGGCTCACACTGGGTCCGTCTATTTGTCATGCTCTCTGCTGCTTTGCATCTTGTCCAGACCTTGCTTATCCTTCGTGTCTCCCCTTCTCTGTGAACCCCTTCTTGGCTCCCCTGGCCAGCATTGCCTGTTCTCCAGGCCTCACGGGCTTCTGGGGTGCCTCTCCACTTGGGCACCCATAACAGCCTCATCTTAGTTCCTGAGCATGCGGACCATGAACTTCATAACCTGCAGGCATGCCGGGCTCTGTGCCGGGCACATCTGGATGCTGAAGTCAGATGGTCTTAGATTTGACTCCTTATCTCCCAGCTGCTGGCTCTGGGACCGTGGGCAGCACACGTGACTTCTTCACTCAGTGGCTTCATCTATAAAATGGGACGGAATATTGAAACCGACTCTTTAAGTATAAAAAATATGTTTATGATGAACTCAGCATAAGCTGTCATATCGAGTAGCTTCTCACAGGGAGGGTTGGTCCCTCAGGGGAATTCTCGATGCCAGGTGGCATGTCCTTGACTTGCAAACCCTGTTGGAGTGTTTCCAAGGGCCTCACTTTGCTTAGTTTCCTCTGAGATTGCCCAGGTTCAGCCCTCTTCCCGTGGTGACGCGGCCCCGGCCGGCCACACTTCTGCTCCCGGCTAGCACCTTGCTCAGCCCATCGGGCCGCCGTCAGCCCCTTCAGGGTGGGGGAGTTTGCTTTCTGTGTGTTCCAGCGTGTGATGGGGAAGTTCCAGGTTTGGATGCTGTGTGGTGTCCGGCTCTCAGAAGCAGTCTGGCCCAGCAAGCGGAAGCAAGTGGCTGGAGGCAGCGGCCTCCCCGGAGTCCGGCAGACCCGGGATCAAATCCCGGCTGTGTGTCTTGAGCGACAAGAATGCCCAGTTCCAGGGGCGCCTGGGTGGCTTAGTCGGTTAAGCGTCCGACTTTCACTTAGGTCATGATCTCGCGGTTCGTGGGTTCGAGCCCCGCGTCGGGCTCTGTGCTGACTGCCAGCTCAGAGCCTGGAGCCTGTTTCAGTCTGTGACTCCCTCTCTCTCTGACCCTCCCCTGCTCACGCTGTCTCTCTCTCTCTCTCTCCTAGAAATAAATAAAACATTAAAAAAAAAAAAAAGAATGCCCAGTCCTGAAATATTAAAGTCAAGTGATTTCGCCTCTCTGAGACTCAGTTTCCTCATCTTTGTAGTGGGGGCGATCATTAAAACCTTCAAAGTTATCTCAAGGATCAGGTGAGGTAATGAATGCTGAGGGAGAGAGGAGCATGCTGACGGGCACCTGATATACACTCAGTGAATGGAAGGCACAGGGTCACCATTTTCAAAAAGATCTCAAAGAGGGGCCTGGGTGGCTCAGTCGGTTAAGCGTCCAACTTCCGCTCAGGTCATGATCTCACAGTTTGTGAGTTGGAGCCCTGCATCGGGCTTGGCCTTGACAGTGCAGAGCCTGCTTTGGTCCTCTGTCTCTCTCTTTTTCTGCCCCTCCCCCGCTCCTGCTTTCTCTCTCTCTCAAAAATAAATAAACATTAAATTACAAATAGAAGGAAAGAAAGAAGAGGATCTCAAGTAGTCCCTGGATGCATCACTGATAAGGTGCAGGTTTGGGATCCTTGGAGGGAAGAACTTCCTTCTTGTCTCTCAACTTTGTAGCCCCACGGTAGGCTACCTGGAAGAGGTAGTGAGCCACCCATCACCAGAGGTGTACAGGAGTCTGGGAGGCCTTTGAATGGGTGTGTTTTAAAGGAAATTCAGGCAAAGGTGGGTGCTTAAACTAGGCCCTCTTAGTTTTCAGATTTTTACTGTTTCTTAAAAAAAGAAACAGCTCTTTTGAGATATAAGTCACCACATCCAGTTCACCTATTTAAAGTATACAATTTGGGGCGCCTTGGCTGCTCAGTCGGTCAAGCCTCTGACTTCAGCCCAGGTCATGATCTCGCAGTTCATGAGTTTGAGCCCCATGTCTGGCTCTGCGCTGACAGCTCAGAGCCTGGAGCCTGCTTCAGATTCTGTGTCTCCCTCTCTCTCTTTACCCCTCCCCTGCTCATGCTCTGTCTCTGTCTGTCTCTCTCAAAAATAAATAAACATTAAAAAATAAAGTTTAAAGTATGCAGTTTGGGGCACCTGCGTGGCTGTTGGTTGAGCATCTGACGTTCGCTCAGGTGATGATCTCGCGTTTCATGAGTTCAAACCCCACGTCGGGCTCTGTGCTGACAGAATGGAGCCTGGAGCCTGCTTCAGATCTGTGTCTCCCCCTCTCTCTCTCTGACCCTCCCTGCTCGAGCTCTGTCTCTCTCTCTCTCTCTTAAAGATAAATTAAACATTTTTTTTTAAATTTAAAGTATATAATTTACTGCCTTTTAGTATATTCACAGAGTTGTGCACGTAAGGTTTTTGAGTGAAAAAAGACCCTAAGGCAAAAGGTTCCGCAGAAGGAGTTTGATTGCCTGCACCCTCGGCCAAGGTGAGAGAATTTACGGGGACAGTTTTATTGTCTGCGTCCCCAGGCGAGGTTCCGTGACTCCAGAGAGAGGGGAGTCGGGGAAGTCGCGGCCTGGTTGGGTGGTGGTGGGGTTTTATAGACTGTTAGTGGGGGTTCAGATAACAGGGGCAGTCTCTTGACTGGAAAGTCCAGGATTGGAAGGTTTAAATTTCTGTTTCCCGCCAATGTAGTAACGGTCACTGATGTAGTGGCGGGAAGGTCAGCCATCTTAAGAAGGTCTGCCATTCTGTGGCTTCTCTGCCCCGCCTCTCAGCCAGCCCAACGGTGCAAACATCACCGTGATCATTATTAGAACATTTTTATCACCCCAAGAAGAAACCCCAGCCAGTGCTCATCCCCCCTGGCCCCAGCCCTAGGCAACACCAAGCTGCTTTCCGTTTCTATAACTGCCTGTTCTGCACATTTTACATAAATGGAATTATGCCACATGTGGTCCTTTGTGACCGGCTGCTTTCATTTAGCATCATGTTCTTGAGGGTCACTTATGTTATAAGATCATCAGTGCTGCATTCCTTTTTCTTGCTGCATGATATTCCATGGTGTGGATATAACATATTTTATCTATCCCCTCATAGGTTGATGGATATGTTGTTGCTTCCACTGTTTTGGGTATCGTGAACGTTGGCGTGTGGGTTTCTGTGTGGGTGCAAGTTGTCATTTCTCTTGGGTGGGTTCCTAGGGATTGCTTGGTCCTATGGTAGCGATGCACTCAATCATTTGAGAAACTGCCAGGCTGCAGTGCCTCAAAGCCCGTGCCATTGAGCTCATAGAGTGGTAGCTGGCCCCATATGCTGCCAGGCTAAAGCCCAGGGCCATCTGCAGAATAAGAATGGTATCAAAGGCCAGCCACTAACCCTATACACTCACCCAATCCCCAGGATAGGAGGCACTTACCCAGGCCCAGAATGAGGCAGGTGAGTAGAAGAACACCAAGGTCACAGACAGTAAATGGCCTGTAAGCAGATACATGGTAGGCTGGGATCAAAAGCTACCCTAAACCACGGGTCTCTCTCGACTCTGACCAAGAGTTAGGCCAGGCTGTGGAAAGAGACAAGTTGTTTCTCATAGGATTGTGGGGGGAAAGGGTCTGAGCCCCATGTCTGAGTACCCAGGCTCCCCTCTGACATGTCAACCCAGCACAGGAAAGAAGGCCCCGTGTATTTGGGATCCAAAGAATGGGCTCAAAATCATCTGAGACTCAAACCCTCGTTTTGTTTGAGCCTCAAAGTGGCTGCACCATTGTGCGTTCTCACCAACAGTAGATGACGGTTCCACTTTTTCCACACCTTCTTCCGTACTCTGTTATTGTCTGTCTTTTTGATTCTAAGCATCCTAATGAGTGTGAAGTGGTATCTCATGGTTTTAACTTGCATTTCCCTGGTGGCTAATGATGTTGAGCGCCACTTATGTGCATATTGGCTGTCTGTGTGTACATCTTCTTGGAAGAAAGGTCATTCAGGTCCTTTGCCCATTTTATAATGGGGCTTTTGTCTTCCTAGGTAGAAGTCCCTTGTTAGAGAAATTATTTGCAGATTTTTCTTTCATTCTGTGGGTTTTCTCTTCATTGTGTTGATGGTGTCCTTCGAAACACAAAAGTTAATAATTTTGATAAATCCAATTTATCTAAGTTTCCTTTGTTGTTTGTACTTCTGTTGTCACATCTAAGAAGTCAGTGCCTAATCCAAGGCTGGGAAGATTTATGCTTATGTTTTCCTCTAAGAGTTTTATAGTCTAGGGTCGCCTGGGGGGCTCAGTCGGTTAAGCGTCCAGCTTCAGCTCAGGTCATGATCTTGTGTTTCAGGAGTTTGAGCTCCGCATCGGGCTCTGTGCTGACAGCTCAGAGCCTGGAGCCTGCTTCCGATTCTGTCTCTCTCTCTTTCTCTCTCAGAAATAATAACATGAATAAGCTTTAAAAAAATACAAAAAAAAAAAAGGTTAATAGTCTGGCTTCTACATGTTGGCCTTTGATCTATTTTCTGTGTGCATATGGTGTGAGGTAGGGGTCCAAGTTCTGTCTTTTGCATGTGGATATCAAGTTGTTCTAACACTAGTTGTTGAAAAGACTTCTCAACAAATTCTTGGCCCCCTTGTTGGAAATTAACTGTCTGTAAATACGATAGCTAATCATTTCTTTATCTGTGGGTCAATGTGAAGAAATGCACATTACCTAGGATGTGTTTATACCAAGATAAATCCTGGCCACAGCTCTGCCACTGAGCAAGATCCTGGTTGGGTCTCTTTCCTTTTCTAAGCCTCAGTCTCCCCATCTATAAAATGGCACAGCTAGGTAAGATTCCTAGGCAGTGGTCTGATTATTACACGGTGAGACTCAGGGAGGTCTCTGCGGAATCTTTGCTTGGCTCCTTGGGGCTTCCCATCATCCTGTGAGCCCAGCCCTGCAGCCTGAGGTCTGGAGCCAGTCTCATATCAGGGGTGGGGGTGGGGGTGGATATCAGGCTCATGGAAGCCAGCCCTGTCTTTCCAAGAATGCTGATGTCGTGCTCACCACTGTTCTCCTCCACGCCAACTGTGCTCCAGGCCTGAGTATACAGAGCAGATTTACGCTGATGAGACACGACCTCCGCCCTTGAGGGCCACAGTCTAATGGGAAGGTAGTCACATCACCAACAATCATGGAGCCAAGAGGGGTGTGCTGGCTGGTGCCGCGTTCCGAGGGCCGCAGGTGCAAGGAAGGGGCAGATGGCAAATCGCGGCTTCGCTGCTAAGGCCATAGTCCTGGCCCGAATGAGAATGCTTGCTCTGGGCAGGATCCGAAGAGTGTTAGGTTGAGCCGTGTAGGACATTCACAGGTCTTTTGTCCGCGACATGGTAACTAGCGGCTATTGCTTTACTGACATCTCTGGCTTGCTAACCAGCCCTAACATGCCAACCAGGTAGGTACTGAACACCTCTCCACGGGTAAAGTGCTGTGGTTAAGGAGAAGGCTGGGGAGCCACACTGCCGCAGTTTCAACTCCAGCTTTGCATGTCTGGGGGAAAGTTATTCAAGATCTCTGCTTTGTTTCCATAGGATAAAATGGGGCTATTGCCACAGCGCCTACCTTGCAGGGTAAGGCATCAAGACCCTGGTCTCATGAAGCTCTCTAGCTATCAGGTTGGAGCTGTAGGTGGGAACAATGTAGCATTTACTGCAGCCGGTGCTCTGCTCGCTTGGCGGTGGCTTGTTCTAGCCGGTGTTGTAACACGGTAACAGTACACTTAGCCTTTCCAAGCTGGAACAGAAGATGATGATTACAGTCCTGTGCATTTGGATAGAGCGAGGTTTCTGGGCCCCATATAATTCCCGTACTAAGAGTGATTCTGTTAGAAGAAGTCCCGAGGTGAATTGGATGGGCCCTTTCCCTTCGTGAGACCCTTCTGGTTTTTATTTTTTATTATTTTTTAATTTTTATTTATTTCTAGGAGAGAGAGAGAGACAGCGTGAGCAGGGGAGGGTCAGAGAGAGAGGGAGACACAGACTCTGAAACAGGCTCCAGGCTCTTAGCTGGCAGTCAGCACA
This sequence comes from Hyaena hyaena, assembly GCF_003009895.1. Lineage (NCBI taxonomy): Eukaryota > Metazoa > Chordata > Mammalia > Carnivora > Hyaenidae > Hyaena > Hyaena hyaena. The sequence goes on along the minus strand of NW_024081125.1, from coordinate 1,213,322 downwards.
GAGCCCGACGCGGGGCTCGAACCCACGAACCGCGAGATCATGACCTAAGCGAAAGTCAGTCGCTTAACCGACTAAGCCACCCAGGCGCCCCGAGACCCTTCTGGTTTTAAGCTCACCCACCGCAGAGAAGATGGAAGTCAGGTGGTAACTATTGCTTCCACCTTACCAGCAGGGAAACTGGGTTTGGGAGCCGGTTGGTGGCAGTCAGCACTGGAACTAGTGTTTCTCTGATCCCATTCTGGGCCCCACCCCGCCCCCACCCATGGCCTGCGGGAAGGCGCTCATGCTGGGTCAATGAAGTCCGCTGACGCCCCCCTCCCCCCTCCCTGCCTTTCTTGGCTTGTTCCTGAACTGGCAGCAGGTGTCTGTCAAGGACCAGTAAGGCCAGAAAGATGTTCCTTCTGGCTCTATGCTTTCTCCTTTCGGCAAAAAAAACCCCCTGAGCTGGTAATTATTAAGTACCTACTAAGTGCCAATGGGAGTAAATATTCTTTATAATTTCCCGATTTGCCCATCTGTTCACAAATATGTGTAGCACCCACTGTGTGTCAGTGTCTGTCCCAGGTACCTAGATCCAGAGAGCAGTGGTCGAGATAGGCCAGGGCCAGGCCCAGATGCAAGGTCACGTTCAAACGAGAAAAGGCCCGAGAGCTCAGTGCAGTTGGTGAAGTTGTTGATTTTCATACCCAGCTCTAGGAGACCCTGTGGCAGCCACTGAATCGTTGAGCTGTGCAGGCATCCAGGCCCCTTTTGAATCCAGCCTGTCTGGGAGCTGCAGGGGCACGGAACAGGGACCCCAGGGAGCCCCTTTCTCAGAGCTCAGAGAGCCCCTCGCACAGTATGTGCTTCTGGCCGTTGGTTAAAGACGCTGGGTTTCGTCCTCAGAGAACCACCTGTTCAAGGAGTCGCTGGCAGGGACCTTGGAATTGGATCAGGTTCCTCTTGGCTGCGTGTCCCCCCTGTCACTCAGCTCCTCACTCCTCTGGCCTTTGGCCAGCCCTGGAGCTGAGCCACCTACAGCCTTAAGGGAGGAGGGGCTTGGGAAGTGCTCTGTGGAGCCTGAGAGCCTAGGAAGGATGTTTCAAGTTCAAATGCAAGTCAGTCAGGTGAATAGCCTTTCGGGACTGCAGATTACAACTGCCATGAGCTATCACGGCCCCCGCCGAAGGGAAGAGCTAAGTTTGGGAAACTGGCCGTGGAAGGTGTGCGGGGGCCGGAATGGACAGTTCTGGCAGTTTCTGAAAAAAATGTCAAAGCATGCCTACCAGCTAAGCCAGCCACTCCGCTCCTAGATATCTCTGCGAGAGACATGAAAGCCGGCGTGAGCGCACAAAGTGGTCAGAACAGCGTTATTCCTAGTAGCCGGACGCCACATCTATGGTCTGCGCAGACCGTGGGATATTATTACTCAGCACGGAAAGGAATGAGCCATGCATACGGGCAACAGCGTGGATGTATCTCAGGTTAATTGTCCTGGGGAAAAAAAATAATAGTGAGAGAAGCCAGGCCAAAAATAAACAAATAAAGACTTCAGTGCCTCATGCAATTTATGCCAGATCCTCCAGGAAGTGCAGCATAGTCTCAGGGACTGTGCACACATCAGCTGTTGCCTGGGGCAGGGCTGGGCAGAGGGAGGGATCAGAAACGGGATCAGGAGACTTGAGGAGGTATTGCATGTGCTCTTTATCTTGACGGGGGAGATGGTTTTATGGATGTCCCTTTGTGAAACCTACAAATTGTGCAGTTTAACCACGCGTTTGTTTATCAAGCATACTCCTACTAGAGCTGTTAAAGATAAAGGCGACCCCATCCCCAGCCTATAATCAATAAGATGAACCTGACCCTGCCTTCCTTCAGGGAACTCCTATCTGTGCCAACAAATAGGAACAGTAAAATAGGAACAGCCCCATCGAGCTGCAGGGGCCCACCCTGGGTCCATGGCTTACCAGCCACACCGTGCCTTCCAATGCCTCCGTTTTCTTTCTGTGAGATGGACCCAATAATCGTAACTCCCTCCTAGGTCGGGAGGAGAACATAGGGAGAGCCACAGAAAGTGCCTAGGAAACGTGCAGTAAACAGCAGCGTGCACAGGGCCCGTGGGCACCCAAGGAAGGGAGGTCCTTGTCTGGAGAAAGAGGAAGTGGGGAAGCTCTCCACCTCTCAGTGGCTGTAAGTGGATCTTGGAAAGGGGAACGGGGAAGAGTCTGAGGGAGGATTTGGAGGGGTGGGGTAGGGAAGGACTTACCAGGCAGAGGAAACCTAGGGGTGGGGCAGCACCTGGACCCTAAGCTTCTAGAAACATCCGTGCAGTAAGATAAGACTAGGGTTAGGCAGGAGCTGCATCCTGGAGGGTCCCAAGGAGCACTGGCTTCATCCTCCAGCCCGGGGTTTCCTAAACTGGGGTCTGGGGAGGGTCTTTCTGGAGGCTGATGAGGTTTTGGGGTGTTGGTGGGGATTTGGAGCCAACAGGCAAGAAAGAATTCTTGAAGACGTCTTTGGTGCAAAAAGGCGATTTTATTAAAGCATAGGGACCGGACCTGTGGGCAGAGAGAGCTGCGCTGGGTTTGTGAGGAGTGACTGGGTATATAATGTGGAATTGGGGAAGGTAGAGTCAAAAGGAAGTTTCTTAAAGGGATTTCCATATGCAAAAGAAAACTCACAGATTTGTTGGGGGCGTGGCTAGCTGTTGTCAAGCTAAGGTCGTTTTTCCCTCTAGCCAAGCATTAGCATTAAGACCGTCGGGCGGTCCTGGAAAATAGGCTATTAATAAAATCGCCCTTTTCTCGGAATATTACTAAGATATTTGTAAACCGTGGAGACGCTTATCAGCTTAACCATTTGATTTCCGTCTTTTCCTTTGTTCTTGGGCGGCCGGGAGTCCCTGAGGAAGGTCACACACACCCCACCTTGGGGTCGGCGGTGGTTTTTGCCTTATGCTCCCTCATCAGAGCCCGCAAGTTCTCTGAGAGGTTCTACAATTTCTGTCTAATAAAAACAAAGGCAACGTTAAAAAGAAAGCAAACCCTGCCTATGTCAGTGCGATGCTTTCAAATTGAAAGACATTTTTATTTAAGTAGAAAGCTCTCGTTTCTAAAGACAGCGTTGCTAAGAGTGGGTCCTGAGAGTATGTTACTGTGCAGCTGTGTTTTCTTGAAAGAGGTTTGCTCACATGTTATGCCATCGGGGAATGACGGGAGGTGTGTGGCAATGTGTGCGGAGCCACTGTGGCCCAGCCTGCCCCCGTGGGCTGTGGGGTCAATGGATCAGCAAGTCCAGGGAGGGAGCACCAGTTCCGTGGGAGGTAAGGAAGCTCAGGCCAGAAGGCCAGGCAGGTCTGGTGGGTTCAGGAACGGATCGCTTGGGAAGGGAGGTCTGGGGCAGGGGCAGAGAGAGGGCTGACGTCCCCTCCTGGCTTCCACCCTGTTGGGCCACATCTTCTCAGGGAGGTGCCTTGGGGGCTGGGGCAGCACCTGGGGCTGGCCTTGTCCGGGGCCACATGGAGCACTGACCTCCTGGCCCAGGGCCTCGGAAATGTCATTTACAAGACACTTGGGCGCATGGGCGGGGTTTTTATTGCCCAGGCGTGACACGACCCGCGGTGTGAACATCTAACACAGACCTAAGGCTCTCTTGGGAGTCAGAGGCCAGCAGGACCGAGCTGACTGCCTTGCACATCCTTGTGCCTGTGGTCTGAGGCCCTGTGTCCCAACCGGGTCCGACCAGGGCCGACTCTGAGGCCCTGCCCCCAGCACTCTCTGACCTGCATCCAAGGGCCAGTCCCTGCCTCCGTGATCTCTGAGCACCCCGCCCACATCGCCAGCAGCTGGCTGTGACCCTGGGGGAGGGGTGCCTGTCAGGATCCTTCTGGAGATCCCTACAAGGAGCCCTTCCCGTCGAGGCCTCTGATTGGCTGCTCTCCCCGCAGCTGGAGCCAAGCACACCTGTGCCCGAAGAGCTATGCGCCTACACCTGGGAGCCGCCTGCCCTCCCCCCATTCTCTTCGGTGCCCTGTGCATTCTCTCCCCTCCCAGATATTTATATTTGACCTTTGATCTTGCTTGCCAAGGTCAGCGTTCCTGCTTAGAAATCTTGGCGTTCTCCGTGCTATGCCTTTTGATGGAGAGCTTGGCTTTAGTCAAGTTAGAGCAATGGGAAAATGACGTTTTATAGTCAGAGGGTCTGGGGCAGATGAGGGGCCAGAGCACGGCTGGTTTTCACCGCCGGATACCATTTACCAGTGACAGAGAGCTGTTTGAAAAGCCCTCTCAGAGCCCTTGTGGTGAAGCCATGGCTGGCCCGTCCCCTTTGTGGCTGGAGCTGTAAAGCAGCCCCTAAGCCCCTGTTACTATCCAGCATTTGTAAGGCAGTGGGCGGAGGCTTGGCTGGGGCGCCCTGCCGGCTGTGTGGCTTTGCTGCTGTCCCTTAACCTCTCTGAGCCTGCGCTTACCTCTGTGACCCGATAAAGCCCCGTAATTGTCCCAAACTCTGGACTCAGCCACCTTCGAGGATTGTTAAAAGATCAGCCATGATGGTGTGAGAGTTTTCTGTCCCTGCTTTTCTTTTTTTTTTTTTTAAATATTTTTATTTATTTCTAGGAGAGAGAGACAGCGCGAGCAGGGGAGGGTCAGAGAGAGAGGGAGTCACAGACTGCAACAGGCTCCAGGCTCTGAGCTGGCAGTCAGCACAGAGCCCGATGCGGGGCTCGAACCCACGAACCGCGAGATCATGACCTGAGCGAAAGTTGGACGCCCAACCGACTAAGCCACCCAGGCGCCCCTTCTGTCCCTGCTTTTCACACGTTGCTCTCGGGATCACCTTCTGCAAATGCCACGCAGGAGATAACGCCCAGGAGCAAGCACCCTGGCACTTGGGACAATGGCTTCGCCACATCGGGGCCTGCTGTGCACAAATAACGAGCGTGTTCCCAGAATCCACTTGAAACAAGCTTTGGGATTAAAACCAGCTGCCTGCTGGTTCCTGAAATTCCATCTGTGTGTGTGAGAGCGGTGGGAAGGAGTGAGGGCGGAAACTGCCGCAGGGCAGGGATGAGTCACGGGGGAGCTGAGGGAGTCGCCGCAGGGTAGTACGCCCCATTCCCTGGGCACTGGGTCAGCGGGCGGCGGGGGCCCCTGGCCAGGCTGGCGGGGCAGGCGCACCGGGCTGTCACTGGGTATGGAGCCTGCCACGGGGGGCGGAGCTTGCCTGGGTCTGCGTCCTGAAGCCTCTGGGTTCCAGAACAAATGCCCATGGCCAGACATTTAGCCTTGCAGTGACCTCCCTGGAACTTAGATGTTCGTCAAAGACGATCCCAAGAGGGCGGGCTGCCTCAGGCTCCCCACACTGCATGGGCAGCCCCCAGTGAGGTTGGGAGTGCACGGGCAGGGGTGTGGAAGCCAGGGAGAGCTGTGGTGTTTAAGAGCAAAAGCTTTGGGGGCACCGGAGTGGCTCAGTTGGTTAAGTATCCCACTCCTTTAAAAAAAAAATTTTTTTAATGTTAATTTACTTGAGAGAGAGAGAGAGAGAGAGAGAGAGAGACAGTGCGAGTGGAGGAGGGGCAGAGAAAGAGGGAGACACAGAATCCGAAGCAGGCTCCAGGCTCTGAGCTCTCAGCACAGAGCCTGGCGTGGGGCTTGAACTCACAGGCCATAGGATCATGACCTGAGCCGAAGCTGGACACCTAGCCGACTGAGCCACCCAGGCGCCCCAAGCATCCCACTCCTGATATGGGCTCAGGTCATGACCTCACGGTCGTGAGATGGAGCCCCGTGTTGGGGCTCTGTGCTGAGAATGGAGCCTGCTTGGGATTCTCTCTCCCTCTCCCTCTCTTTCAAAATAAATAAACATTTAAGAAAAAAAAAGAGCACAGGCTTTGGACTTAGGCCATCTTGAGCTCAAGTCCTGCCTTTGCTACTTAATATCCCTCTGACTTTGGGCTATGTTCTTAGTGTCATTGATCGTCAGTTTCTCAGCAATAACGTAGGGATATTAAAAGTCTCTTGGTGGATCTTTGTAGAATAAGTGAGTTCATAGCTATAAGCCCTTCATCCTAGAGCCAGGCAAACACACAGTGCCAGGTACATGCTGGCTTTTACGATTATTATCATTAATGCTGCATCCATCACTTGGGGCAGGCTGTTTGCCTTTCTCAGCCTATTTCCATGTTTTTTAAAGTTTATTTATTTTGAGAGAGAGAGAGACCAAGAGTGTGCACATGTGCAGGTAAGGGGCAGAGAGAGAGAGGGAGGGAGGGAGAGAATTCCAAGCAGGCTCCAGGCTATCAGCGCAAGGCTCGAACTCACAAACCATGAAATCATGACCTGAGCTGAAACCAAGAGTCTGATGCTTAACCGACTGAGCCACCCGGGCATCCCTGTTTCCATCTTTGTAAATTGATACTAATACTAGCCACGTAGCAGCCACTCCGTGAACCTGGCTTTGCCCCCTCTCTGCTTGGGAGGGGGCTGGTGCCATGTGCTAGAGTGTTCCCTGATGGACTGTGGTCAGGTCCCAAGCAGGACTCTTACAGCATCCGCCTCACCAAACGGCAAGCTGGGTTACGTGTCAGCATTTCCCAGAGATTGTGTTGGAGGGAGTGAGGTGGGGGACTATCCCAGCCTGGTCCTTATGGTGTCTGCCCCTTACGGGGAGACACCTCATAGCCAAGCAGGGGCCTCCACCATGAAGTCTCTGCTTTGTAGGTCCCAGGGAAGGGAAGGGGAAAGCCATGGACCCCTCGGGAGACAGGGCTTTGGGCCCCAGGAGGCAGTTAATGTCAGGCAATTTTGTCGCTGTCGGGACTGAGCACCTGCTGCTCAGGGCTCCCAGCCTGGGTCTGGTCACATCACCTTCGTCCCTCCAGGTCAGTGCTGGAGGTGGCCGGCCTCTGGGTTCCCTTCTGTCTCCTGGCAGCCTCTTGCCCTGTCCCGCCCCCTCCCCCACCGCCGGCAGGTCCCTGTGGTTTGGGGCTGGACTGAATGGATTCAGTTTGCCTGCTTGGATCCTGTCCCATACGGACAGGGTCACTGCCTGCCCGGGGGCGGTTCCGTCTGATGCCCCAGCGGGCAGGGAGTTGGCCTGGGTTTTGGAGGCTGTGTGGAGGGGGAGACAGGCGCGGGCTATGGAATCTGACAGAGCGAGGTTCACACATCGGTGTCGAGGCCGTAGGTCCATGACCTGGGCCGCTTGCTCTCTCTCAGTGCTCTCCTCTGCGAGTGGACAGGGTGGGGGCAGCCCTGCCCTTGAGCACCTGTCTTCCTGAGTAAGTGCCCGAGGGGTGCCCGCAACATTCTAAGAAGAGGTGCTGGTGGAGAGGAGGAGGCGGGGCTGAGATCCCCCCCCACATCAACCGAAGCGCACAGCACAAGAGGAAGCCTCTGCTCTACCTGCTGCCTCCCCAAGTCACCTACCCCTCAGGTCCGGGTGCCACGGGCACTTGAGCCCAAGTGCCCAGCACGGAGTAGGCCTTTTACCATGGCAGTCGGGAGAGTGCCCTTGTCCTTCCTGGATGGTCTTTTTCTTTTTTAAGGCTACATCGCATTTCTAGCACCCTCTGCCCACTACACACTTACTTTTTTTAGCCTTTTTTCTTTAATGTTTATTCATTTTTGAGACGCAGGGAGACAGAGGGTGAGCAGGGGAGGGGCAGAGAGAGAGGGAGACACAGAATCCGAAGCAGGTTTCAGGCTCTGAGCTGTCAGCACAGAGCCCGATGCGGGACTCGGACTCATGAACTGTGAGATCATGACCTGAGCTGAAGTCAGACGCTTAACCGACTGAGCTACCCAGGCGCGCTTTTAAACTTTTTTTTTTTTTTTTTTTATGGAGGAGGGCACTTTGGGGATGAGCACTGAGTGTTATGTGGAAAATAATTTGACAATAAACTATTTGTTAAAAAAAACAAAACTTTTTTTTAAAGTTTATTTATTTTGAGAGAGAGCGCAAGTGGGGGAGGGGCAGAGAGAGCGGGAGAGAGAGAATCCAAAGCAGGCTCTGCGCTGTCAGCACAGAGCCCGACAGGGGGCTCGATCCCGCAAACCCAGACCTCATGACTTGAGCTGAGGTCGGTGCTTAGCCGATGAGCCACCCAGCGCCCCTCACCATGCCCTTACGATGACATTTCCGCCCCTCACTTTGCCCGCAGCCTCTCCCTGACCCTCGAGTTCAGCTCTCCCCTTTTGATCCTGACCAAGCCTGAGAATCTCGCCAGCCTCCTGGCAACAGGTTGGTCTCACAGACCTATGACTTCTGACCCTTGCTCGGTCCGAGCACATGATCTGTCTTGATTCGGGGTTTTCCTCTGTCCTGGCCCAGCTTGTCTGTCATCAAGGCAAAAATGCCACTTCTCTTCCGGCTGTCATTTGTGATAACCACACAGGATGCTGGAAACCAAGGCAGTTTGCTTTCTGTCTCTCTCCGCTGGACCAGCTCCAGCCCGAATGGCAATGAGCCATGTCCTCTCACCCGGCTCTCGCTGGTTCTTCAGGGACAGCCCAGGGCCACCCCTGGAGGCCCAGTCTCTGGCCACCTGTAGCCACACCCCAGGGCCGCTTCTTGGACTTGGAAATGGAAACAGCATTTTTTTTTTAACCCTGAGCACATTTTGTTTCCTCCTTCCTTTTCTCCCTTCCTTCCTTCCTTCTCACTCCCTTTCTTTCTTTCTTTTCTTTGTCTGTTTCTTTCTTTTGCTTTCTCTTTTCTTTCTTCTTCCTTCCTTCTTTCCACTCTTTTTTCTTTCTTTCTCTTTCTTTTCTTCCTTCCTCTCTCTTTCACTTTTTCTTCTTTCTTTCTTTCTTTCTTTCTTTCTTTCTTTCTTTCTTTCTTTCTTTCTTTCTTTTCTTTTCTTTCTTTCTTCTTCCTTCCTTCCTCTCTCTCTCTCTCTTTCTTTATCCAAAATGTTTGGAAAATACATGGTCCTTTTTAAAAAGAATTAAGTTTATTTATCTATTTTGTGAGAGAGAGAGAGCAGGAGAGAGGCAGAGAGAGAGAGAGAGAGAGAGAGAGAGACTCCCTAGCAGGCTCCCCACTGGCAGCACAGAGCCTGACACAGGGCTCAAGTTCACAAACTGTGAGACCATGACCTGAGCTGAAATCAGGAGCCGGACACTTAGACTGAGCCACCCAGGCGCCCCTGCATAGTCCCAGTTTTTAATACTACATCCATTCAGCCAGTCCAAGGACAAACAAACTTGCCTGCCTGCGTGCTCGCTCCCACGTCCCTTCCCTGATCGTCCTTGGCCTCTCGCAGCTGCCGCTGTCCGCACTGCCCACCAGCCTCTATCCCCCTGTCTACCCTCCTGGCCAGGGTCACCTGTCTACCCTCCTGGCCAGGGTCACCTGTCTGAAGCCCAGCATAGCTGTGTCACCCCCACCTGAACACTTGGTGGCTTCCTGTTGTCCCCAGGGCCCCCGGACCTGGTTCCAAAGGTTGAGATCTGGCCCTCGAAGCACCGCCCCTCCCAGCCCCTCCCCCCCTTCCCCAGTCTCCTCCTCTCGGTTCCCACGCTCCAGCCTCCCCCTCCCCCAGCGTCAGGAGCCTCCCACTGCCATCAGCAAGCAACACCTCCGGCTCAGCCAGCCTGCTCCAGCCCAGGTGACAAGCCCTCTTTTGTGGCCCTGGTGGCTGTCTCTCAAAGCTCAGGTGGGTCTGTCCCCCTTCCCCCCCTCCCCTGCCCCCTTCCTGGGCCACACCTCTGCCCCTGGCTTCCACAAGGCAGGTTCCCAGGAAGCTTTCAGCGAGGGCTGCTCTGCTCAGGAGGAACGCCTTCCTGGTCCTCAGTTGCGGGTGAGCTTTCCTTGGCTGCCGATTTGATTTTTAACTTGAAACTCAACCTCGTGTAACAAAACTGGCGGCTCTCCTTCCTACCCCCTGCGAGAAGACGCAGCGCAGGCTTCCTCCCGAAGGTCCAGGTCTGAGCGGCAATGTAGGGGCCAAGAACTCGGATGGGAAACTGTAGACTTATTGCTTCAAACCTCTACCTGATAGCGGCCCCCTCGATGAGGCAGGAGGCGAAGCCAAAGCGAAGCCCTCTCTCTCGCATTCGCAGTGCTGATAACTTGGTCACATCTACTTTTAGGCTGCATTAGAGTTGTACGTATCTTGAAATGTCGTGTCTGCCCATCGCCACTTCGGAATTATGGTAGTTATTAGACACAGTGTTGGCGCTGGTGATTTAATGTGTTAATAAAGAGGCCTGTGCATGTGCGTGCACGTGTGTGTGTTTCATTGATTCAGTTCAGTCTTTTAAACATTTTTTTTAAATGTTTTATTTATTTCTAGGAGAGAGAGAGAGAGGGACAGCGTGAGCAGGGGAGGGTCAGAGAGAGAGGGAGTCACAGACTGAAACAGGCTCCAGGCTCTGAGCTGGCAGTCAGCACAGAGCCCGACGCGGGCGGGGCTCGAACCCACGAACCGCGAGATCATGACCTAAGCGAAAGTCGGACGCTTAACTGACTAAGCCACCCAGGCGCCCCTAAACATTTTTTTAAAAATGTTTTATTTATGTTAGAGAGAAGGAGCACAAGTGGGGGAGGGACAGATAGAGAGGGAGAGAGAGGATCCCAAGCAGGCGCAAAGCCCTACTTGGGGCTCGAACTCACCAACCAGGAGATCATGACCTGAGCCAAAGCCAGACGCTCAACTGACTGAGCTGCTCAGGTGCCCCCCTCATTCAGTCTTTTGATAATTATGTTTTAAGGTAATCGCTTTCCTTTGTGATTCTTTGCATTTTCTGGTTGGCGTTTAAAGCCTTTATTCAGAGAAAGCCTCCACAGAGGAAGCCAAGAGCTGTCCCACGGCCCTCGAAGCCTCCACCCAGCCCGCGGCTCACCCATGGGCCCGTTCGGTGTGCAGCTTCCCGAGGCCTCTCTGGGAGCCTGTGCTTAAATCCCATGTGTGTCGCTGAATGGGCACCGGCCTCTTGATCTCTGCCTGCAGCCTCCCCAAGCCCAGCTTAGCGAGATCCCTCAGCCTCAGCCGAGGCTGATCGGTGGTGGGTCCCAGCCCCCCCCCCCCCACCCCGCCCCCGGGCCCTGCCCCAGCCCGCAGGGCCCGACGTGTGCCATTTAGCATATCTCAGGGTCTGCAAACCACTAGACCTCGCAGGCCAGCCAGAAGGGCTCTCCCATCTCTCGTGGAGACTCTGTAGAGACTGTCTCTGCCCCTCCCATCCCTTGCTGCTTTGTTAAGTTACTTTACGTAAACCAAGGCCCACACTAGACAAGAGATTAAAGTCACAATGAACCAATTTAAATGCCTGCATCTTCTGACTCGCTGAAGCATTCAAAGACAGGGAGTGGTTTCAGGGAATTATTAAAGGGTTAGAAAAAATCAAAACAGCTCTGAAAGGAGAGCAGGATGGGAGGCTGAGCTCTGACCTGTCAGCCTAGCTGCAGGCCCTCGCGGAGGCATCCCTCAGCTGTGATGACCTGTCTCCTGCAGTTCGGTGGCCGGCCACCCAGGGCGGTGGGGACGGGGGACGGGGCGGTGCTCCAAGCCTCGGGCCGTGCTGATAACCACCGACTGATGATCAAGAAGAGAAGGCCAACGCAGTTCGGCCCATGTCAGAAACTGTGTTTCAGTTTAAAGTGGTGCTTGTTCTTTCTAGAAAGTTCTAGAAAAATGCCTAAGGAAAAATAAGGAAACAGAACCTTCTAGCTGCGTGTTTCTACCATCCACAGGCAAATCGTCTTTAATCAAGTGGCCTCTGACAACGCTGTGCCCAGAAAAGAGAGACCTGAGGTCACGTGGGATGTGGCTCTGGCCACTTCGGCCCACACCCCGTGTCATGTGGGCGTGTCATGACAAGACTGCCCTACCTTTCCCCGTGCGCGTCGTCTTTTGTGTTACTGGTTGTAGAGAGTCGTGACTTCTTTTATTTTTAATTTTTTTAATGTTTATTTATTATTGAGACAGAGAGAAACAGAACATGAGGTAGACTCTCTAAGAAGCAGGCTCCAGGCTCTGAGCTGTCAGCACAGAGCCCGATGCAGGGCCTGAACCCACGAGCCGTGAGATCATGACCTGAGCTGAAGTCGGACGCTTAACCGACTGAGCCACCCAAGCGCCCTGAGAGTCGTGACTTCTAAAGATACGATTTTGCCTAATTTGGGGGTATCATATTGTAAGAATCCTCCATCATAAATTCATTTTGAGCATATTTTTCAGGGGCTGCGTGATATAGTGCAATGCAGCGCACCGTGCCGTCCTTGACCAATCCCCCATTGTCGGGCACTTGGGTCATTCCTGGCCGTGCCTTGTTGGCCATTTTAACTAATGCTGTGTTCAGCTTTTGGTGCGTTACCCTTTACACCGATGCTGGACTATTCCGACGTCATGCAAGGCGCAGTGAGAGCTCGAAGATAAGCTGCACACAATCCCTTCACGGAAGGTGCAGATATAAATAACCTTAATCCAAAGTAGGTGATAGTTGTCATAAGCAGGCAGCTAGAACTGGAATCCAGGAGAGTCTTGCCTGGGCTGCACGGGATTCTAAGAAAGTTTCCTGCGAAAATCTGAGCCTCTGCGTCTGTCCGCAGCCGCAAGGTCAGGGTAAGGGATCCGAGGGCTGCGGAGCTGAGGGCTGGCAGGCGTCACCTGAGGGGGCACAGCAGGTGGGGACCGTGTCACATGCAAACCCTGGTGAGCTGTCAGCGGCTGCCGCGAGGTAGGTGGCCTGCGGCTCCGTGGACGTGCCAGTGATGCCAGCCGTGGACCCAGGTTGGGGGCGGAGTCGCGAGCAGGCACCTGGCTGCTATGGGCACCCCCAGCCCCGAGGTCCTGATATTCGGGTGTGGTCCGAGGCTGGCATCAGCCTGGCCCACGCCCAGCGCTGTGTTTCTTCGGCCGAGGCTTCTTGATCCATTCGGGTCAAGATTCACCATCCGCCGCGGGCATCCCTGACCGTGTATGCGTTTCAGGGTCCCCTTTTGGAGGGGCTTCAACCCACAGAGACAGAAGAGAATTGCCCCCGAGTCTCCGGGTAGGTGAGAGGCCAGCCCAGCGCCCCGCACCTGCTCTCCCTTCTCGGCCACAGCAGAGCCCGGTCTTTCTCCCTGCCAGACGCTACTTTGACAGCCACGGTCACCCCCGGCTGTGCGGCCGGGTGGACGTGCCGGCAGGGACACTGGCGCTGTGTGGGCCTGTCCCCAGCGTTACGCCCCCTCCCCTGCCCCCCACCATCGCCTGTTCTCTCGCCTGCCTGCCTATCTCACGTGCCCTTGCCTTAAGCCCCTACAGGTGCCATGACTCAGCCGCCCCAGGAGGACTTCAACAGGAGCGTGGAGGACGCCCGGGACTGGATGAAGGCCGTGCACGAGCGGCTGCAGGTCAACGACAACACCCAGGGGCCCCGCGCGGCCCTGGAGGCCAGGCTGCGGGAGACCGAGGTATGCAGCGGCCACCGCTTCCGTAGCCCCGAGGCCTCCGTGTGCCTCCCTCTCAGGCCTGAGACTAGACCAGGGCTTCTCCAACTTGGATGTGTTTGAATTTCTTAGGGAGTTGGGTGCAGACTCTGATCCAGGGGTCAGGGTGAACCCCAGCTCTGGCGTTTCTAACGCGCTCCAGGGGACGTGCCGCTGCTGGTCCTGGGACCACACTTTCGTAGGAAGGGGCCGGAGGGGCTTTCTGGTTGTCCTGTCCTGGCAGAGGCGCTTTGCAGCCGGGTGGGTCCCCCACCCAGCCCTTCCTGTTACTTCCCTGGTTCCCCATGTTGAAGGTCACTGTCAGGTCTGGGTGGGCCCAGATCGGCCTTCAGGAGGGCGGAGAAGGGACTCTGCCCAGTGAGAAGTGACCCATCAGCTTCTCCAGGGCCAGGGTCTGGCCTTGCTCCCTGTCTAGCACAAGGCAGGGCTCAGGGCGTATGGTGCTGCGCCTACCGGCAACGCTGGTGTCCAGTGCCTGGTCCGGCATTATGGTGCCCCCATCCGAGGGCACCTGCTCTGGGCCAGGGGGCCAGGGGGTCAGGGGGTGGAGCCTGGGCTAATGTCTCCATGCTGATGCAAAAGTGCTGTGTGACCTTGGCCAAATCCCTATCCCTCTCTGGGCCTCGGGTCATCAGAGCCATGACTTACGCATCTCTCAGGTCACACCTGTTGGGATAGTCCACAGTTCTGATTTGTCAGCTAACAAGGGTCGCTCTTAAGGGAGGGACTACTGTCTCCTACACAGATTGATCTCCTGACCGGGCTAGACGTGGGGCTGGCCCCATACGCAGCGCCCTGCGTGCTTCCTCGGGCGTGCTGCCTTTCTGATTTTGTGCATCTTATGGAAAATACCTAATGCTCTTTTTGAATTTTTTTTTTTATGTTTTATTTATTTCTGAGAGAGAGGGAGAGAGAGAGAGAGACAGCGTGAGCAGGGGAGGGTCAGAGAGAGAGGGAGACACAGGATCTGAAACAGGCTCCGGGCTCTGAGCTGTCAGCACAGAGTCCGATGTGGGGCTCAAACCCACGAACCGTGAGATCATGACCTGAGCCGAAGTTGGACGCTTAACCAACTGAGCCACCCAGGTGCCCCACCTAATGCTCTTTTTGGAAATGGATGGTCAAAAATCAAGAAAATGTATACCATGTCTTTAGGGCCGATATTTTAAGGCTCACGACCACGCTGTGAAGGGTGAGCCTTTGTGCGCATCTTATTAACACGGAAACTGAGGCTTAGAGAGGTCATGTGACTTGTCCAAGTTGAAAAGGTCTCTGGGCAGGACATTCCACCCTGGAATTTGAGTCTTCTGATTGCTTGTCAGATGAGTTTTCTGCTTCCCTACAGCGTCATGTGCTTCTCAGATGACACAGTAGAGCCGTACCCGGCAGGCTGAGAACCGCACGTTCCATTTAATAGAACAGCTCCCTGGACTTGAGAGAGGACAGGTTTTGGAGTCTGGACATCTTGGGTTCAAATCCCAGCTCTGCTTCTTGCTGGCTGTGTGAGTCCCTGCAAGTCACTTGACCCTGCTGAGCCCGTTTACTTCTCTTCTCGAATGGGGTGACATTAATTATCTAAAGTGGTCCTTCTCGGTCCTTGAGTGGCCTGACTCTGGTGGGCCAGAGACCCTCTACTTTGAGTCCTGTTTTCTACTGGCCTCCCCCGTGTCAGGCCTCGGACCCTGGCCTCCGGACCCCCAGGGGACTGTCCCTGGTCCCTGCCCTTGGGATGCTCCTGACATGGCCCCTGCCCACACACCTTAAGTAGGTGTCCTGTCCCGGTCTGCGAGGTAGGCATGGAGGGGCCTGCATCCCCCAGCACGGAAGGCTGCCTGTCCCTGGTGTGGCGCCACCTGAGCTCTCACCATCCTGGGCCACTTGTCCTTCTGTGACAGCCAAGGACAATTGCTTGATGGGGCTGGTCAGAGGGCCCCACCGAGTGACCATGATGGCAGAAAAGGGGGGGGGCCACTTTTAAGTCATATGGTCGGAGGCTTCCCAATTGGACGGTGGAGTGAACAGAGAACCCAGGATGCTTTGAGGCAGCCTGGGGTGTCAGGCCTCTGGGGACAAGTGACTTTATTGCTGAAGCTCAAATACAGACGAGGTGGCCAGGTTGGGGGCTGCAGGGGTGAGGGTGGGGAGGAGGGGGCTCCCGGCGGAGGGAGCAGCAGAGGAGAGACCGAGCAGGTGGGCATGGCCCGAGGCACGTGCTCGGAGCCCCAGCAAGGCTGGGGTTGGGGTAGCACCAGTCATCATGCGGGAGCAGGGGACAGGGCCAGGAGAGGCGGTCAGGGGCCAGAGGCGACAGCCTAGAACACTGAGCCGGGAGCTTGGATGCCTTTGCTGCGACGGGGATGGCGGATTGGAGACTTGGAAGGAAGGTCAGGGGTTAAAGGAGAGGAGTTGGCCTTGGTCATCATCAGCATTGTTACTGTCACCAGTAGGCATTTATCAAATGATTGGTCCTCACAGATCAGACAGAGGGGACCCGACATTCATTCAACACCCATCACGTGCTCAGGGCTGCACTATCGGCTTTCAGGTTGAATCTCACAAAAGCCCTGTGGTGGTTTTATTAGCCCCACTTTTCAAGAATAAAATGTGATTCCTAGACGCTAGGAACTGATATCGTTGGGACTTGAACCCAGGGCCGAGTCCAGAGCATCTCTGGCCATCCCCGTGCGGGAACCTGGGGCAGTGGAGACGGCGAGGGGTGCACCTTACTCTGGGGCTCATGGCGTAAGGGGGGACAGGGGACGAGACACATAATCCAGGTTGCACCAGGACCTCATGATGTTACTGATGTTGTTCCCCTCCTCTAAAACCTTCCATGGCTCCCTGTTGCCCACCAAACTGAAACCAAATTTTACCTGGCATCCAAGTCTGCCACTATCTACCCCACCCTGTCTTCCAGCCTCAGCTGCCCCACCCACCCACGTACCGAGCACACACCCCCTCCTGCTGGCAGACCGCCTAGATTTCCTGTCCGCGGGTCTCTGTCCTGTGCTGCTGTTGCCTCTACTTGGGATGCCCTTTAGTTTACGTGTGTGTGTGTGCGCTTGTGAAATGAAACACTCCCGCCGCCCCCAAGCCCCGGCCCCAGCTCCTGAAACACCATAGCCGTGTCTGTGTGCTTGCTGGTTCAGGGTACTAATCCCTTTGCACCTTGCAGCCTTATACTGGCAGGAAGTTACCCTCTGGCGGTGGGTCAGGCTTAAGCCGGGGCAAGAGTGGTCCTTAGGAACAGCCCTTGGCCAGGCCAGGGTGGAAACTGGAGGGGAGCACGCCACCCCCCACCAGGCGGAGCCCCCAGGGACTGGACTCGGAGCCTAGGTGGAGGGGTCACACGCAGGGGCTCCATCTCTGGCTCTCCCACGGGGCTCAGCCTTGCTACTTTCTGGGCTTTGACATTTCAAAACCCGTTTTGCAACAAGAAAGAAAACATTTCACTCCTGCCATCTGGTGAAGGGAGCAGCTGGTGACTTTTCCACCTTCACGTCCGCGGGCCGTGGGGGCCTCACCTTGGGGGCGGGGTCTCCCCTGGGGGGCCCCCCCACCAGCTCAGCGATGTGCGTCCAGGGTGACTCTTCGCCAGAGTGGCCAGGATGTGAGTCCCAGTCCGGCTCGGAAGCTGCATAGCTACGTGGCCAGAAGCGAGTCCCGTGCCCTCCTGCGACCTCCTTTCCTGGCTACAAAGTGGGAGCAGAGCCCTCTCCACCTTGGGTACCGAGGGGCCGCTGGCGGCTCGGGGACCCTCATGGTGGTGGAGCCTTCTGTGAAGGGAGACGGGGGGAGGGTGGCTCCCGGGGTTAGTCCCCGCCATGGCTGCGGCGCCTTGGGAGAGTCTCTGGAGCATCTGGGGCTTCTGCTTGTTGGGTGGGGGTGGGGGTGCTAGTTGCCACCTTGCAGGAGGGACAGAATGAGGCGAATGACTTAGAGGTGCGCTTGGCAAGGCTCAGGCACCCTGGCGGAGCCGGCCCGATGGATGAGGTTGTTTCTCGTGGTTTCCCTGTGGGGATACGTGCACGCCCACCCTGCTGCCCACGCCCGAGCCTCCGGGAGCGGGGCCCCCAGGTCCCAGCGCTTGTCCCCTGGTCCTGTGGTTTCCAGCCTCGCGGCCCTGCGCTCGGGGCCCGGCCTCAGCCAGGCTGCTTCCTAACCGGCCTCCGGGCCCCTCTGTGGCCAGAGACAGGCTCCATTTCCTTGGACTTGGCCTCCAGACACAGTGCGCTTCCCTGCCTTTGCTCAAGCCCCATCTCGATTGCGTGCACGTCGCTGAGCCTCAGTGCCAACCCCACCTACTCGCAAGCCTCCTTGGGTTTCCCTGTGTGCCTCGTTGGTGCTCCGGTAATTACTCTGTGGTGTCTGTGGCTGTTATAGTCATGCGTGCTTTTCTCTGCGACCCCACCACGGCCTGCACGCATGGGCCATATTTGTTCCTCCTGGACCTCAGTGCCCAACACAGTACTAGCATAGTACCAAGAATAGCACCCAGTATAGTACCTAGCATTGTACCCAGCATAGGACCCAGCACAGTGCCCAGCATAGTACCAAGAATAGCACCCAGTATAGTACCTAGCATAGGACCCAGCCCAACTTAGCACCCCACTCGGTACCAAGCATAGTGCATAGGACCCAGCCCAACTTAGCACCCCACTCGGTACCAAGCATAGTACTCAGCACAGTGCCCAACTCAGGACCCAGCACAGTACTGCACATAGTACCCAGTGCAGTGCTCATCTTAGCACCCCACCCAGTACCAAGCATAGTCCCCAGCACAGTGCCCAACTCAGGACCCAGCACAGTACTGCACATAGTACCCAGTGCAGTGCTCATCTTAGCACCCCACCCAGTACCAAGCATAGTCCCCAGCACAGTGCCCAACTCAGGACCCAGCACAGTACTGCACATAGTACCCAGTGCAGTGCTCATCTTAGCACCCCACCCAGTACCAAGCATAGTCCCCAGCACAGTGCCCAACTCAGGACTCAGTACAGTACTGCACATAGTACCCAGCATCGTACTGAGCAAAGTACCCAGCACAGTACCCAGCACCGTACTTACCTGGTCTTGGCTGCATAGATGGAGACCCCTGACTAACCCATCCCCCCAGCTTTCCTGATGTATCTCTTCTCTCCCCGATCCCTCCACCCAACCCCCACCTGACTGTGGCTCTCATTGGCTCCTTCCCATGAGAATCATTTTGTACTCCTTCCCAGGCGGCTAGTCCTTCCTGCCAAGCTCTCCTGGGTCCTGCTGGTGATCGGCTCTAAAGGACCCTCACACTGGCCGAAGAGCATAATCGTGACAGCAGTGAAGAAAGGTGGAAACGACTTCTTCAAAGCCAGACTCATCGGCTTAGCCACAGCCTCTGGCCCCCGGCCCCCAGCAAACACCCTGTTGGTTGATATTTTGGTCTGGGGGCAGATGCTTCTGCTGGGGGCCAGAAGCTGGGGGCTTCTTGCCATCCCGCCTCTGGGACTGGCCGCCTCTCCTCTCTCTGGGAGGGAAGGGCGGTGGAGTTGGCCATCTGCCGTGTGTCCCCAGTCCGGCCAGCCCCTCTCTGAGCAAGAGTCGGGACAGCAAAGGTCCAGAGGCCTAGAGGAGGTCACATAGTCAGGAACCGAGGCTTTGGGAGAGGGGCCATTGTCCTCATGGGGACTTTCCAGGCCTGGCGGTTCCCTCTGGGTGCGGCAGAGAGAGGCATTCAGCTTCTTCCCCGAGGCCGTGGGCTCCCTAGGTTCTGGATTCTGACTGAGCCTCCTTTGGACAGACAGCGGGTAGAAGTAGGCCTCTGATGGCTGCAGGGACCAGCCCCGCGGAGCCCAGGGGTTCGGTGGGCTCCCAGGGCCCTTGTCTGTCAGCTGCGATCACTGTGGCTGGCTAGCCTGGGGGGAGGGGTGGGCCCGCCGCCCGCCCCTCAGCGCTGGGTGTCAGAAAATCAGGTCCTTAAACTGAATCTCACGGGATGGTAAGAAATTCCTCCTGAGCCACCCCATGGGGCTCCTGCTCCTGAGTGGGGTGAAATGTTCTGTGCAGGGGGTGGGTAATCTTGCTTAGCCCAGAACATTCCGCAGTGGCCCTTGGATTGTTGGTCCACACTAATCACTCTAATACCTTAGTCTTCTTCATGGCTGCTTGCTGCTGAGTGGGACTTGGGGTCTCGGTCATGACCTTCTGGGGTCCCACTGTATCCCTCCGCCTGGCTGGGCTCAAACAACAAACAAAATGCCTTTCCCCTTCTTGGGGTATCTCACCTGCCGCCCGCCCCGCCCTCGACACACACTCACAGACCGCAGAGAGCCTGTGGAAGGAGCCTGTTTAATTTCACTCTCTGGTAACACAGGTAGGAGGGGAAGTCCCTCGGCACCAGCATCGTCACCATCTTTGGTAACCAGTCTCACATGAAGCAGTAAAAAGGATTGACACCACTGCCCATCTGCACGGGTCAGAAAAGGGTCTACATCGTACAACCACCGTTTACGAAGTATACTAACACATCGATGTTTTAAGTAACTGTATTTTTAAAAATTAACGTTAGGACCCTACGGGGTAGACAAAGTGGCTGTTGTTATCACAATCCCCGGGGAAGAAAGGGAGGCCCGGGGTGATCAAGCCACCTGCCTGGCGTCACACAGCTCTCGATGAAGCAGCATTTGGCAGCCCCCTCCCCGCCCCTGCACCATCCACAGAGAAGGGTCAGAGACGGCCAGCCGGCTGGGACTTCATTCTGAGAAGTCCCCCAGGGAGACAGGCTGGGGAATACAGCTTGAACTTCAGGCAGATGTGCTGTCAGTAAAGAGGGCTCAAAGGTGTGTAAAGATAGTACTAACAGTGAACAGTTGGTGGCTGAGAATGGAACATGGGCCAGGCGGCGTGCCCAGGGCCCTCCCTGCAGCACAGAATGTTACTGCAACCCTGGGTGGTGTAACTGCCGTCTGCTCCCCTGCTCCCGTTTCATAGCCCTCGAGAATCTAAGTACTGTGACAAAGGTCAAGCAGGTGGGAGGGAATGGCTCTGAAATTGGAATCCAATTGGACTTCTACTACGGAGACGCCTGAGTTGCCAAAGAACTAAGTCATGGCAGTTAATAAGGACAAGAGCCGATGTTAATCAGAAACACAGTAACTTGCCAGACATTGTATATTCGCCTCGGTCTTCCCAGAGGCCAAGGCCAAGATGAGATTCAACGCGAGAGATGTTCTTTAGGGAAACATCCGTGAGAGAACAGGTTGGGAGACTGGGAGGGGTGAGGTTGGTCGGATGTGGGTCTGACCCCCAATCCAGGAGATCCAGGGAGAGTCTGGGGCCGCGGCGTAACTCTAAGGGAGGCTGGCAAGGCCCTGGGGTTTCCTGGACCTGTCACCTGTCAGAGGAGCCCGATCCCTCGGGGGACAGGCCTGCCTTCACCTTCCTGCTTGGTCACTGGTAGGAGCAGCTGAGGGAGCAGGGCCTTGGTGCGAACTGCACATTCAGACAGAATTCTGGAGCCTCGGTCGGGGCTCTGGGTCAAGCCCACTCCCTGCAGTAGATCTGAGAGGCAGATTCTCACAGCCCCACACAGCGTGACATGCACCTTGCATTTTATGTTTATTTATTTTTATTTCCTTAAGTTTATTTATTTATTATTGAGAGAGAACAAGAAAGCACGAGCAGGGGAGGAGCAGAGAGAGAGAGAGGGAGACACAAAATCCGAAGCAGGCTCCAGGCTCTGAGCTGTCGGCTCAGAGCCTGACGCGGGACTTGAACTCACAAACCGAGAGATCATGACCTAAGCCGAAGTCGGATGCTTGACCGACTGAGCCACCCGGGCGCCCCTACCTTGCATTTTCTCCTTTAATACTGAAAAGAGTTGGGGAGCTCGGTACTATGAGTGACCCCAGTTTACAAAGGAGGAAACTGAGCCCGGGGAGACAAACGTGTGTGAGCTCACACAGCCGGAAGCGGCCCGGTGGGAAAGGGAGGGGCCTTATACCATCAGGCGGCTCCACGGTTCTGTGCGAATCTCCCCAGTTCCTTGCTTCCAAACTCAGGGCCTTTAGCTGGCTGCCCCCGGGTCACAGGAGGAGGTAAGGGACGCCATTTGAACCCCAGCCCCTCTGGCCTCAAAGTCCTGGCTCTTTCCATCATGCCACCGTCTGGCCAATGCTCTGCCTTGTCTCACCCCTGGAAACTGGCTTTTGTGTCCACGGCAGAAAATATGCCAGCTGGAGCCGGAGGGGCGCGTGAAGGTGGACCTCGTGCTGCGGGCGGCCGAAGTCCTCCTGGCGTGTTGCCGTGACGACCAGAAGCCCGAGATCCTGGCCCAGCTGAGGGACATCAAAGCCCAGTGGGAGGAGACGGTCACTTACATGACCCACTGTCACAGGTAGGGCGGCTGGGGATTCCCGGCCCCCCCCCCACGCCTTTGCTGTGGACCCTCCTCGTCCACCACCGCACTGTCCTCGGGCCTCTACCCAAAGGGACATTTCTCCAGTCCTGGAATTGCTGAGGACAGGATGTCCTCCTGGGATTGGGGCCAGCCCTGCCTGCCTCTTTCTAATTATAATCAAGCTTAATGACGATAACGGGCAGTGGGAGCCCATCATGTTTTGCCCACAACGCTTTCTTAGTAGACTTGCCGTGTGTGCATCTTCCAGCAGGGTGGCCGGGCGGCCCCGGTGCCTGGCCAGCCACTTAGCCCAGATTCTGTGCTTGTACCTGAGGGGCAGGGAGGGAGGGGGCTGAGGCGGGCCTGAGACTGCCTCTGGCTCTGCTGCCTGCTTGCATGTGGTCTTGGGAGGGTCACTTGACCTCTCTGAGCCCCAGGCTCCTCATCTGGATGATGGGTATAATCAAGTGTTCCTTGAAGGCTGTCGGGAAGACAGGAGAGGACAGCAAATGTCACGAGCCAGGCACAGTAGGCCCTCAGTGACCAGAAGCGGCTGGTCCCCCCTCCTTCTTTAGGGCTGAGTGGCCGGGATGACTTTGTGCTGTGCTTTCTGCCTTTCAAACCCATTCACTTGGAATTGCGAAGTCGTTTGACGTTGGCTGGAGAGACGGGGCCATCTCCATGTTACAGATGGGGAAACTGAGGCGGGTGAGGGGGTAGGGGTATGCAGCCAGCTCATGGCGCCTTGGGAGCCCACACACGGGTCCCCAGCCTTCTGCCCCACTGAGCAGCGACAAGCCCCGGACGCCTGTGCACTGTGCCCATTACTAGACACACTCCCACTTCTGAGGTGGGGCCCAGGGCCTGGAGGGTCCCCAAGCTGCCCAGGTGACTGTGAGGCCCCGGGACAGTGTCATTTCATTGCACTCCTTCCCACCTCCCCCCGCCCCCCCAGTAGTGGGGAGGGGGCGGCGGCCGGGCTGCCCGGGCGGCTCACACCCCGTGCCCTCTGTCCGCAGCCGCATCGAGTGGGTGTGGCTGCACTGGAGCGAGTACCTGCTGGCTCGAGACGAGTTCTACCGCTGGTTCCAGAAGGTGACGGTGGTGCTGGAGCTGCCCGTGGAGCTGCAGCTGGGCCTGAAGGAGAAGCAGTGGCAGCTGGGCCACGCCCAGGTCCTGCTGCACAACGTGGGCAACCAGGCTGTGCTCCTGGACCGGCTGCTGGAGGAGGCGGCCTCCCTGTTCAACAGGATCGGGGACCCCAGTGTGGATGAAGACGCCCAGAAGAGGATGAAGGCCGAGTACGGCGTGGTGAAGGCCAAAGCCCAGGTGCGTGAGGCGTGGTAGGCTGTCTTCACCTGTGCACCCATTATCCACCTCTGTCTACCTGTGCACCCATTGTCCACCTCTGTCTGCCTGTGCGTCCATTATCTGCTTCTGTCTACCCGTGCAGCCATTATCCACTTCTGTCTACCGGTGTGTCCGTTATCCACTTTTGTCTACTGTGCAGCCATTACCCGCCTCTGTCTACCCATGTACCCATTACCCACTTCTGTCTACCTGTGCACCCATTATCCACCTCTGTCTGCCTGTGCGTCCATTATCTGCTTCTGTCTACCCGTGCAGCCATTATCCACTTCTGTCTACCGGTGTGTCCGTTATCCACTTTTGTCTACTGTGCAGCCATTACCCGCCTCTGTCTACCCATGTACCCATTATCCACTTCTGTCTACCTGTGCACCCATTATCCACCTCTGCCTCCCATGCACCATTATCCACCTCTGCCTACCCATGCATCCATTATCCACCTCTGCCTACCCATGCATTCATTATCCACCTCTGCCTACCCATGCATCCATTATCCACCTTTGTCTACCCATACGTCCATCATCCACTTTTGTCTACCCGTGCATCCATTAGCCACCTCTGTCTACCCGTGCATCCATTAGCCACCTCTCCCTACCCATGCAGCCACCCACTTGCTTCCCATATGCCTCTCCCTTCATCTACTCACCATTTACTGTGCAAGCACCCAATACCCACTCACCACCCAGCCACCACCTCCATCTACCTACCCTCCTCCCACTTACCATCTGCCCCCCACTAAACTATCCCGTCTGCTTTTTGCCATCCAGCCACACCCATCCACTTACCTGCCCAGCTATCTCTCTGTACCCACGCCTCCACCCCAGCTCTCTCCCACCAGCCTAACCAGCCTCTTATTCATCCTCACAACCATTTGCTCACCCACCCGTCCATCTACATGCTCACGCACCTACTCATCAACCCACTCCCCCGTATGTGTTCACTGTTCCCACCCATCCCCCGCCTCCCCGTCACCATGTGCTCACTATCCACCTGTCCCCCACACTTCCTGCACTCACCCACCCACCCCCTAACTACCACACACCTTTCATCTACTCCACCACCCCTCCTTCACCCACCCGTCAGCCTATTATCTATCATCCATACACCCAGTGCCACTCAGTGCTTAGCACACGTGTCGGTGCTTAATACGTGTGCACTGACCGACTGACAGACCGAAAGACCGCGATGCTCGCCTTTGCCCGGCTCCTCCCCTCTTCTCCCCGCCCTTCCTCCGCTGCTCTCTTGTTCTTCCCCTAACCCTTCTGCCCGTTCTTTGTCCCCCATCCCCATACCTCATTATATCCTTGATTTTTAACCAGTCCATTGAGTTGTCAAGTTCAATCATTAGTATCTTTGGACGGAATTCTAATTGGGTTTTTATTACATTCACTGTTCTTTTCTGCATCATGTGAATTTTGCCCTGTGAATCCAGGTACAGGTTATATCTGTAATCATTCCAAGTGTACGTATTTTATAAAGCCCATCAGATTGTTCAAGTAGCTGAGGTTTCGGAGCCTGATGCCGCCATCTATGGGGTCTTCTGCCCTGTGGACCCTTTCCTTAGGGTCTTTGTAGTTCTGAGCTATGAGCTCATGCTGAGCAGGACTTTATCTGGAGACCCCTGTGACTGGGGCCGGACACTCCCCGAGTGGCTGGTGTTTGCCTCATCGAGGCTCCCCTGGGGATTTACCTTCATGATTCCTGTGCTTTCACATCAGTGCCTTGTTGACTTGGGAATCCCTGCATCTCAACTTGAACTCCAAGCCAAAATTATGCGAGAGGCCCCTGGCTCCACATTCTGAAAGGTGATTAGTCTTTCATTTGATTTGTTTTGGTTTTTATCCCAGAGCCCACGCTGAAACCCAAACTTCTTTCTTGCGTTGTGCATACGGGGAAATTTTTCCAGTTCACCCTTTGACAGTCGGGGTGGGGTGGGGCAGGGAGGCAGCCTCTTGAGAGTTCTGCCTTTTTCAGTTGCTTCTGGACCCAAAGTCTTACTTCCTTCTCCAGCTTGAGCATCAAACCCAGGAAAACCTCAAGCGCACACATGACCTTAGCAATCTGTAACATCTTTGCTTGTCATCCACGTGATGTCTCTTACCTTGGTATGTGCATGGGTCTGCATTTAAACAATGCTTGTTAAATTTTATGCAGCCATTTTGGCTGTCTGTCGCGGAAGGGTGTGCAGGTTTTGTAGTCCGCCACGTTGCTGGGTCCTTCGTGATTACAGTTTAAGGGCAACAGACCTGTAATGGACAGAGATCTGGGAATGCACTAGCAAGAACAGGACTCTGGTCCCTGGACGCTTGGGAAGAGGCCTGGGTTCAAGGCTGGCTCTGCCTCCTTCCCAGCTGTGTGGCCTCAGGGCAGCTCACCCTACCTGCTAGCAGATGAGGGCCGAGTGAGTGCACGAGGGCTCTTTGAAAATGGGCACGTGGTTTCCCCACATAAAGGACACTCCACTCCCAACAGCAGTGAGAACAAATAGCAACAACAATGGGTCCTGACACACGGCAGGTGCTCAGAGCTGTTTATTGAATGAGTGAGAGCCCCGCCCTTCAGCTTGGAGGCTCATGATTCCCGGGGCCGCAGAGGGAGGTGGGGGGTGAGGTGCTGGGGCAGTTGTGCAGGGGCCAGAATGGACAGGAAGGCGGGTGTGAGTTTGGCTCTCACGTACGTAGCCAGTTGGCCCTCACCAAGTCCCGAGTGGCAAGGGCGGGCTTAACAGCCATTCTCCGCGTCCGGCCCTGGGGCCCAGGCCGAGAAGGTGCCGTGCATGGCCTCCTGTGACTGCACAGGAAGCAGGTGCGCCTGTCAATCAGCTGAGAGCCGTCCACGCAGCATGCAGGGGACAGGAAGTGGAAAGTAGTTTGGCCTGTGTGTGTGTGTGTGTGTGTGTGTGTGTGTGCGTGCGCACGCCTGTGTGGAGGGGGCGTGCCAGCAGCACTGGGTGAGCACAGTCCTGGCCCACGTGTGCAGATGCTCACCTCAGAGGTTCTCACAGTCCCTTGAGGGGACCCTCCCCTCACGGGGTCCAAAAATCAGAAACACCACCACGCTTGCTGACGATGGCGGTCTTTTCCAAGTCCCTTCGCGTCTTTGCCCTCATTTGCTCCTCTCAGCCTCCTTGTCTGGTAGACAGAGAAGGCTGGACTGGGCCCTTTTGGCAGACTTAAAAAAAAAATCTCAGTGGCAGATGCCATTGTCCCACTCGAAAGACCAGAAGTTCTAGGCGACTCTCAAGGTCGGGGTCTTCTCTCGGCGGTGCCTCAGGTCCTGTGCCCTGTGCCCGTCGGGGGGGAGCCCGGCCGGCCAGTGCTGCTGCGGGTCACACTGACAAAGTGGAAGGCAGCAGTGAGTGGGCGGTTCAGAGCCCCTGGAGGAGGGGGGAGCCCCTGGAGGGGAGGGAGGAGTCCCTAGAGGGGAGGGAGGAGCCCATGGAGGAGGGAGGAGCCCCTAGAGGGGAGGGAGGAGCCCGTGGAGGAAGGAGGAGTCCCTGGAGGGGAGGGAAGAGTCCCTGGAAGGAGGAGCCCCTAGAGTGGAGGGAGGAGTCCCTGGAAGAGAGAGGAGCCCCTAGAGTGGAGGGAGGAGTCCCTGGAAGAGGGAGGAGCCCCTGGAGGAGAGGGAGGAGTCCCTAGAGGAGAGGGAAGAGTCTTATAAGGACTCTGACCCCATGATGGGGGATCGCACCCTCAAGACCTCCCGTGATCCTGATCACCTCTCAAAGGCCCCACCTCCAAATACCATCACGTTGGGGGTTAGGGCTTCAACCTTATGAATTTGGGGGACACAGCTCAGTCTGTCGCAAACGTCATATGTATTAATACCTTGACATTCACCAATGAGAGCCCGTTTCGACGTTCCTCAAGCTACTTAACAGGCCATCGTTTTCACTTCTGAGAACCCACTTTTGACCTCTGACATGTTAACTGGCAAAGCCTCTGGTGTTGAGGGGAACAGGAGCGCAGGAGCACCGTGGGGGCCGCCTCCTGGACTGTGGCCGTCGTGACCACCCCCTGCAGGGGGGTCCTCGGACTGGATCGGCTGGCCAAGCCCGGGGGGGGAGCAGTAGCCCGCTGCCAACCCCAGACACTGAGAGTCAAGAATAGAGCGGGCTGGTGGCCAGTGGGGTCCTGTTTATTATGAGTGTTTTTAATCCACCAGTTACGTTTTCTGAAGGGCCGGGCACATAGCAGCCTCCTCCTCCTCCTCCTCCTCCTCCCTGCCTCCCCTGGGCGGCTCTCAAAGGAGGCGGGTCTGTCTGGCATCTGGACCATGAATCAAACTTGTTGGCTGAGGCTCGCAGAGACATAAATCCACGCCGCCCTTGTTAATTGGTGGGGTTTTGACGTTCCTGACAACGCTGCCTGCCACAGAGGGTTTAATTGTCTGGCCTGAGGGGCGAAGGTTGAGGACTCCCCCATCCGTCACCCCTGTCATCCTGCGACGCGGCCGGCCCGGCAGCGGCTGAATTGTGCTCTGCGATCGCTATGCCTGGCACGGGGCTCGTCTGGACGCCTGCCCGCTGGGCCACGCTGCTCTCCGGGCGCCTGCTCACTGTCACGGGGGCTCTTATTTACTCTGGGTTTCCCGAGCGCCAGCACCTCATCGCTCACACGCGGAGCCGCCGGCCGGCGCGTTCTGGGGAGACTTCACTTCGCGACAACATCCATCACCATCAGCGTCAACCAGGGGCCTGGCATTTATTCTCTGCTTGTTATTCCTGACCCGCTTTGTTTCATAAACGAGGCTCTCCTGCGGAGGCTCTGGGAGGGTTTTGATGGATGCAGACGGTCCCGCAGGAAGGGGGTGGGGGCACGGGAATCCTGAAGCAGTGGTGGCAGTGGCCTCTGTCTCTTGGTCTCCGTGTTTGGAATTCAGACGCCCGCTGTGCTTTGCTGTCACTGCTTACACTCCTCTAAGCGGGAGGCTCCCGGCTCTGCACGGAAGGACTTGGTCTCGTGCCTTGGTTTCCCCATCTCTAAAATGGGGGTTCTTTTCTCCTCCCTGTCATGGTTGTTGCAAAGGTCGGGATGAATTAATTCGTATTTTCAGGTTTGGCGGGAAAGACCATGTACGAATAGCAGCGAAGCTGTCTGAATCCCTGTGTCCGTCTGCGCCTCCCTTTGGGGAACTTTGGGCTGGGTTGTGTAGCAGAGGGCCAGCGACCTCCTAGACATGGCCTGCTCCCTGGCTGAGAGCGGAGGCCAGCATACGACAGCCCCTAGGCCAAATCCAGCCCATCTCCTGGCTTCGTATGGCTCGTGAACCAAGAATGGCTTTTGCCTGCTTAAGTGGCGGAAAATAAAAAGCCGAATCTTCGAGGACATGTAAAAATGAGGTGAACTTCACATTGCAGGGTCCAGATTTCAGTTTCATTGGGACATGAGCCCGTTCTGCATGTTTGCCTGCGTCAGCCTGAGAGCCATTAGTAAGAAGGGCGTAACTGGTTACAACAGAAACCACGAAGTCGGAAACATCTACCCCCTACGGTCAGCCAACCCCTGGCATAGGGCAATGGCTTTGCAGTTGGGCTCTTGCCGTTTACATCTTGTCTAGAAGGCTCTTCAAGAGCTATGTGGCCCCCAGCGTCAGCTCGGATGTCTGTGGAAGGAGAGGGCTTGGCATCGCTGGGACGATTAAGTGTAAGGTAGTGCTTGTCACGCTCCAGGCGCATGGCAGGTGCGTAGGAAATGGGGGTCCTTGTGTTTCCTCTTCTTGACGCTCATTGGGAACCTCCCGCTGCCGGCCACACTCAGTGTTGATTCTTCCTGCTGTCTGGGAAGCTTTCATTCACGGAGCCTGGGGAGGAAGTCAGCAAGGGGCTGCGTGGTGGGTAGGGAGCTCTGGACTCTCAGTGGGTGGAAGGCATGGACAGTGCCAGAAGAGAACCCCAGGACAAGGGGAAGGCCGCTCGTTGAGTCTGGGGCCGCAGGCCAAGTCACAGGCTGTGGGGCCCGGAGGTCAGTGCTGCCGGGCAGAAGCGCTCACGTACCCACTCCTGCCGGGTTGGGTGTGATGAGAGCCCAGGGGAGAGCAGGTGCTTACCAGCTGCCCAGCGCGGTTCTGGGGTGGTGTGAGTTCTGACTCATTTCATTCCATTGCACTCTGGTGAGGTGGGTTATTAACCACATGCACCGAGAGACTTGGACACGAAGCAGGCCAGCGTTCACGTCATGGGCAGTGGGCTTCCAAGCCAGAGTGTTGGCCGCAGGGCCGCAGCCACGTTGTGGGGTCCTGCCCTTGACCAGCATGCTGCAGCACTTGGATCTGGGCCTATGGGCAGTGGGGAGCCATGGAGGGCTTTAGAGAAATGGTGTTGTGATCAGGGGCGTGTTTGAGAAACAGTCCCTGGGCACCCAGGTCTGATAGCAGGGACCTTTATTTCTCAGATGACAGCCACGCTCAGGACACATCTTGCCCCTGTGTGGTGAGGACTCGAGTAGGACTGTCTGAAAACTGAGGTGACTCCAGCCCATGCCGGCAGCTTTGCACAAACGCCGTTGGCGCAGTCTTGCCTTCTGGGTTTGAATTTGGTGCTTTCCCACCCAGGTGACCTTGGGCCAGGGCTTCCTGAGGCACCTCTCCCATGCCCCAGCTTCCCCGTGTGTCAAACTGCGGTCATAACGGTGCAACCAGATGGGGTGGTCGGGAGAGCTCAGTGAGGTGAGAACGTGCCCAAGGTCCCTGGAGTGCTCCCGGCACCTTGGTGAGTGCTCCACCAATGGCGTGTAGCAGGAGTTGTTAAATGCTCCTACCGTTTTTCTTTAATGTTTATTTATTTATTTTGAGAGTGAGTGTGTGTGCAAGCAAGGGGAGTAGCCAGAGAGAGGGAGAGAGAGAGAGAGATTGAGAGACAGAGAGAATCCCAAGCAGGTTCTGTGCTGTCAGTGCAGAGCCCGATGGGGGCTCGAACTCATGAACTGTGAGATCATGACCTGAAGCGATATCACGAGTTGGATGCTTAACCAACTGAGCCACTCAGGCGCCCTTAAGTACTGTCTTGAGTCCCGTTCCCCAGACACGGCAGGAAAAGAAAGCCAGCTGTATAGTTGTCAGGGCCCAGATTGGACATGCTCTGACCCAGAGTCTCCTGGGTTACTACGGATAAGGTAGCGAGGAGGCTCTGGGATTCTTTATCTTTGGCAAAAGGGCAGGGGGTTAATTGCATGTCACACTCCCTACACCCCCCCCCAAACACACACACACACACACACACACACACACACACACAAACCCTACCCCGCCCCACACACACACATGCAAGTCTTGAAAGCCAAGGGTAGCCTGGGCTGGGGACCTTCACGGATGGTGACTGTCCCTCCCTTTCCCCCACAGGACAGAGTGGACCTGCTAGAGCAGGTGACCCGGGAGCACGAGCACTTCCAGGCACGCGTGGACGAGTTCCAGCTGTGGCTGAAGGCGGTGGTGGAGAAGGTGGGCAGCTGCCTCGGGCGGGACTGCAAGCTGACCACGGAGCGCCGTCTCTGCACGCTGCAGGTGAACTTGACCGAGTCTCTACCAGAGGGATCCACTGAGGAGAGGCTCAACCATGGGTTGCTGTGTGGTCATTTATTTACTGCGATGTGCTGGGGGCCCCGGGGGATACAAAATCCACGGCACACAGACCCCATGCGAGATGCACGGAATGTAGTGCAGTATGTGTGGGGCCTCGGCGGCTTTATGGAAATCTCCGAGCCGGCAGGGCATTTGGAAACCCAAGGTCATGGCGGCATGGTCTAGACCAGTGGGTCTCAAATGGGGGACATCTGGCAGTGTCTGGAGACATTTTTTAGTTGTTACACCTGGAGGTGGAGATGCCAGTGGCACATGGTGGATGAATGGCCAGATGGGTTGGTCCGCACCTGTGATGTGCAGGGCAGCCGATACAATGGACCCATCCGACAGCAGGTGTCAGCAGTGCCATGGGTGGGGAGCCCTGCGGTGGAGACATCAAGTCTGCAGTGGAGACAGGCTTGGTCCTCTTTGGCCTTCCTGAATTGCTGTGACCTTGAATGAGCTCCTGGCTTCCTCCGTAAAGGGAGTGTTAGATTATCTTCAGTAATTCAAGGACTACTTTATAATTTTTGCCACAGATATACACCACCTGTACCACTTAATATTTGTATGTAAGTTGATTCTTCTTTAAAGACCAGTGAACAGTAACCCCCCCTGCCCAATCCTATGTGACTAGCATAAGAATGTTCATCGGGACCTTATTTGTAATGGCCCTAAACTGCAAACAACTCAGATTTTAGTCAGCAGAGTGTTGGATTAACATATTTGGAACAGGAGATAGATATAGATATAGATACAGATATAGACATTGGTCACATGTCTCTATCTCTGTCTCTATCTATATATAAAGGGCTATGACTCAGAGTAAAAAAGAATGAAGTGCTAATACCTACAGCAGCATGGACGAATCTAAAAAACATGATTTTGAAACTGGAAAGAAGCCAGTTTCAAAAAATAATATATTCTGTGATTTCAGATATGTAGAGTTCTAGAATCTTTTGGGATGTTTAGAAATGCCTATATTTGGATAACAACATGGACTACGTGGGTGTGCATATTTCTCAGAACTCTTTGAATGGTGATGCTTAAGATCTGTGTAATTTATTCGAAGCAATTACACTTCAACACAAAAGTAAAATATTTTGAAGGCACTTTCAAAATAAAAAAGATTAAAAAGTGCCTCTATAGATGTTTTAAATGAAAAACTAATGAATTGTTATATGAAGGGAAAATTTTGGTCATCGTCGTGAATGGAAAACCCAGTGCTCACTTGTAATTAGTAGATAACCAGACAAATAAATATAATGAAACCCAAGGGGGTTGTTAGGTTCTATTTGGCCCCTTACTTCTGCCAACTGAAGGCTCCAAGCCCGAGGCTGCCTCTGTTGTTGTTAAAAAGGAAGAGCAACAAACATCAGAGAGGGTTAAAGGCAGACATACTCAACCTGGGTTTTCTCCTTGACTTAATCAAATGGTTGTAAAAGTTGCGGGAAGGGAATTACACCCTCCTGTGCTATTAAGTCAGTGCCGTGAAGGCGGACAGTCCACCCCTTGGAAAGGCACCTCTGGCTCTCATCTAGGAGTTTGCGTTTAACATGACATTCCCAGGGGCTCTGGAAATGCAGCACATCATGTCTTTTCCCCCTTGTATGTTTCCCCATTACCCACCCCTCCCTTCCCCCCCCCACCCCGTCCCCTTCAGGAGATCGCCAGCGATTTCCCCAGGGGTGAGGAATCCTTGAGGAGGCTGGAGGAGGAGGCTGTGGGGGTCATCCAGAACACCTCTCCTCTGGGTGCAGAGAAGATCACCGAGGAACTGGAGGAGATGCGGAAAGTTCTGGACAAGCTGCGAGCCCTCTGGGAGGAGGAGGAGGAGCGGCTGCAGGGCCTGCTCAAGTCCATGGGAGCCTGTGAGCAGCAGAGGCGGCAGCTGGAGGCCGAGCTGGCAGAGTTCAGGAAGGACCTTCAGCGGCTGGCCGAGGATGGTCTGGAGCCCGCGGCGAAAGCAGGGACTGAGGACGAGCTGGTGGCCCGCTGGAGACTCTGCTCGGTAAGTGGGGTTTGGCCAAGACAGGGATGGTCCAGATGACATGTGTGCTTTGGGGCATCACAACTTGGAGCTGCTCTGCTCTGCTCTGCATGGGGAGAGAGTCATGCTAAGCTTTAACCACATAGACTCTGGTCCCTCTAGAGCTTTAAGTTCCCTGGCTAGAGTACACAAGTTGGATGTTTGTACCCATTTTCCAGATGAGGAAGCTGAGGCCTGGAGAGATTTCCCTTCCCCCCAACATCCCCAAGATCACATGATGAATTTGTGGGTAAATAAGACCAGCAGTGGATTGCCTAGGGGTCTGCCATTCCCTGGCCCAGTGTGGCACATGGGGTGGACTTCCTGAGCCCAGAGCAGGGAGAGTTAGGTGAGAGGGCAAGTGCTTAGTGTACAGACAATAGAGCTCTAGGGAGACCAAGCCAACAGTGCCCATCCTGTGGGGGTGGAGTGGGTTCTGACCCAGACACAATGTCCAACTAGAGCACAGTCGCCTTCCCCCCACCCATGTGCACACTCGGGAGGTCTGACTTACGGACAGAGAGGTTTTTTAAAATCAGGATTAACAATCTCCCTCCCTCCTATCTTTGCTTATCAGCTCGGTGGGTTAGCTCCACGGCAGTCCCACCAGGGGAAATATTTAAAAGAAAAGCTCCCCAGATCCTGCCTCCACTCTGCATTGTTATTCTATTTTCTCTCTTCCTTCTAATGTTTGCCCATTTGCAAAAATATTTTTGTGTGGGTAGAAGCAAAGCACAGACTCTTTAGGGCTCATGGAGCCCCGTAGGAGACCAGATTCCCCTGCCGCGATCAACTGAGCGCAAAGAGAACCACTTCCTCTTTAGGACCGTTCGCCTCGGCACAGGGAGAGGTGGCCTCTGCAGTGGCGAAGGGCGGGACTTTGGGGTCAGACTCTGCCTGTGTGCAGAGCCTGCTCTTTCTTCTTGCTAACCGGGTGGCCTTGGGAGAAGTACTTTAACCTCAGTTCAGTATGGACCCGGATGAACCCGTGAAAACTTAAAAAGTACTTAGCACAGCACCCGCCAAAGTGGATGCTCAAAAAGTACCGGCTCTTGCCACTAGATGACAGATAAGGGTCACAAAGTACAAATTATGGAGGGAAAGCCTGGGAGGCCCTGCCGCTGTTTCATCGCGACATCTCCTTGCCTGTGCCCGGCTGCGTTTCAGGGAGCCTTTCCTGAGGCTGGAGCTGACCGCATCCCTACGGAGGCTCTCGAGGCTCTCTGCCCCACCCGAGTCTGGTGTCACCTCAATGATGATCAAGCCATGATTCCCCGAAATCAATGAAAGAGAAGCTTGGAATGTATGGCTAAAGACTTTTGTTCCTAAATGAGCATTCGCCCAGGTGCTGTTTGCACTTACGATGCGCAGGGGCAGACACGCCTCGCCTGGTCCAGCCCGGCCCTCGGAGTGGCTGGGTGCCCTGGGGTGAGGCTAAGTGTGTGGCCGCCAGGCAGCCCCACCTGCTCTGGCTGGGAGTGCCCGTTGCCCAGCAGAGCAGGGAAAGGTAGAGTACAAGTATCCTATCTTGCATCAGAAAGGAAGTTTGGACTCTTCCCTTCTTTGAGCAACAGGCACAATTCAAAGAAGAGGGTTGTGTGAAGACTGCGGCTGAAAGCGCAACGTAGAAAGCATCTGTGAGGGACGCGTCTATCTTTTAAACCAACATAGTGGGGATTGTACTTACCCAGCATGCAATGTCCTGAGTGCTGCATCACCTTATGCGGGGGTTCACAAAGCATCAAAGCATCTTGAGATCACTGTTCCCTTTGGTACCCAAGAGTCAGGCTAAGAGCCAGAGGGCCCAGCGCCCATGTCGGGTCCACCGTTTCCTTACTCTGCAACCACCGGAGAACTCTCAGAACTCTCTATACGTTTCCTCATGTAGAACGTGGGGCGTGGAGGATGCTTCTAGAGTCTTTGCCTCACTTTGGTGAATGGGACAGCCAGAGCACTCAGCACAGAGTTGCTGCTCCCTAGACACGAGTTGTTCGTATTATTAGCTGCAGCTACTCAGGCCACCATGGGGAGGCCAGTGGTAATAAAGAGGAAACCCAGCTCAGCAAGAACAAATGCTGAGTTCGAGGCAGGAAGCCGGAAGCTCGAGAGCAGGGGCCGGGCTCCCAGGGACCCCAATCCCTGCCCTCGGTGACAGTTTTTTTTTTTTTTAATATTTCTTATTTATTTCTAGGAGAGAGAGAGAGACAGCGTGAGCAGGGGAGGGTCAGAGAGAGAGGGTGATACAGACTCTGAAATAGGCTCCAGGCTCTGAGCTGGCAGTCAGCACAGAGCCTGATGCGGGGCTCGAACCCATGAACCATGAGATCATGACCTAAGCGACACTCGGACGCTTAACCGACTAAGCCACCCAGGAGCCCCCCTCGGTGACAATTTTCTCCCAGGCTAGCCCACTCCCACCAGCCACGCTTATGCCCCATTACCCAACCTTCCGCACCCCTCGGGTTTCTTCCCTGTGCTGCAGGCGACGCGGGCGGCCCTGGCGGCGGAGGAGCCCCGGGTGACCTGGCTGCAGACCCAGCTGAAGGAGCTCATCGTCTCCCCACATGACCTGCAGCCGCTCTCCGACAGCGTGGTCGCCGCGCTCCAGGACTACCAGAGGTGCCCGGGGCAGGCCGAGGGCGGTGGGGCTCGGGGCACGCCTTGCACCTGACGCTCACGGGGCCTTCCAGCCTCATCTAAAGCCATCTCTGGAAGGTGACCTTCCTCTTGTGACCTGGTAACTCTTAAATCATTCTGGCGCCCCTTCACCACCGGCGTTTGGTTCCCAGAAGGAGGGCTGGACTTGGCTTGGTTCTCTGCTGAGCGGCTCGTTCACTGATTTCCATTACGTCTCTGTGCAGCTTAGCACTGGCGAGGGGCCCCCCAAGTCACAGCCCAAAGGGAGGGCTTTGCAACAGCCAGGCACCATCCCCCGGCCCGCACGTGATGCAGAGATCGCATCTTCAGACCAGCCTCTACCTCCCCCTTGGGCTCTGGGCTGAGGCAGAGCTGAGCAGAGACCCCACCACACCCCACCCCACCCCACCCTACCCTCAGAGGTGTCGTGAACACGCACGACTGTCCCCATATCCAGAGCAAATCTCGTCCCTCTGCCTGACACAGGGGTCCCTTCAGAATCGACTCAGGAGCCTCCCCCCTCGCTGTGTGACTGTACATCAGAGCAGGGGCCCCAGATCCCCTGGGGGGGGGCGCTAAGGTGGTGCCAGGGACCCGAATTTCCCACGCACAGGGTGGCCGAGGGTCTCCCCTCCCCTCCAGGTTCTCTCGTTGAGGGTTTTCTGTGTTAGCCGTCTATGACTGGGTGCTGGGCATTGGATTTGAAAGGTTATTTCTAGAAACTATTTGGGCCTAGGAGGATGGGTCTCTTATTCTGGAAGGGATTTTGCTTTAGCTCCTGTGAGGGGCCCGGGGGTAGGCAGTACTGGCTGAGGGGCTCCATGCTTCCTCTTCAAGGCTTGACCTTCTCTGGCCATGAAGCTGGGCCACAAGGCTGTCTGGGAACTGGCCACACAGAGGGAGAGGCCCCTGAGGCCCCAGAGCCACTCGGGCAGCCTGTGGATGGGGGAGAGCCCACCCTGGGAGAGGTGCGAGCCGGGCGCCCCGCGGGTCCGGATCGAGGCCTCGGTTCTGGACTGACCGCGCTGTCTCCTCTCTCGCTTCCCCCCCAACCCCCCACCCCTCCGTGGCCCCTCAGCATGAAGGGGAAGAGCACCAGGCTGCGCAATGCCACGGGGGCCGAGCTGTGGCAGTGCTTCCAGAGACATCTGCAGGACTTGCAGCTGTGGAGGGCCCTGGCCCAGCGGCTCCTGGACATCACCGCCAGCCTGCCGGACCTGCCCTCCATTCACACCTTCCTGCCCCAGATCGAGGTAACCGTGATCCCGGCAGGAGGGGCAGGGGGGCAGGGGGAGGCCACCAGCCAAGCCTGACGCTGTAGCCGTTCTTCCAGGGAGAGGCGCATCTGCCTCCTCCGGGGGTCTGGGCAGAGCCCGTTGCACCCTGCCTGGCAAGGCTCAAGTTGGCACGGGAAATGTTACTGTTAGCAGCGACAACGGTCCCCCTCAGTTCGTGGGGAGGAGGCAAAGCCTGGCCCCTGGTGTCACCAGAGGACTTCGTACTGACCCTCCCACACCCCACCCTTCAGGACCCTCCTGCGGACGGGCCTCTGGTGGAAGCATGAGCAGTTCTGAGAGAGAGCACGTTAGGTCATTACCTTTGCTGTGTGTGTGTCAATTGGGACGCATAAGACAACTGACAGAAATTACGACCAACCATAGCTTAAAAGCCAGAGACTTTCGGGGGGTCCCACAGCTGGCCTTGATTGCTCAACAGTATCTTCCAGAACGCAGGCTTTTTCTAACTGTCAGCCACATCTCCCTTCGTGGCCCCAAGATGGCTGCCACCGCAGCAAACTCGCATCTTCACAGGAGCAACGTCTTGTTGAACAGCAAGGGGGCAAAAAGGCTTCTCCCCTTCACCATTTCCAACAGGGAGGCAAACCCTCCTTCCCAGAAGCCCCAGCAGACCCTCCTTACAGCTCATTGGCCAGGCTAGGTCACATGACCATCCCTGGCCCAATCACTGGCTGAGGATGATGGGATTGCCAGGACTGGCTTATTTACCAATTACAGATAGAACCCTGTGGTAAAAAAGTTATTAAAGAAGACAGTTTACATGATACAAACAAACTTTATTTAATATTTCATGAGGTGGACAGCATCCTTTTGGAAAGCTGCAAAACGGGGCAGAAGGCAGGAAGGTTCAATAGGATAAAGAATAAAGAGGGGCGCCTGGGTGGCTTAGTCGGTTAAGCGTCCGACTTTCGCTTAGGTCATGATCTCGCGGTTCGTGGGTTCGAGCCCTGCGTCGGGCTCTGTGCTGACTGACAGCTCAGAGCCTGGAGCCTATTTTGGAGTCTGTGATTCTCTCTCTCTCTGACCCTCCCCTGCTCACGCTGTCTCTCTCTCTCTCTGCTAGAAATAAATAAAACATTAAAAAAATTTTTTTGTAGAAAAAAAAAAAGACTAAAGAACAAGCAAAGACAAATAGAAAATATCTGATTGGCTGACAGTCAGCCTTGTTTGGGGTGAGAAGGCCCAGGGTTGGCTTGGTGTTTGGGGATCATGGACTGGATGGCCTGCATTTCTGGTCAAGTGGAGCATTTACAAGGACTGGAAACTTAATCTGAGTTTCACTTTGTTGCCTTGGCACCTAGGGTAGCAGTGGCCCCAGCTTGAGCCTAGAAATTTATTTCAACACCTGTAACTGGGCTCTTTGTCACCCAAACAAAATGCTGGCTGTTTGGTGACCAAGAAGGAGGAATGAGTGTTGGGGTGAGCAGAGGGCGGTGTCTACGGCAAATGCCAGTCAACATGGCAGCTCTGCCTGGCCCTTCGACACTCCCTATGGTGTCCTGCAGCTCTGAAGTCCGTAAGATCCTTGGGGGTCTAGGGATTCTAAGATGTACACAGTGGGAGGAGACACAAAAGAGTATCAGATGTAAACCTTATTTAAAAAATTTCTCTTGGGGCGCCTGGATGGCTTAGTTGGTTAAGCAGCCGACTTTCGCTTAGGTCATGATCTCGCGGTTCGTGGGTTCGAGCCCTGCATTGGGCTCTGTGCTGACTGCCGGCTCAGAGCCTGGAGCCTGTTTCAGTCTGTGACTCCCTCTCTCTCTGACCCTCCCCTGCTCACGCTGTCTCTCTCTCTCTCCTAGAAATAAATAAAACATTTAAAAAAAATTTTCTCTTAATGTTTTTATTTAATTTTGAGAGAGAGAGAGGCAGAGTGAGTGGGGGAGGGGCACAGAGAGAGGGAGACACAGAATCCGAAGCAGGCTCCAGGCTCTGAGCTGGCAGTACAGAGCCCATCATGGGGCTCGAACCCACGAGCTGTGAGATCATGACCTGAGCCGAAGTCAGACGCTTAACCGACTGAGCCACCCAGGCGCCCCTAAGCCTTATTTTATATTAGCTTTCATTCTGGTTATAAAAGCCGTGCCTTCTTGGAGAGTGTAAAGATTTGTGAAGAAGGCAGCAAGCAAGCCGTAAGACCCCCATTAACGTGCTGAGGGATACAACATCACATTTTCTCTCCAACCTGGCGTTTCTGGGGAGGCCCTTTCCCAAGGACTGACCTCTCCTCACTGTTAAACACACTGCTCAGCTGCACACCAGTGCCTGCGGTTTGGGGTGTCTGCTCCCATGATTCTCCAGCGGCGGGGCGTAGCCTTTCCTTCTGGGGGTCCCGTGGGCTTCCTTCTCCCAGGCTCTGAAAGATGACTGCCCATCTTTTTGAGGGACTTCCCAGGGCTCCCAAAAGTGAATTTTATGTGTGTCACAGAAACCCACTTTAGGCTAGCCAATCCCAAATAGACCCTCCATATCTGATGAAAATCCATCTAGACATTTCCATGCAGTATTGTCACTAGTAGGCCAATGCTTTCATTCATTCTTTCCAATTTTTGCATATTTGGGATCATGTTATATAGTTGTGTATTCTGATATTTTTAGTTGGCGCTTACAAGCTTCGTTTAAAATGGTCCGGGGACGCAGAGTTGCCTGATTGGTCGGTTAAGCATCAGACTCTTGATCTCCGCTTAGGTCTTGACCTTACAATTTGTGAGTTCGAGCCCCACCTTGGGCTCTACACTGAAGGCATGGAGTCTGCTTGGGATTCTGTCTCTCCTTCTCTCTGCCCCTCCTCTCTCTCTCTCAAAATAAATAAACTTAATAAAAGTAAATAAATAAAATAAAATGGTTCAGGGGGCCTGTCCAAGATGGCAGCATAGAAAGATCCTGAACTTAATGTCCTCCTATGGGCACGTTGAATCTATCGCTACATATAGAATAATTCCCTCTGAAAAAGACCTGAACACTAGCAGAATGGCTGCTTGCATCAGATGGTAAAAGGGCTTCACTGAGATGGGGAGGAGAGGCAGAGACAGCATCTGGCCAAAATGCTCTCTCCCAGGTCCGTGACTCACAATCAGGAAGCATCTCACACATTTGGGGCTTCTCAAGGAGCAAGGGGTTTGTGCCCCACATCAGGCACCCAACCCCTGGGACCTACAATGAGGAGATAAACCCCCAAAGCACCTCACTTGGAAAAGTAGCGGGGCTCACGTCCTTGCCGGGAACTGAGGTTCTTCTTGTGGAGGGCTTATGCACAGACTCGCTTGCTCCAGAGGCCAGTGCAAGAGCGGCAGTTTGCAAAGCACTTGGACTCTATATGAAGGAGATACAGTTGCCGAGCTTAGGATGCTGGGGGAGGGGCCTTTAGAGATTCACTGTGGGGATGGAAGAGCCGGCAGGTGCCATGAGCACCGCCCCCTCCAAATCACTAACACCAGGGTGCACCCCAGCCCTGTGCTTTCCCGCTGTCTGGCTAGAGCTGGTGAGTGCATGCATTCACACAAGGTGTGCTCCTTGATCGTCGGGCTGCGGTGGCCAGGCTGGCTTACATTTCCGGGGCCCCCAGGACTGTCACATTGGAGAGTCAGGTCCTGTAAGGCTGTCGCTCCCCAGGCCACTGCACAGAGAGCAGACTGAAACACACCTTCAGTCTTCCAGGGACAAAATCTTATTTCCTTGACTCGGAGCTCCAGCCCAAGGAGCACACTTGAGTTTTGCCACATACTGAGCAGCCTGTAGAGGTGCCATCAGAGAATGTAGGGCAAGGGACGCCACCTCTGCACTGTCGCTCGGCTTTGCTAAGCTCACTGGTGTCTCCCGGAAGTGGACTTATGTACTGTCCTGGGACCCCAGTGTGGGTGGGTGTTCGACTGTGGTCCCACGGGACTGTATATATTTGCATAAAAGATGCTTCCTGAGGGTCTAGCTTCTCATCATCCCGAAACTAGGTGCTAATGGATCCCTTCTCCTGGCACTCTGACAGGTCTGGGTACTCCCTCAGCAAATGATGTTATTAAACATAAATCAGGCTGGTGGCGCCTGGCACGCCACTCCTGATCTCAGGATCATGAGTTCAAGCCCCACGGAGGGCATAGAGCTTACTTTAAAAATATGACCAGGCTGTTCAGACAGTCACAAAGTTTCAAGAGGCAATGAAAAGCTAAGGCAACGTTGAACAGTTAAGTTTCATCTCCTACACAAGGCCATTTCTTCAAGACCGGGAGAAGTAGCCGCTTCACCTAATACATAGAAACAAACAAAGACAGCCAAGAAGAAAAATGAGGAAACAGAGGACTATGTTCCAAATGAAAGAGCATGATAAAACCTCAGGGGGAAAAAAAACCCTAATGAAATGGAAATAAGTAATTTACCTGATAGAGAGTTCAAAGTAGTGGTCCTAAAGATGCTCACTGATCTCAGGAGGAGAGTGGATGAACACAGTTAGAACTTCCAAAAAAAAAAAAAAAAGATGTAAGTAGTTAGAAAGTACTAAACAGAAGTCATGAACTGAAGAATGCTGTAACTGCACTGAAAAATACTTTGGAGGGTTCAAATGCAGACCAGATGAAGCAGAAGAAGGGATCGGTGATCTAGAAGGCAGGGCAGTGTCAGAGCAGCAAAAAGAAAAGAATTTAAAAAAATGAAAATAGCTTAAGGGACCTATGCGACAACATCAAACAGAAGAACATTTGCATTATGGATATTCCATAAGAAGAAGAGAGAGAGAAGTGGGCAGAAAACTTATCTGAAGAAATGAAGACTGAAAGCTTTCCTAAACTGGGGCAAGAAACAGACATCCAGGTCCAGAAAGCACAGGGATCTCCAGATAAGATGAACCCAACGTGACCCGCACCAAGACACATTATAATTAAAATGTCAAAAGTGAAAAATAAAGAGAGAATCTTAAAAGTAGCGAGAGAAAAATAACGCGTGACACACAGGGGAACCCACATATGACAATAGGCAACTTTGTCAGCAGACACTTTGGGCAGACATTTTTCCAAAGAAAACACACAGATGGCCCACAGGCATGTGAAAAGATGTCACATCACTCATCAGCAGGGGAGTGCGAATCAAAACAACAACGAGATATCACCCCACACCTGTTAGAGTGGCTAAAATCAAATGGCAAGAAATAATAACGCATTGGGGAGGATATGGAGAAACGGGAACCCCAGCACACTGTTGGTGGGGATGTAAACTGGGGCAGCCACTGTGGAAAAACAGCATGGAGGTTCCTCAAAAAATTAAAAACAGAATTGCCATATGATTCAGCAATTCTACTTCTGGGTGTTTATCCAAAGAAAACAAAAAGACTAATTCGAAATGGTGTATGTACTCCATGTTCATTGCATCGTTATTTACAATAGCCAAGGCCTGGAAACGACCTAAGTGTCCACTGATGGATGAATGGATGAAAGAAAATGTGATTATATCTATATCTGTATCTATAACTATATCTATGTCTACGTCTATATCTGTATCTATATCTATGTCTATGTCTTTATCTGTGTCTGTACCTATATCTGTATTTATATTTATATCTGTATATACAGTAATCTGTATTTAAATAACATGGTTGGACCTTGAGGGCATCATATTAAGTGAAATGAGTCAAACTGAGAAAGACAAATACCACATGATCCCACCTATATGTGGAATCTAAAAAAACAAAACCAATCCCATAGATAGAGAACAGAATGGAGGTGGCCAATGGCCAGGGGTGTTGGGGGCAGGTAAACTGGGTAAAGGGGCTCAAAAGACACAAACTTCCAGTTACAGAGTAAATAAGTCATGGGGATGTAGTGTACAGCATGGTGACGATAGTCAATATTGTAGTGCGTCGTAAAAGTTGCGAAAAGATTTACCAAATCTTTCAAGTTCTCATTGTCATAAGGAAAAAAGAAATTATAACTTTGGATGGTGACAGTTGGCAGTAGATTTATTACGGCGATCATTTCGCAGTGTATACACATATTGAATCATTATGTGGTGTCTCTGAAACTAACATATTATGTGTCTATTATACTTCAAGGAAGAAAGATACAATGTTTCCAAAAAATCATAATTTTAAATGGCTGCATAGTTTCCATGGTAGTTTTTGTTCCATGTGTACAGTATTTAGATTGTTTCCAATATTCCTTGTCATAATTTGTATATGGTGAGGGTCCATGTACACAGATTTTGGTCTCCATTTCTATCATTTTCCTCCTCATTTTGCTGATGAGAGACCAGAGCCGGAGAGAAGTTAGGGTGCTTGTTCACGGGGCCGCTCAAGAGGCCGAGCTGAGGCCAGAATGGCGGGCTCTAGACTCTCACCTTAGGTTTCTTATTCTTGCTGTCACACCGGGTCCTGGGGACAGGTCTGCCATTTACAATACGGCAACTTTATTATTAT
The DNA here is from genome assembly GCF_003009895.1 of Hyaena hyaena. Taxonomy (NCBI): domain Eukaryota; kingdom Metazoa; phylum Chordata; class Mammalia; order Carnivora; family Hyaenidae; genus Hyaena; species Hyaena hyaena. Next base: position 1,170,243 of record NW_024081125.1, on the reverse strand, counting down.
CATTTGACTGTTGAGGAAACCACGTCCCAGAGAGGGGAAGGTACTTGCTCAGGGTCACACAGCAACTAAGTGTCGGAGCTGGTTTTGACCCAGGTGTGTTTGACTCCACGGCAAGTGCTTTTCCCACTGGCTCAGATTGCATGTCCATCCTGTCCCGCTCACTGGGGCAGAAAGCTAACCAGGACCTGTGCCAGGCGGGAGGGAGAGGCAGTGTCTTTCAGGAGGTTGACTCAGGACTCGTGAGGCGGGAGTTTTGTGGACCAGTGGGTTGGAACAGGCGGGCAGACTGTGGTTTGTCCACGCTGTGTGTTGGCTGGGATTGCATCTTGCATTGCGCTCATGAGTCTTTCACACACGGGATGGATTTCACGGGCCAGGCTCAAGTGGCCAGCTCTGTTTTTCCTGGCTCAGCTCCTGCACTTAACCTCAGCATAGCCAATCAAGCTGCAAAGTTCTTCTAGAACTAAGGCATCAGGCCCCAAAGTCGAGCATGGCTGAGATGCTAGTTTCCAAGGACGGCTGTAACCATGCTCCCAAACTAGATGGCTTAGAGCCATGGAAACTCGCTCTCACACAGTTCTGGAAGCCGGAAGTGAAAAGTCAGGGTGTCTGTCTGGAGGGCCACGCTGTCTCTGCAGGCTCTGGGGACAATCCTTCCCGCCTCTTCTAGGTCCTGGAGTTTGCTGGCCAGCGCTGGTGTTCACTGGCCTACAACCTGTCCCTGCGCTCTCAGCCTTTGCTGTCACACGGACAGCTTCTCCCCACGTGCCCTCACATTGTCCTGCCTCGGTGCCTGTGTGTCTGGGTCCAGATTTCACCCTTTTTTTTTTTTTTAACATTTATTTATTATTGAGACAGAGACAGAGCATGAGCATGGGAGGGGCAGAGAGAGGGGGAGACACCGAATCCAAAGCAGGCTCTAGGCTCTGAGCTGTCAGCACAGAGCCCAATGTGGGGCTCGAACCCACAAGTAGTGAGATCATGACCTGAGCCGAAGTTGGATGCTCAACCGACTGAGCCACCCAGGTGCCCCCAGATTTCCCTTTTTAATAAGCGCACCCGTCATGCTGGATTAGGGTCCACCCTAATGACCTCATTTCAACTTGATTATCTCTGTTTTAAAGACCCTGTCTCCAAATATAGTCACATTCTGAGGTAGTTTGGTTGGGGGTGGGGGAGGGGCGGATATTAAGACTTCATTATCTTTTGGGGTCCACAATTCAACCCGTAGTGGCCGGTTAGATGGTACAAGCCGTCTGTTACTCGCGCGCCAGTACATGCTGGGTAGGCACCACCCCATTTCAGCCCTCATACCAACCCCGAGAGTGGGGTGTGACTGTGCCTATTTCACAGATGAGGAAAGCGAGGCTCAGAACTACCCAGGGCCTCCCAGCTTGTATGGAATTTACCCTCATGATCGTAACTTCTCAGCCTTAATTCTTAACCACTGCGACGTTGTGTCCGGGTTTTCTGAAAAGAGAGTGGAGGGTGCCCTCCCTATAAAGAGGCTTTGTTCTCTCTGTGGCTGATCACACATGGCCTGCCCTCACGGGGGGCAACAGCAGTGCAGCTGTGTCGGCCATGTTTAGGCTGCCCTTCCTCTAGGGAGTCTCTGCTCTTCCCGGGCTGTTGGCAATACCGCCTCCTCTGGGGAGGCGTCTCAGATTTCCCCAGCTAAGGGTGTTCAGCTCTGCCTCCAACACCCATCGGACTCTGTCGAAACTTGAAGGGAAAGGATCACTTTCTGCCTTGGGTTGCAGATGCCTACCTGGGTTGGGGGTCTTTATCCCTTCCCAGCCCTGTGCCCAGCTCAGTTTCTCAGTAATATCACCAAGTATAAAATGGAAGGACTCTGGCCAGCTGAACACAATTCCCTTGGCCTCCGGGACCCGGGGCCCTCAGATCAGCAAGAGGTGCTTACCTCAAACAGTCGGTCTGCAGAAGCCTGAGTTTGGCACGGGGCTTTGGGGCAGGAAGAGTGAGTGTAGGCTGGGGATGTGGTCAGGGCAGGCTTCCTGGAGGAGGCGGGGACTGCGCTGTGCAGAGTGCAGGGTGTGTGGGAGCCAGCTGCTCATCACATAAGTCTCCCTTCGGTCTTTCCTTCACCTGGCGAGCTCCTGCACATCGCTACTCCACTCAGATGTCACCTCCTCTAGGGAGGCTTCCTGAATTCCCACGTGCTCCCATAGGCTCCTAGCTCTTCAGAATGTCCCCAACAGCACCCAAGGGGTAGTCCTGCTGCTGCCGGTGATGGGGGATCATCGAGTAAAGGACCCAGCTGGTGCTGTGCAGGTGCAGCCGCGGTGTGGGTGGTCGATGCTGGAGGGGCAGCTGGGGGAGGGGCAGCGGGCAGTCAGGAGCTGCTGTGGTCCAGGGGGGCGAGGCTGAGTCGCCATGGGCACGGGCAGCGGGGATGGATGGAGAGGAGGTACACCTCTTGCCCAGGCTTCCCGGTCCTGCCCTGGGGGTCACAGAGGCCTCATCCCCCGCAGGCGGCCCTGGCGGAAAGCTCACGCTTGAAGGAGCAGCTGACGACGCTGCAGCTGAAGAGAGACCTGCTGAGGAGCATCTTTGGCCGGGACGAGGCCACAGCCCTCCTGGAGCAGGCGGCCAGCGCCGTGCGGGACCGAGACCTGCTGCACAACGGCCTCCTGCAGAGGAAGAGCAAGCTGCAGGTGAGCGTCGCGGCTGCCCGGGGACAGCCCTCCGGGGAGGGAGGCAGGGCGCCCGGACTCCTCCCTCGGCGCCACCACCGGCCTCTGGGTACCTGCCCCAGCCCGTTGTCCCCTGGGTCTCAGCTCCTCACCTGTGACCCGGTGCCCACCTGCCGCCCCGGCCCCTGCCCCTGAATCTCCCTCGACACTGCCGCCAAGCGGAGCTGTCTTCCAGAGGAAGCCAGGGTGGGGGTCGAGGGGGTGGAATGAGAAAATGCAGAGACAATTGCCTGTGAACTTTAAACCACCTAGAGCTGGAAGCTAATGGTATTAGGAGCACATTTCTGAACGACTGCACGGCATCGAAGGGGTAACGGGGTGCGTTGTGGATGGTGTATTCTTTCATGTAACCAATGTTGGCTGAGCATCTGATGATGATGCTGACCTAACGCCCGGGCACCGAGGGGGGCTGGCACTCGCTGAGAGCGCCATTCACACCCAGGACCTCGTCTTACCCAAGCAGCAGATGTTTAGCAAACATCTTAGGGTTTGGGGGGCAGACAGTCTCTGCCACGGCTCCTCGGGTCTGCCACTGTCTCATGAAAGCAGCTCTAAGTGAACTGGCCGTGTCTCAATAAAACTTTATTGACAAAAACAGGGCTCCGGTGGGATCTGATGTGTATGTGTATTATGAGATGCAGTTCTGTGCTAGGGAGCAGAGCAACTGTCATGTGAAGATGCCATGGTGATTCCAAGGAGGGGCGTCCGACCCCACTAAGGGCTCTGGGAAGGCTTCCTGGAGGGGGTGATGCCTGAGTGGATACGGGCCGGCCAGGAGAAGGCTGGGGTTTGGTGGTGAGTGGCTGGTTGTGCAGGGTGCCTGTGAGGGAATTTCCTAATCTGTGTGCTGTCCGTCTGTGTGCCTCTGCAGAGCCTGCTGGCTCAGCACAAGGATTTTGGGGCTGCTTTCGAACCCCTACAGAAGCAGCTCTCCGACCTCCAAAGCAGGGTCCATGCGGAGAGCGGCCTTCAGCAGGACCTTCCTAGGAAACAGGCCCAGCTTTCCCGGTTGCAGGTAAGGGCTTTGTGGGGCCCGAGCAGCCCCGCTCAGGTGCCCAGTTGCATCTTGAAGCAGGTCTCCCCTCTTGCGGCCGGGCACTGGCCAAACAGCAGCCACGGAGCCCGTCACCTGAGATCTGACCTTTCGTCCAAATCTCTGCTAGATTGATCTGGTGGCTTCTGGCCTCTGCCGGACCTTTCGCACCTGCAGACCGTGAATTCTTGAGCCTCAGATAATGATGAGCTATACTTCCCGTTTACTCTGTCCTTCCCAAATCTGATGTTGGTATTCGTTTTTAAAATTACTCTGCTAAGTGCTCCTGATGGGTACAGAGGCCTTCAGTTAAATAGTCTGATTTTGGAAGTGAGAATAAAGGTCTTAAAACACAGGCAGACTGTCAATAATGACTGGCTTGATAAGGAGGTTGAAGGATTTTAAATGCATGTGATGCCATTACCCTTCTCGAAGTCAAGCACTGCTCGTACATACATTGAGACAGTTCTTAGGAAGACATTAAAAACGGTGTATCCAGGGGCTTTAAAACTAAAGTTGGGGTGTGATTCTTCACAAGGAGAGGCGGTCATCAAGTAAGAATCCAGACGGGAGTCTGACCCCCCAGAGATGCCTTCTAGGCTATAACCGTTTGTTTTCATAGTGTCCCAGGGTAGTTTTGTCTCCTTTAAAAAAATCTCACAAGCTCTGAGAGGCCCATCAGATGGCCATATAGTGCAGCCGCTGGGGTGGGGGAGCCCCATCATGCTGGGACCTTCCCAAGCTCCCCCACTCAGAGCGGCCCCCCATCGGCTCCCATGATAGGAAATTAACATTCGGTTGCACCTGCTCCTTTTTATTGCAGGGGCTGCAGGAAGAAGGGCTGGACCTGGGGGCACAGATAGAGTCCGTGAAGCCTCTTGTCCAGGGGAACCGCACCCACCAGCACAAAGTGGACCAGCTTTCTGCCGACTACCAGGCCCTGGAGAGGTCTCTGGAGGTAAAACCAGGCCCCCGGGATCCTACGCTCTCTGCCTTTGCTTCCTTCATTTCTTCAAACCTTTCTTTTCTCTTTTTCCCTTCCTTTCTTCCCTTCCTCATTCATTCAGCGGCCGATTACTGAGCGTGTCCCCGAATGGCCAGGGTGTGTTCTGGGTCCCTGAGGATGAAGGCAGCACCAGGCAGACAGCCAACCCCCTGCTCCCAGGGTTATATTCTAGTGGGTAGATGGACAGTGAGTCTGCAAAACAACAAGTTCATGTACAATTCCAGCTGTATCTCCAGGAGGCCAAAGAACAGAACAGGCTGCTCTGATCCTAACAGCCCCGGGTGCAGAGGGCGTGGGTGTCTGGCGTGGTCAGAGCAGGTTGAAAATTGCGCCCCCGGCAGCTGGGAGCCTCCTCTGCGGCGCCCTCTAGTGGCCAGCCTGGTCTCGGTGGCGCCCGCACAATTCCGCTTTCCCTTTGAGCCCTGGGAATGGAACAGAGTGCAGGCTACCTCAAAACTGGCCGCAGGACAACTTTAAATGACCGATTCAGATGGGGTCTGGGGTCAGCATTTGTGACAAGCGCCCTGGGGATTGTGGAGCGGCTCTCAGGCCGCCACACCTCCAGAGAACTTAAGTCTAGGGGCACCTGGGTGGCTCAGTTGGTTGAGCCTCTGACTCTTGGTTTCCATTCAGGTCATGATTTCATGGTTTGTGAGTTCGGGCCTCAAACGCCCATAGCACGGAGTGTGCTTGGGATTCTTTCTCTCCCTCTCTTTCTGCCCCTCCCCTGTTCATGTGCTCTTTCTCTCTCTCCCCCTCTCTCAAGATAAATAAATAAACTTTAAAAAATAAAAAATAAATTAAAAGCCTTGAGTGACACAGCAATAAAAGGATTAGTATTTAGACAATACATAAAGAGCACGACAGAATTGGGATGTTAGCATTCGGCAACCCCTAATCATACTCAGTTAATGCCCCTTCTAATGGTTATCACGATCAATCACGATATCATTGGGCATCGGCATTAAAGCTGATGCTGGCTGTTCCTCTGGGCTCTGCGGGCCCCCAAAGGGCAGGGACAGGGGCTCCTAGCTCTCCCTAGTCCCCCACCTCAACCTGGAGACCACCAGCTGCTAATCTATTAAGTAGAGTTAAATCAGTTCATCTAGACCTTACGCACCAGGTAAAGCCATGTTTCCCGAAGCCATGTTTCCCGAAGCTCATGGGACGGTTTCGTTGCCGTGACCACAATAGAGCAGGGGTGACCCCTGCTGATACAGGGAGAGCGACAGGCGCCATCATCCCGCTCCCACAATGCAGAACTGCCCCACAGCCTGTGAGGTTTCCTGAACCACCCGGGTGCCCCGCTCAGGGCTTTTTAAACCTAATAAGTCTGTTCCCCACAGCCCAGGCAATTTTCCTGTCGCCCCTTGGGGGGCACAGACCCCACTAAGCACCCCCAGGCCATTGAAGGCGTTGAGTTTGACGCTGGTGCACGGGGACGGGGTGGGGGTGGGGGGCCCGTGGTAGTGACAGTGTGGAGAAGTGGCGTTTTAGGTAACTGTTCAGCCTCTTGTCACTGCTTTGTCGCAGGAAGTTGGGATGCACCCTCTCTGTGTCCTCAGCCCCAGCGGGCCGGGCGTCCAGGGGTGTCAGCTAGCATCTGGAATGCACGAGGGCAGGACCTGTGGTGGCCTGAGCCTCACAGCAAGCCCCTGGGTCTGACCTGCCTGCAACGGATGGAGGGGGAGGGGCTCAGAGGGTGCCAGGTGGGGTGGTCAGGCCAGGCACCCCCCTTTCCTGAAGGCAGAGAAGAACAAGGCCCCAGCCTCAGAGAGCTGGGAATGGGTGACCCAGAGGAGAGGGGTGAAAGCAAGACCGTTTTCAAAACCTCTCTATCAAAGTGTAATCATATATAGAAAAGAGAACATGTACGTGTGCAGTTCGATGAAATTTTAAAAACTGAACACAGCACCCGGGTCATGACACAGGAGAATACCAGCTCCCCGGCCCCCAGAGCCCTTCAGGGCCCCCCGCACTCACTGCCCACCACTCCTGGTGCCGGAAGGTAACCCTGATTTTTGACTCAGAACACCCTGGACTGAGTTTGCCTGATTTTATACGTTATGTTAATTGAATTAGATGGGATGTTTTATGTGTGTGTGTTTGTGTGTGTGTGTGTGTGTGTCTGGCTTCTAGCTGTCTGCATGCTGGCTGTAAACTCATCCATAACTCATATTAGACTGGTGCACAGATCGCTCGTTCTACGGATGAATATACCTCAACATATTCATCCTTACTTGTGTGGATAGGCACGTGGGTGGCTTCCTGTCTTCCTGTTACATCAGCACCGCGTGCATGCCTTTTGGTGAAGACATGTTCGTATCTGTTAGGTATCCACCCAGGGGGGACATGGTCGGTTCAGTCTTGGAAGATACTGACCTGCGGTTTTCCCAGGTGGTGTATGATTTACAGCCACACCGGGGGTGCCTCCGATTGCCCACACCGTCATCCAGACATGGTAACATCCACATAACAGTTAGGAAGGGTTAGAGACACTTTAGGGGTGCCTGGGGGGGGGGCTCAGCCAGTTAAGCGTCTGACTTCAGCGCAGGTCGTGATCTCATGGTTCATGGGTTCCAGCCCCGTGTCAGGCTCTGTGCTGACAGCTCAGAGCCTGGAGGCTGCTTCGGATTCTGTGTCTCCCTCTCTCTCTCTGCTCTTCTCCTGCTTATGCTCTGTCTCTCTCTGTCTCAAAAATAAGTAAACAGTAAAAAACAATTATTAAAAAAAAAAAAAGAAGGCTTAGACACACTTAATACTGGAGTTGGTCTTTCTGGAGTGAATCCCTGCACTGTGCACAAGGAAGGGCTCGCGTCTCATGTGCCTGCTGGGTGGGAAGCCCTGGGGGCCATCCTGCCCCGGGAAAGGTCTGGGGGTCCTGCAGGTGGGGTGACCTGGGGTCCCACCTTTGCCCTGGGGCCCCTGGGGCTGTCCCGCAGGACCTCATGGACAGGTGTCAGCAGAGCGTGAGGGAACACTGCACCTTCAGCCACGAGCTGCTGGAGCTGAGACAGTGGATCTCCGTGGTCACCCAGAAGCTGGAGTCACACCAGGAGGAGGCAGGCCCGTGGGATGCCCAGTCCCGGGAGGCCGAGGTCGAGGTAGGATGGCAGCTCCCTCGCTTGCATCCCCCAAACCAGGCTTGGGAGGCCAAAGATCCCATAGTAGGGGACAGAGACCCCTGCCCTGAGAGCCCATTAAGTGTGTGTGTGTGTGTTCGCGCGCATGCATGTGTGTCCTTTAGAGACTTCTGGCTGAGCTCCCAGAGAAAGAGGCCCAGCTGCCCCTGGTCGAGGCATATGGCCGGCTGGTGATGCAGAAGTCTTCTCCGGAAGGGGCTGCTGTGGTCCAGGAGGAGCTGGGGGAGCTGGTGGCATCGTGGCAGCTCCTGAGGCTTCTGGAAGAGAGCCTGCTGAGGTGAGGGTCCCCCACTCTGAGCCTGGCCTCAGACAACACCCATGTTCCACTGTGGGGAAAGCTCAAGGTGCCAGTAGAACAGGTGGTGGGGGCGGGGTGTTGGAGCTTAGGTGCCAGGCACCCCTGTGTATCTCCAGTCTGGCCCAGGGGCCGGAGCAGCGGGAGCAGGGAGGTGCCCCCCCCTTGGGTGTTAGCCTGCGGCCTGGGCTTCCCCCACATCGATAGGCACGTGCACTTTAAGGACAGGGTGACGCAGGTTGCAAGTAGGAAACTGGAAACGCATGAGATCCAGGAACGTTCCGACACACCCGAGGGGTCGTCACTGACTTGCGAAGACCAGAAGTCGGCTCCGACCCCGTGGGGCCCCCCGCTCGATTGCTCCCCTGACTGGATGAGTCCCCATCACATCCCCAGGCTGATGGGGCTGTTTGTCTTCTCAGCCTCATCAGAAACCAGCCGCTGCAGAGGACGGAAGTAGATTCAGGGAAGAAAACGATTTTCACCAACAACATTCCCAAGACTGGGTTTCTCATCAATCCCACGGATCCCGTTTCTGGGTGTCACCGCCGGGTGAGTCTGCCGAGTGGGGCTTGCCTGGAGAGGCCAGACCCGGAGTGAGGGACGGGGCTGGTCTTCAACAAAGCCTCTTCCCTGCCTGGGGACACGGGCTCAGCTCGGGACGTGGCCATGTCCTATCCTGGGTGTTGCACTGGAAAGAGGGACGTGGAGACCCCAGACCCGGGCCATGGGGAGGGTCAGAAGTGTCTCTTGGGCTGACGGGTCCTCACCCCTCGGAAACCTCACCCCTTGGAGACTCTAGGGCTGAAGGCTTCCTGCTGGCCCCAGACACAAACCGAAATCATGAGAGATGGGTACCTTTTTTGTACCGTTAGTCGTATTCTGTTCAAAAGGACTCACCCAAATCCCTTGTCCTGACAGTTTTCTAAAAAAGGAACCACATTGAAAAGACATCCCTTCCTTGTTAAAAAGCAGCACCTCCACTCCCATTCTCCCATGTTTTGCTGTATCGCCCCTTCCCAAATCACCGAGTGTTAACCGTGCCCTGTGGTGCATACCTGGAGCTGGGGTCCAGCTGTGAGTGAAACAATCACTTCCAACCCGCGGGAACCTAGAACCCAGCACAGACCTTTTCACGCAGTAACGTGCACCCCGATCGGAGGAATATGCAGTTTCTGGTCAGCGGGTCTGGGCCGGGGCGCAGGGTCCCGCATTTCTTGAGGCTCCCAGGTGGTGCCCACACTGCTGGGCTCCAGGGCACATTTTGAGGAGTGAGGAAGTGGGAGCCACAGGCAAGGAAGTAGGGGTTTACAGAAAGTACAGTGGCAGTGGCCAAGGGGCAGATGCCCTAGGGGCTGCTGCAGAGGGATCGTGACCCGGTTGTGGGGCAGCAAAGCCCTCCTGGGAAAAGCGAAAGATCAGGGGAATCCTCAGGGCCGGGTAGGAGTCGAGGAGAGGAGGGGTGTGTTCCAGGCGGAGGAGAGAGCGTGTGCAGAGACCCAGAGGGAGACCGCACGAGGGCCGGGGGCCAAGACGCGTCTGTGGCGGGGGCTCAGAGGGAGGGGCTGTGGAGTCAGGCAGGACCAGAACCCGAGACCCTCAGACCACACCGAGGGGTGTGAGCAAGGGCCTCGCTGAGGGGACTTGCGTTTTAGACAGGTCAGTCTGGCCACAGGCCCTGGCGGGGGACAGGGGTGGTGGAAGTGTAACCGCTGCGACAGCCATCCTGGTAAGGAGCGGTGGTGGCTGTCACCAGGAGAGCAGCGGGTGGCCACGGTGATGCACTGTCGCAGCTCCAGCAACTTGGGGCTGAACGTGCAGCGTTTCTGCACACCCCGCTGGCCTCCGTCCACGAGGTCCAGCAGCTCAGCCCCAGGGGGACCCTGAGCCCTGGCCGAGGCAGACACCCTGGCTTCCCCCAACCCTGCAGGACCCCAGACCTGAATTAGAATTAGTTCCTAGCATGGCCAGGTTGACTAGAAAGATGCTGCGCCCGCCCCCCCCCCCCCAACTCCAGGCTTTGCTCATCACCTTCGGGCATCCTCAGCCCTACCCTCTGCCTCACAGGGAAGCCACAGGGTGCCATCGGTAGGCTGATGTCCCCTCTGTGCCGTGAATTCCTGCAGGCCAATCAGCTCCCGGAAGAAGGCAGCCAGGAAGGTTTCTCCCAGCTCCTGAGGGACTTTGAGCAGTGGCTGGAGGTGGAAAACGCCAAGCTGGTTCGCATCATCGCAATGAGAACGACCACAGCCAAGGATCTGAGGATCCAGGAAACGAAGCTGCAGGTTGGTTCCCACAGAAAGGCTCTTTTTTGGCACCCATGGATATGTTTGTCACCAGGGAGTTCTTAAAAAAAATAGCACACACATGGCATGTGAACCATTTTCATTTGTGTATAAATAATCGTCTTTAAACTTCTTTGGTTCACATATTTTAGAAGACTTTCGGAGAATTGTACATTCAGCCTCCTTCTGTATTCCCCGGCTTGAAAAATATCACTACTCATCATGACTCTTATACATCAGTGAGTTATTGCCGTGTAACAAACCATTCCATCAGTTTGGGGTCTGGAACAGCAAACGTTTATTTGACTCATGGCTCCGAAGGTTGGCAATTGAGGCCGAGCCTGTCCGGGCAAAGCTTCTGGTCTTGGCTGGGCTCCCTTATTTGCTGTCAGTTATAGGTCAGCGGGGTGGCTCTACTTTTGGGAGCTGGCAGGCTGTTGGAGATGAGCATGAGATGGACCAGACAGCCCTCATCGTCTTGTGGGACAGCCCAAGCTTCTAGGAGCAGAGGCATCATCTAAGAGGCCAAGTGGGAGCACTCTAGGCCCTGAGGCCTAGAGTAGGAGCTGGCACGTTACTTCCCGTGTATTCTGTTGGACAAAAGAAGTCACAGGGCCAGCCCATGTTCACGGGGAGGGAAAGCAGACTCCACCTCTCGATAGGAACGACTCAAAAGTCATTCAAAGGCCATGGATATGGCGGGGAGGCAGGATGGGGGCGTCATGGCCATTTTCGCAATCCTACCACAGATCTTTCTCCTTCACTCCCATATCTAATCAGTCACCAAGCCCTCCTGGATTCCACCTCCTGGGAGTTTTTGGTTTCTGTCCCCTTTTACTACCAAGTTAATCTAGATACTTAACCATTTTTGACCTTGATTATGGGAATAGCCTCCCAGCTGGCCTTCTTTCTTCCTGATGGGCCCCTATCCGGGTCCTAGCTCATTCTGCCCCCTAAGTGACCTTCAGCATCATGAACCTGTCTTTATCTTTCCCCAGATATAAACCTTTCCGCGTAGAGTCCAGCCCCCCCAAGCGTATCACACAAGGCCTTCCTCATCCAAGCCCCAGCCTACCTCTCTCCTTATTTCCCTGTAGTTTTATTAGGAAACCTTGGGGTTTGGATTTCTTTTTATTTTTCTTACTTGGGATTCATCTGGATTCTGTAGTCTTGAGTCTTTCTGGAAAATTCTAGAAAATTCTCTGATGTTAACTAACATATTGCTTCTGCCGTATCCCCTTTCTCCTCTCCTGTGATGCTGCTTCATGTTATTCTTTCTCACCGTGGGCTCTATGTCTCCTACCTTGTCCCGCATCTTGTTCATCCTCTCTCTGTTGCATTCTGGAGAGTTTTTCTACCCTCCCTTCTGGTTTACTCATTCTCTCTTTTGCTGTGTCCCATTCACTATTACACATGTCTGTTAACCCTTTAACTTTTGATATTGCATTTGCCAGTTCTAGAATTTCTACATGGCTCTTTTGAAATACTGCTGTCACTTTTTGTGGCTTCCAGATCCCTGCTGAACTTCTTAAGTCTGGTTTTTAATTCTTCAAGCACAGTGGCTGTGTTAGATAGTGTGTCTCATAATTCTAGTATCTCAAGTCATTTTAGGAGCGTTTCCTTTGCATGTTGTTTCTGCCTGTTCATGTTGTCAGTGTCTTACATGTATGAAGCTGCTTTGACTATGTGCTGGGCATTGCGTTTGATGAAATAGATGTAGGGGTAATTTGAGATTCAGGATCAACTCTTCTCTGGAGAGGGTTTTGTTTGGGACTCTGCCAAGCAAGGATGGCTTTATTGTTCTGAATCCAGTGAGTCCAAGTTCAAAGCTTGAGGCTCCCTGGACCACTGATGACTTGGGGCTGGACTTTAGTCCACTGAGTGTGAGTTTACTTCTAATTCACCTTTAGGAGTCTCAGCCAAAGGAAGAACTGATTATCGGAGTCTCCACTTCAGAGCCCAGACCTTGACCTTTGTCTCTGTAGCCCCATGCGGCTGCCCAAAGTGCCATCTGTTTCACAACTGTTTCTTCTGGATTGGCAAATGTCCTGCGGGCAAAAGCTGGTCTGAACTCTGGCCTTACTTCTCTGGGTTTCACCCTTTCCCAGGCTTCAGCCTGATGTGCCTTGCTCTCTTGTTAACTCTTTGATGACTTTTAAGTGTTTTTAATACTTTGTCCTCCTCAGTGAGAAGTTTGGTCCAATTGCCTATGACGAGGAAGTCCTTATGTCCCTCCTAGCTCTCGTTTGGCCACGACTCTCATTTCTTGCCACCACCAACCAACTCCAGCCATATCAGAGATGACTTGCAATTGCCCCCATTTAAGCCTCCTGGCTCTTACAGAGTTCACATTCTAGTCGGTTCTGAGAAGCTAAGCAACCTCCCTGTATCACACCACTAGTAGGATGGGGTAGAAACAGGATCCAAAGCCAGAATTTAAATCCACATGCTCGGATGTGCAGCCCTGCTCATACCCCCACATCACTACTTCTCGGGAGTCTTGAGGATGCCAAGTGCCACCCTGGGGTGACACAATACTGTAGTTTGATAGAAAAAATCTGCCCGATCCCAGCAGCACTCTGTAGGGCTTCCGCATGCCAACAGAAAAACATGTTCAACAATGGTGGCTTTTATAATGATAGTGACTATTCCATCAAACCCTCTGAGGACTTGGTTCTAGAATGTCCAAGACAGAAGTGCCCATGGAGGTCAGCGGCGCACCTGCCTCTCTCATGCGGGAGCTCATGCCATCTCGTTCCAGAGAGCCATTGCCTGGCCTTGACTTGAATTTGCTCAATGGGCCTCTCACTTTACAGGTGTCTCTCAAAGGAAATTTGATTGGCTCCTCCTTACCAGCTGGCGGGGTGGGGGGTGTCTGGGCCATTTGGAAGGTACACATGACTCGACTCTGCCTATACCCCACAGGAGCTGGAGGCTCGGGTGCCAGAAGGTCAGCATCTCTTTGAGAACCTCCTTCACGTCGGGCCAGCGAGGGAGTCCTCAGATGAGCTCGAGGACTTGCGTTACCGGTGGATGCTGTACAAGTCCAAGCTCAAGGACTCCAGCCACCTGCTGGTAGGTGCTGAGGACATGTAGGTGCCAGGTCCCCCGGGGGTGGGACTACAGCTGAGCCCGAGCTCATCTGGGGAGCCGCAGCCGGGCCACGTCCTCTCTGCCCTGGGCCTCCACCACTGGAGAGAGACGGAGGCTCACGGGACCTAGGGCTTCACTTGCAAGATGTCGTTTGGCCATCCTGCCGCCCCGTGAGGCTGGCACTCCAGTAACGACGGCGGTAACCATCACGGTTAACGTCTGCGGAGCGCCTTGTGCCTACTAGGCTGAAATCTTTATTACCCCATTGGGTCCTTACACCAGCCTCCAAAGGGGAAGCTGAGATAGAACCTGAACTCCCAGGGCTGTAGAGCCAGCATTCAAACACCCCCTGCTGCGGAAGGCGCCGTGGAGGGCGCGCTGGCCTGGGCCCGGAGCCCTGGCATCGAGCCCTCCTCCTCCACTCATTTGCCCTGCGATCGCCAACAATCACCTTCCCCCATTGCGTCCCCATGTCTCCTCCCACAAAACGATGGCAAAGCCACAGCTAACTAGAAATAACAGCTTTTATTAAATGCTGTGTCCTCATAACAACCCTACCTAGGAAGTCCTGTTGTTATGTTATCCCCTGAGAAGCGACGGGGAAACTGAGGCACAAGTGTTAGCCCAAGGAGGGGGGCAGTTGAGACGGCTTCTGAGGACCCTTTCGGCCCTCAGACCCCCAGATGCCAAGCTTCAGCGCTCCGAGTGGCTTTGCCGTCCCCGCCCCAGCTGCCGTGGCCACTAGGTGTCAGCGCAGCCCCAGCCAGGTGGCCGCCGCCTGGTTCTTCCCAGACGGAATCCCACCTGGGCCTGAAGTGCGTTAAAAAGCTCATTAAATCGAATCACCTGCTGGCTCAGCCTGTCCAGATGACCAGAAGTTTTAAAGAAACACTCCCCTGACAAAATGAATATTCCATTACAGGCTCTGCTGGGATTTGAGTATCACTCACTTAACTTCTTTTTTTCCCCCTTTTCCTCTCCTTCCCGAAAAATAACAGACACAGAGTTCTCCAGGGGAGCCAACTGGATTCCAGAAGGTACGATGTCTGCCATCTGCTCCACACACTAGAGGGCAGGGCGTCTGGAGGTGGGTAGGCCTGTGACGCTGAAGCCAGACGCCTGGGCTTTCCGGAAGTTTCCAGGAGGTCTGAGGACCATTGATGGGGACTGAGCTCTGGGCTGCGCTGAGCCGGGCCCCGGGGTCCTCGGGAAGCCCCAGGAGTGTGCAGAACACACTCAGCTGTGACAAACCCATGACAGAGGAGGGACCCTGGAACTTTTCATCCCAAACCAGGATGTGGGAGGGAAGAAGGACACCACTAACACTTATGTTGTGACAACAGGCGTCAGCCAGGACTGTCCCGGGAAACCTGGACCATTCCAGGCCAACCGGATCGCGTGGCCACCTATGGGCCCAGTGGGGGGCCAGCGGAGGAAGGGGGTGGTTATGCTTTTCGTATTCTACAAGGCAGCTGTGTCCATTTCCGCCCAATGAGAAGCTCTCAGAGCCACTCCTGTGGCATTTGCAGGCCAAAGCGGTAACAGTGACAGCAGAACTCATAATAATAATCATTATCGACTCAGACGCTAGGGGTCGACCACCCACTGTGTGCCAGGAATCATGGGCAGTCATGGTGAGGGCTTTTCACGTAACGGTGCCATCAACACCCCAAGCACGGGGAAACGGAGCAATGGCAAGGTTGGAATGGGTCGTTCAGCACAGGCATGTGGCTTCCGGGTGGTCTCTGGCCTCTGGCCCCAAAGCCGACATCGTGACTTTCCACACTGTGCCTTGGAGAAAGCGCCTCTGGGGCCTGGTGGGTGTCCCTGCCTCAGGGAAAACCCGATGTGAATGGATGTCTCCTTTTGCAAAGGATCACTCTTATCTCAGGCCCTGGCCCAGGAGAGAGTGAGCCTTCAGCAGTCTCTGCTCTGGGCTCCTCAACGAAGAATGCCATGGAATCTGTTTCCAGACGCTTTGCACCCTGGGATTTCTTCTTGGTCCCCGGCGGGTGTTCACGTCTCACATCTGCAGGAGAGCGGGTGTCCCGCGGACTGGGTGAGACAGCCACAAGAACAAGGCTGTGCGTTGGGCCCAGAGTCAGCTAGCTTGGTGGCTTTGGGCAAATCGCTTTGCCTCTTGGGGCTTACTCTCCTCGTCTGTAAAATGGGATTATCAATGCTGATGGTATTCATGAATGAATCCTGAAGACCATGTGAACTGTCGTTCGTAGAAGTCCTTCAGAGAGACTGTAGCCCTGGCGTCCCCCCTAATTTAGAATGACAGAGAGCCTCCTCAAGAAATGGGGAAGAGCATCAGGAAGGACAGTGTGGCTCACACAGTCCAGCCTGGCTTCCATACTTTTAAGACCTGCATTGGGGAGTGCCCATCCGGAGCTCCCAGGGGGAACCCATGGGAGTCCTGTCTGGGTCCCCCGATGCCTTGCACACAGTGAGTGCTCACTAAACGGTTCTGAGTTGGGGGACAGTTGCCTGGGAGAGACCAGGCCTCCAGAGCAGGCTGCTATCTGGGAGCTTCCGATTGGCTTAATGTGGAGTTGCCCACAGCCCTGTCATTCAGGGCTCAGCCATAGCTCATTTGCTCTCCGTCATTTATCCCACAAGTATTCACTGAGCACCGACTGGGCCAAGCACTGGTTTGGGCACTTGGGATTCATCAGTGATCAAAGAGCAAAGTCCTGCCCTGGTAGGCTGTGTGCGTCCTGGCTGGGAGGAAGAGCACGTCTCTGAGTCTGGGGCTCTGAAGGTCAAGGGCAGACTGGGGTCTTGATATTTACAGGCTTTGTCCTATCTGTGACTAGCAGGTGCTGGGCACAGTTTTGTGAGGTATGCAAAACAGGCAGGCTCGAAATGCTAAAAATTATGCTTATTCAGGCTCTGTTTAAAATAATTGGATGTGTAGGGGCGCCTGGGTGGCTCCGTTGGTTAAGTGTCCAACTCTTGGTTCTGGCTCAGGTCGTGATCTTGCAGTTTGTGAGTTCAAGCCCTGCTTGGGATTCTCTCTGTCTCTCCCCTCTCTCTCTGCCCCTCTCCCATTCGCACTTCTCTTTCTCAAAATAAATAACCTTGAAAACGTTTTAAAAAGTAACAGTAAGAGAAAATAATTGCATGTGTCACAATTTGGGTTTGGTGCTAGCCAGCTGGCTTTTGTGAAGCCCACGACGAGGAAGGAAGCAGCCTCCAGGCCCATGTGCAGGGCCACCTTGGGCTCATCTACGCGACAGCTCAGGCACAGATTTCTGGCTCCCACCCCAAGTTTTTGATTCACTAGGGCTGAGACGGCCCGAGAATCTGCATTCCTAGCAAGTTCCCACGTAATGCCGCTGCTGCTAGCCTGGGACTCCACTTTGAGAACCCCGGCTTTATTTATGCACCGGATTTGAATCTAGGATCCACCATTGGCCTGTGTGACTGTTGACGGGCCACTTAGCCATGCTCTCTGATGACTAGAGCGAGGGTCCACCAAGCTGACGGTAGACAGAGTTCTTGTAACTCTACACATAGTAGGTTCTCGATTGCCAGGTAAATGGGGCCCTGAAGGCTTTGCAGATGCCGCCCCTGCTTCTCTCTCTGAGAACAAAGGGAGCAGTGACACCCTGGCCGGGGGGTGGGGGGCGGGGAGAATCCTCCCTTCGCTGTGGTTCTTGCGTGGTTTCTGCAGCCGACGTGTGCACAGGCCCAAGTCAGGCGCACCTATGTGCGCAGACACACACACACGGACATGGTGACGGGTAGAAAAATCCATGCTATCTTCCGAGGCTGTAGTCTTGCTACCTTAAAAAACACTTCCTATGTTATTTTTAGTCCAAAAGAAAAAATAACTGCCCCCAAACTAATTATTTATCAGCAGTTGGTTCTCCGCACTTTTTTTTTCTTTTTTTTTCTCTCTCTGTGCCCGAAGTCACCGGGAGCTCCAGCTACGTCAATGGCTTCAGTCTGTTTGTTTGTATAAACACGATAATTAAGATTTATTAAATTTGCAGCCTGCCTACGCACTTGCCGGCTCGATGCCCCCGGATACGTTTGCCTGCAGCATCCAGACACATGAACTGTAACTGATTTTTTAAAAAATTTTTATAAATGTTTAGTTATCTTTGAGAGTGAGAGAGAGAGGGAGAGACAGAGCATGAGAGGGAAAGGGGCAGGGAGGGAGACACAGAATCTGAAGCAGGTTCCAGGCTCTGAGCTGTCAGCACAGAGCCTGACGCAGGGCTCTAACCCACGAACCGTGAGATCATGACCTGAGCGGAAGTCGGAAGCCCAATGGACTGAGCCACCCAGGCGCTCCTGTAATTGCTTTTTAAGTTGCAAGTGGGCCGTGAGGGGACTGAACTCCTGCATCAGCCCAGGGAGGTGGTGTAGTCCTACTTGAGACAAACTTTTAGTGGAAGAGCACATTTGCGAATGTTTCTGTTTGGCCTGGGTAAACCGCGCCAGAGCCAGCATGCCGTTTCGCAGGAGCGGAGAGCAAACACCGCCCTCCCATGCACGCTGTAGCCTCTCGGGATGGAGACCCAGATGGCGAGCATTGCATTTTCTAGATCACATTTCGTAGGTTCTCAGACTCATGATGTTTCACATTTTCACATTTCTGGAATCGGGGCGACCTGTTACCATCCAGTTCTTTCCATGAGGATTTGCGTTTGCTTCCCTCCACCACCCAGGACACTATCCACCTGAGATTTCCCGAGATTGAAAATCTTTGCTTGCAGGGTGGTGTTTTCTTGTTTTCCTTCGGCCCACGCTGACTGCGTAAACTCTGACCCCCAGCCCCTGGGAGCTCCGGTCCAGCTTTCACATCAGTGACAAGATAACACATCATATTTCCTCGCTTCCCCTTCCTGAGAGGTGGGGTTTGTCCGCGTTCCCCCTGACGTTGAAGGTGCAGCCCCTCGGTGCCCAGGTGTGTGGCCCACCTCACAGTGAGCATCTGCAGTCACATGAAATGCTCGTATATTCCACATCTAAGGAAGCCTTAGTGAGTTTTCAAGGTTAAATGGGAGCTTTCTCTGACGATAACTATGATTTTTTAAAAAATCTCTCCGGGGTGCGGGGCACTGCTCTCAACCATTCACGTGCCTGGTCTTTGCCGCTCACAACCACCTTCTCCTCTTTAGTGGGAGAAGCATGGCCTCCGTATGGGACAGCAATTGGGGCTGGAGCAGAGGGGATGTGACTTGACTTGGTTCCCCTGTGATTCACTACTCCTGGGGCTAAATTTGGCCCTTCCTTGGTCAAAGGGCTGGGCTTTGCTGGGACAGTGCAGTCTTTGACCTTCAAAATGAAAGAACCCAGGATGGACCTCAGCCCACGTGCTGTGTAGTCCCAGGGCCCTGTGCGTCTCTCTGTCTGCCAAGCCTAGAAGCCAGCCACTGGCCATCGCTGATGCACGAAAGAATCAGTGTGAACTCTTCAGACGTCAAGTGTTTGAAACTTGTCTTTGACTTCAGAAATCCAGACCACTGTCATCTATATTTGCCTCTATTTCTTTATCCTTCCATCAGCCAGCCCAGCTGCCTTCTGTTTGCCCACCCCCCAGCCCTCTGAAGCTCACCCCAGCAAGGTAGCAGTAGCGACCTGTTCAGTATGCCCAGTGGACGTCTCTGTCTTCCGTGCACCTGGCCTCTGGGCAGCCCAGATGGGTGACCGCGCCCCACTCCCCCCAGCTGCTCTGGCTTCCTTCTCCCCCTCCATCACGGTGGCCTCGCTCCTTGTTTTGTTTTTTTCCAGTCATCAGAATCAGTGTGGATAAAACTCAGTGTGGATGGCATACTATTACTTAACGCAGAGTCCACAGTCAAGATTTAAAGCCTCAACAGCCTTTTAAAAATTTAACAGACACTTTGGTTTGGGAGCAGTTTTGGGTTTACAGAAAAATTGAGCAGATCGTACAGAGAGCTCTCCCCCACCCCTCTTCCACGGCTCCCTTCCTGTTAACATCCTGCATGAGTATGATGTATCAGCTACAATCCATGAATCTGCACTGACTCATCGCTATTAACTAAAGCCCATAGTTTAGGACTTTTTTAGGGTCTGCTTTTTGCGTTGTACATCTTATGGACTTTGACAAATGTGCAATAGCACATATTCACCATGGTGGTGTCACACAGAGTAGCTTCACTGCCCTAAAAATCCTCCATGCTCCCCACCTCCTTCCCTTGGCAACCACTCATCTTTTTACTGTGGTTAGAATCTTGTCTTTTCTGGAGTGTCATCTAGTTGGAATCAGTATGTCACCTTCTCAGATTGGCTTCTTTCATTTAATAATATGCATTTAAGATTCCTGCAAGGGTTTCTTTGTTGCTTGAGAACTCACTTCTTCTTGTGATGGAGTAATAGTCCATCATTTTAATATTCTACCTATGGGCTTCTTTTATTTTTTTATAGACTTCCTTCCTCCGAGAGGGGTCCAATCCAGGATCACCCATTGCCTTCAGTCGTTACATCTCTTTACTTTCCTCTAGGCTAGAGCTATTCTTCAGTTTTTCTTGACTTTGGGTTCAGGTCAGAGATTTTATAGAATGCCCCTCAAAGTATTTTCCCTGCTACTTCCCCATGATTGGAATCGGGTTGTGCATTTCGGTCGGGAACATCACAGAAGTGATGCTGGGTTCTTAGTGCATCTTCTTGGGAGGCCCACGATGTCGGTATGGCCCCAGCATCACGGATGCTAACTCTGAGCGCGTGATTAAGGGGGTGGCGACTGGACTTCTCCTCTGTACGGTGCTGTCATTTCTTTTGTAATTCATAAGTAATCTGTGGGGGCGCCACATAGAGGCGCTGGAAGTACAGAGCCTCTTCAGTGGCTGTACCGCGGGGTTTTCTGCATCGCAGGGTTTTCCACAGCCGCTTTCTCCCCATGACTTATGTGGATTGTTCGTTCTGCTACTGTGGCCTTGTTCCCTGACTCCCAGCCTCTCGGGTGCATCTCTCAGTCCAGGTCTCCCTTCTGGCTTCAGTCCCAAAGCCCCGTCCACCTGCTGGACGTCTGCCTGGGAGTCCCATAGACCCTAGGGCTCAGCATGTCCAAAGCCGACCTCACTGTATTCCCTGCACCCAAACAAACCCCAGTCCCTGTATCAGTGAGCAGCATCATGACCACCCAGTTTCCAAGGTGGGCGCCTCCTGGTCATCCTAGACCCTCACCAACCTTGGTTCTGGTCCAAAGCCCAAGCTTGGTCACGATGGAGCTCACATGAGAAATAAGGAGAGTAGGAAGGGAGGGAAAGGGAAGAGAAATAAGCCGTATGGCCATACATCTGCTCCCAAATGAGGCTCCGTCCTTGCTTGAGTAATAACAAAATCTCCAGTCATTCCATCCGGAGGAACTTCCCACCAGTTACCTAAACCACCTCCACAAAGGCCAGCTCAGATGGTCTCATCCCCAGTCCTCCAAAACCAGCTCGAGGTCCTGGAAAAATACAAGTCTATGGCCTGACCGTCGTGTGCAGAGCCACCCCAGGGAGGAGAGAAACGAGCCCAGCCCCACCCCAGCCACCGCCATCCAGTCCCTGCCTGGCAACCATCCGGGGCCTCTGAGTTCTCCCAGGAGTGACTCTTGGGCTCCAGCACTGAGCCATTAGTGAAGAAATGATCGCAGGCAGCGTGAACAGGCCTGGCCCAGGAAACCCTGGCCTCCCTAAGACTCGCTGGTGCCCCCAGGGAAATGCAGTGGGCCCCCGACACAGCCCCCTCCTTCCAGGAAGAGGAAGCCAGCCAGCAGGGGGTGCTGCAGCCCATCAGAGGGCCCTCAGGGACCAGACAAGTTGCTAGTGAGGGCTTCCTCCTGGAGGCCTGGGGACCGCCCTGCCTTGGATTGTCAGAGAAAAGCTGGCCCCTGCCTGTCACTCTTGGTGCTGGCCTGGAAGTATCTTCGTGCCGACACACGAGCCCCAGCCCACTCCCAGGAAAGCCCCTGACAGCCCCAGGGGTGCCCCAGTGTGACTTCCACACATGGGGCCCCAGGACAGGCTGGGAACAGATCCAACAGACCCAGGCTGGCTGACAACTTGAGCCCAGGGTGACCTTCATTGTTGGCATTGTTGCGGAGCTGTTTCTTGTGAGAACACCATGCAGGATGGTGGGCGGAGCCTGGGCAGGGGACGGCACTGGTGAAAGGTCCTCCAAGGAACAGATGTAGGGACCCCCCCCCCCCCCAGAGCACAGGAAGGCCACAGGGAGGAGAACTGAAATCTGGGCCCGCACGTTGTTCTCAGGGCCATTCGGTGGAGCAGCTAGACAGTGAGGACAGTCACCGACAGATGGCATCTGCGTGGTTACACCACAGGCACCAAAGCAGAGAAGCAGATGGTCAGAGGCACGGGAGGGAGGGGAAGGACTATTTCATTCATTATTTCATTCACTCGGCACATATCTGTTGGACACCGCTGAGAATAGGGCAATGAACAAAATTAATGTGGACTGTGCCTCCGAGGAGTCAAGGGGGAGCATAGAATGGACTCAGCAATCCAAAGGAAAGGTCCTGGGGCTATGAAAATGTGTAATAGGACTGTTTTGGTCTATGGCAGGGAAGGTCCCCCCCCCCCCCGAGGAAGCCACTCACAATCTGAAATTGGAGTGATTGGTAGGAGTTGACCAGGTGCATTGGAGAAAGGAGGGAAATTAATATTTCAGACAGAGGGATAGCCTGTGCAAAGGCCCTGTGGCAGGAGGATGTGAGGGCTTTTGAGGGGCCAAGAGCTGGCATTTAAGGAGGGCAGTGCTTTTTTTTTCTGTTGGGCCTGGGGAGATTGATGGTGCCCGATCCGAGGCACCTGGCAGATGGGGGACCTTGTGGGGCCAAATGAGCTACCTGTCGGCCCCTGTATCCATCAGCTAGAGGAGGAAGCGAGTGAGCATTTATTGAGCAGTGCATGCATTGCCTCATTTGCCCTTATGACTTTGGTGGGCAAGTATCATTCCCCCTTTTCCCCAACAGACGAAGGTACCGAGCTCAGAGAGGCTAAATGACCTGTCCTAGGTTACACAGCTAAGGCGCCAGAGAGCCAGGGTAGAACCCAGGACTCCAAACCGTTTCTTGTCCTCACATCGCTTTTTTTTCATCAATGGTAGAAGATGCTAGAAGATTAGGTCCCGCTTACCATGATAAACTCATCTTGCCTGAACTCCTCAAAACTCCAGGGTCTCAGATTCCTCTGAGATCCTGAAAGACCCCAAGCATTTAGCTGTCCGGTGTTACATGTCTGTTTCCTCCCCACCACCGTGTGCTGCCCCCACCCTCTGCCTCTATACGCTTGGGGGTTGGGGGCTCATCCCTTCCTGAGGAAGGCTCTTCTCTCTTTGGAGAGTTCTAATTGGGTGGAACACACGTAGTTCCTTTCTGTGGGGGAAACTGAGGCACAGAGCAGCTCCCGGATCTGGAAAGAGCTGAGATGGTCACCTTCTTTGCTGATTTCTTGAAAGGTTGTTCATGCCTCTGTGTGTGTGTGTGTGTGTGTGTGTGTGTGTTGTGTTCTAAGCATTTGAGGGTCATATTAAAACATGTCGAGCTCTAAATGAACAGCCACTGGGCAGGCAATGGGAGTCTTTTGAAAAAGACCACCCCTTGTCAACACTTGTAAATGCAAATGGACTTTAGACCTTCAGAGGTTTTCCCCAGAGGATAATGGCCAAGACACCGCGCCTCACTTCAGTAAGCAAAGGGTTAACTCTGAGAATGTAGGTGCAAACAAAAGGACCCTGTAAACAGATCCCCTGTTTGGGAGACCATTAATCGTAGGTTTTCAATTTGGTGTAAAGCTAGGCTAGAGTGAGCCTGTGGCGTGTGGTTGTTGCTCTCTCTTTCTCCCCGACGGGTCAGGGATTTGGAATCGGGCAGCGTCAACATGACATGTCAAGGAGTCAAGTAAGAGTCCACACAGGCTGAGGCAGCCCCACGTGACCCAAGCAGGTGGGCAAGAGCATGCACCAGCCCAGTGTGACCCAGCCTGGCGGCCCTGGGAACTCACGCTCACTCAGGTGCTCAGGCGACTTAACCATCGTGATTCCCCGCACCCAGGGGTGCCTCTCTGCCATGTAGGTTATAAGGAGTCTGCTTTTACTAAATCAGTGTCAAAGGACTTTGGGGAGGGAGGACATTTGAGGCTGGTGGCATAGGATTCAGTGTAATCAGCCTGGAGGAGATCGCTGGGGCTGGAGAGCAGGTGAGGTGACTCAGGTATGCGAGCTAGGGAGTCAGAAGTGCTCGGGTCAGAACTGCTCAGGGACATGTGCATTGAGCAATGCTTCCTCACCACCACCAGTTATCATCACCTTCAGTATCTTCACCACCGCCACCATCACCACCAACACTGTCATCATCATCGTCACCACCGTCACCACCATCACCACCACCGTCATCATCCTCGCCATTGTCGTTACTGTTACCACCACCATCATCACCTTCATCGTCATCACTGTCATGGCCATCACCATCGCCCTCACCCTCATCATCATAATCATCCACACCATCATCATCATCATCACCTTCATCATCACTTACTTGACTTTGGGGGCCCTGGAGAGTCAAACTTTGACTCCTCGGGGAGTCCACAGACATAGTCTACAATAATAGTTCTACTAATCAAAGCTTCTCTACTTTTAAGCTGGTGTATACATAAATATACATTGCTATGAGTCCTCACCACAGATGGGGGCGGGTGTTTGATCCCCCTTTATCAGAGAAGGAAACAGGCTGGGAGAGGTCATTGACTCTCCCCCCGGGCACGCAGATACCGTGTGACAGAGTCTGCACTGGGACCTAGTCAGCCTGGCTCCTCAGAGTTAGGCCCCTGCCCTGCACCATGTTGTGTTTTGGCCAGGGGGCCTCTCCTTTCCCGACTGGCCAGCACTTGGCTCTGCACCCCTTGGTGGGGAGGACATCCCATGAGGCCACAACCTCACCGGTCCCTCTAGAATTTCAGAAATGTTCTTTGCCCACTTTCGTGGACCCTGGGACCAAGAAATTCACTAGCCATTCGGACCTGGGAGTCTGGCCCTCAGGTGATTGGTGGTGTGGAGGATGAAGAGGGTGGTAGTGGAGGAGGAGGAGGGAGAGGAGGAGGGAGAGGAGGAGTGAGAGGAGGAGGGAGTGATGATGAAGAGTGTCCTGTAATCCTCAGAACAACTCTGTCAGGTAGGTACCATCGTTACCCCTGCTTAGAGATGACAGGTTTGAACTTTGGAGATACTGAGTGACCCACTCAAGATTTATGACCAGAGATCTCAGTTCCTGGCAAAACTGGCCTTGGCCCCACTTGACAGTCGGGAAGACTGAGACCCAGACGGACGCGCTGCTTGCCGTCCCCTCGGCTCAGGGCCCCCGAGCGCGCTCACACTCTGCTTTGGTTCTGCAGAGCCCGTGGCGGCGGCGGCGGTGGCGAGGACTGGGCCCCCTCTTCTGGAAGGTGTGCCGCGCGGCGCTCCCCCTGCAGCTGCTGTTGCTGCTGCTGCTGCTGTTGCTGTTACTGCTCCCGGTGGGGGAAGAGAGCCGCAGCTGCTCGCTGGCCAACAACTTCGCCCGCTCCTTCACGCTCATGCTCCGCTACGATGGCCCCCCGCCCACCTAACCCGCGGGGGCGCACAGGTGACGCCCTCCTCCAACCCTCGTCAGCCCCAGGGCTCCGAGGGGACCCAGGAAACTGGAAACAGAAGCAGGCAGCAAGCCGGCACCGCCGCGTCGGTGTAAATACTGTATGGACCTCCCCCGAACAAAACCACTTTTTATACGGTGTCTTCTTAGTCTGTTTATACTAAAGGTGTCCCGTGTCCGACGAGGCAACGATGTATCAATTTGTGTATCCTCTGTATGTAGATGCGCTCAGTATGTATCGTTTCATGTATGAACTCTGTTTGTAGGTGGGACAGTTCCTAGCAGTTTGTGTGGGGGGAGGGGGATTTTGTGGCCTTGTTGCCTCTGGGCAACCCCCCCACGCCCCCGCCAGGAAAGCAGGAACAGAAACATGTCACTTTTATGGAAACCGCTTAGCGGGAGGCCACGCCCCACCCCCAGATGCTTTCATAGGAGAGAAACCCCTGCCCCTGCTCAGCCCAGTCGCTCTCGCTTTAGGCACAGTGAGAAACGACAGCGGGTTCGATGCTGCGGGTCAGAAGTGTAACGGTGAGGCTCGCAGGCAGGCCTGGTGATGGCAGGGAGAAGTGATGGTGATAGCGTGAGATCAAGGAAGGAAAAGAAGAATGACAATGGGCAGGACCCAGGACTATACCAGCTCACAGATTTGAGGGCACCCTGAGGAGGGGCCGGGCTGAGGGTGCGAAACCGCCCCCCTGCCCCGACTCTGATAGCCCAGAGCAATGGCGTGGGCCATGGCCATGACCCTGGTCTGCAGGCCTGGTTAGCTCATGCCCCCTGGTCAAGGAGGAAGGAAGGACGGCAACCTCATCACTAAGGTCTTCACGCAGAATGGGGAGCCCGCGGTGCTGGGGAAGTGTGTACTTCTGTCACCCTTGGGCTGTTTTCCACTGTCTCGAGCTGAAGGGTCAGAGGGGAGCACCTGGCACCCCAGGGACCAGGGATCGAGGGTCCAAGACAGAGATGAGAGGTGGGGCTTGGAGCCCAGCCTGTCTAGGCGTCTCTGCCTCTTCCTCCCCCGAGAACAGACTTCACAGGGACGTGGGTCTTCTGGGCTGAGAGCGTCCCACAACTGTCCTCACAAGGGGACCCAAACGAGGCTGTCTCTGGGCAGGGCCAGGCAGTTAAGCTCCATGTGCGCCCTGGAGACGGGCCCCGCAGACTCTGTGCGGGGCCCTGAGCCCAGACACATGTCCCTTCCTCCTAAGTGCATTATAACTGGATGATCATGTTTCCCCTAAATCAACAAACACTGAGTTTCCTTTTGGAAAACACCAGGTGCCCCCGCTTTACAAACTGATTTTGTCTGCCCACCTACAACTAGTAGACCAAGAGGGGACCCTGCAGGCCTTTGGAATCATGAAGTGTCCAGGCTCAGAAAGGCCCTGTAAAGAGGGAAACTGAGGTCCCAGGAGGGCTCTGACTGCTGGCACCAAGCCCCACCCCACCGCATTCCAGCACACACAGCACCCCCCCCTCCAGTGACCCAGGCCCCCCGACTGGGCTGAGCCGGACATTCCCAGGGCAGGAAAACGCAGCTGCGCAGAGTTCTTGGTTCCCACTCAGAAAGCACACTTTTCTCCAGATACTAGGAAACTGAGGTCTCTGCAGGTGACCAGTGTCCTGAGAAATCTGGGCTGGAGCCCAGGCCTCGGGCCACTTGGGTGAGGCCAGGTGCTCCCAGGACCCGCGCTGGAAGGTCAGACTGTGGCGGGGCCTTGGAGCATCTCCTACTCTCCCACTTCGCAGGCGAGGAGGCTGAGGCCCAGAGAGGGGGAGGAACTTACCCAAGACCGCACAGCAAGAGGCAGGAAAGCCAGCGCGAGCTGGGCGTCTCGATGCCCAGGCTCCCTGTAGGGTGACCCTTCATGTCGGTAGCTGTGCCGCCTGGAGCCCCCGCCCCGGGCAGAAGGCCGGGGGTGGGACGGTCTGTACAAAGTATTTTTTAAACTTTGATAATGAGGCCATAGAGCCTGCTTGTTTGCATAACTTTTTAAAAAAAAGAGAATGGATATTTTCATTATTTTCATATAAATACAGTTGTGAAATAGCAACCCGCTCACTGGTGCTTTTCAAGTGTAATCTCTTCTGCTCAAAGTGGATGCGGACAGTTAGCATTTGTACGACTTTCTAGCTTCCTGAACAACCACAGAGAGGTTTGAGGTGCCGTTTGGGAAGGTGCCCGGTGGGGCCTGCGTGTGTCTGTTTTCCCGCCATCCCCAGAGTGAGAGTCACGGAGAGAAATGTGCAGATCACAGCCGGGCCCAGCTCGTGTGTGTGTGTGTGTGTGTGTGTGTGTGTGTGTGTGTGTGTGAGAGAGAGAGAGACAGACAGACAGACAGACAGACAGAAGAAGAGAGGGAGAGAAGGAAGGAGGGGGTATGGGAGGGAGGAGCAGAGGGAGAAGAGGGGAGGGGAGGCGAGAAGAAAGGATGAGGAGGAGAGGGGCGGGAAGTGGGGTGAGGGCAGAGGAGAAGGAGGAGAAGAAGAGGGGGGAGGAGGGGGAAGGGGAGAGGAGGGGGGGAAGAGGAAAACACAGCGAGTATGATCAAGGTGCTGCTTACCTTCCTCAGCGGCCTCCCGCCCCCGCCCTTTCTCTTAGTCTGACCTCCATGCGAACAAGCACATGCAGGACCCAAGGGTGTTTATAAGGAAGCCAAACGACGGGTAGGATGTGCCGGTGTGGATGGCAGAGGAGGCTCAGTGACTCAGGGAGGAGCAGAGGGGACAGTGGCATCAAAAACAAGAGTGCCTCCCATTTGGTGCCCGGACCCCGTGTAAGCACCGGAGAAGCCATATGTCATTTAACCCCCACGACAGCCCTCAGGGTGATGCATGAGCTTTGCCTCCATTCTCCAGGTGGGCAAGCTGAGACCTAAAGACAGATACTTGCCTGTGCAGAAGTGGGATTTGAACCCGGGTCTGCCCTGTGCCCATCAGCGCTCCCAGAGCGGGGCAGACCCAATGTCACAGAAGCTGGGATGGCCCAGGACATGGTCCACTTGGATCTTGCTGTCGCTTGGGGGTCACCATGCACTGTGAGCCCAGCTGTGCGGAAGGGCAGATCGGGGCGGCAGGCAGGGTGAGGAGAGGGCGTCGGCATGGCAGAAGGAGCTGGGAGGAGGAACCGGGATGGGCTCAGGACTGAGGGGTGGTCTCTTAGGCTGTGCTATTATCTTGGAGGGGCTTCTAGAAGCTTCTGGTGAGGCCCAAGGCTAAGGGCAGGGACGTGCAAGCCCTCAAATGCTGCATGTTTATTATTTCTGTTACTGGCACAATTATTCGTCTGCAGCCACGGGTCATGGTAAAAAATTTGTGGTTGGAAATACCAAACTGAAAAGCCCACTTTTCCCCACTGGAGATTTTCTGGCTTCCTAGTGTGCATTCCAGCAATCAGTTTAGCCAAGAATTAGGATAACCATGCCCTTCCCCACCTCCCACCCATGGTGAGTCCACGGAGCAGGGGCACTGAGCAGTGCCCTGTGGGAGGCTGTGCCTGGGGGTGAGGGGGCTGGGGAGGGGTCCTGTGTGTTCTGAGTTCTGAGATGCCCACAGCTTACTTTGAGCCTGGAGCGGCTCTCGCTGGTGGTGCCACGGTAGCGTCCAGTGAGTCTCTTGTATCCCTGGCCCAGCCGGGACTGTGCCCCGATTCTTCCTTTCAAGGGACCTCAGCTGCTCGGGCGGGCCTCCCCAACCCTGCTCCTGTCACCCAGTCTGATCGCCACCAGGCGATGCAGGGGAGGTGGCAAGGTCATGAGCTGTGAGCTCAGCACCGGCCCAGCACTAAACACATGGGCACCTATGCTCCTCTTACTGCATCCCCGGCAGACATTGCTAGTTGATCACCGAGTTCTTCCCCTCCCCCTGTCTGGCCTGCATGGACCTCACAGTCCTTCTGGAAACCACCCAGGCAGCTGCCACCAATCAATCCTATTTGTTATGTGAGAAAAACCCATTTGACCTCCTTGTCCCCAGTTCCAGCCCTCTCAGAAATCTCTTAATTCTGGTCTCCACCCCCCCCCCCTTTTTTTCACTTTAAAATTAGGATGTTCCCAGGGTTCCTGGATGGCTCATCTGGTTGAGTGTCTGACTCTTGGTTTTGGGTCAGGTCATGATCTCACAATTCATGAGATCAAGCCCCGCATGGGGCTCTGTGCTGACAGCTCGGAGCCTGCTTGGGATTCTCTCCCCCATCTCTCTCACTCTCTCAAAAATCAATAAACTTAAAAAATTATTAACAGTAAAATAAAATTAAGATGTTTCCCATAAAAAATCACCCTCCTTAGTTTAGTCTATGGGAGATACAAATTAACTCCTGAAAACAGATCAGGGACTCTCTGACCCTCCCCGATCACATGGTCTCTATCTCTCAGAAATAAATTTTAAAAATTTAAAAAAATAAATAAAATAAATTACATGAGTATTTTTAGGCTGTCAGAGGTGGGAGGGCTTTTATGGACTCTCTTATTCCAACCTGTGCCCATTTTACAGATGAGGAAACTGAGTTCCCAACAGCTGCTGTTCACCCAGTGCCGCAGGGAGTGAGTTAGTTCCAGAGGTGGGGAGAGGTCTCACTGCATCAGGTGACAGAGTGCTCAGCGCTGGACAGGGTGCAGAGGGGGTTCTGCTGTTAACAGCCCGGTGACCTTGGGTGAATGCCCTGCCACTGGACTTGCGACCACAAAAGGGGAAGTTAGCCCTGGAATCCCTTGTGCCGCTTGAGATGTGAGCTGCTCTCGGAAGATGGTGATGGGCTCCTGTGTGGAGGGAACTCTCTAGATTCAGCCCCACTTACTGGAATCCCTCCTCCCACCAACTTTGACTAAACGACCAGGGGCTTTGCGTTTCCTTCATCCTGAGAGATCTAGAGCCAGTCAGGTGTTGGCATCCTTCACTCAGCTCAAGGGTGTCAGAGCCAAGGTGTCTGCAGCTCCCTCCCTTCCCTCGAGGTGACCTCATGGCCCTAGGTGGTTGCACAACCTCCCAGGTCACGTCTGGGTTCCAGGCAGGGAGAGGGTGAACGAGCTAGCTGAACCGCCTTGCTTTTTGGAAGCGCTCCCAGAGGCCCCGCCCAGAGACTTCTGCTGTCCCCTCATTGGCCAGACTGCGTCACGTGGTGCCTTTACCTGGGCAAGACCGCCCCGCCCCCCCACAGCGCGGGCAGGTCTTAGCGAGGAGGAAGATGGAGTGGATTGAGGTGGCCGTTAGGTGCCTCTGCCTCCAGTGTGTGGACCCTCCGTGTCTCGGCCTCGAGCTCCGTCAGCAGAGCTTGGGGGACGTTCGTCAGTGGAGTGAGAGCATCACAGGCCGCCGCCCACCACCTGCGCCACCAGGTGGCGGGGCTCCCTGGGTCCAGGAAGTCCTGTTGTCCCCAGGGTATTGCAGGCGTTCCTCGCACACTCAGGGCGCTTCCAGGCCCCCGTGTTTTGTAAGATGTGGGGACAGGCAAGTAAGTCAGGTGCCCCTGCTTGGCCACAGTGGGCAGAGACAGCCCCGCCCCTGTCCCCACCCCGGGGCTAAGCTTTTTAACACCTCTGTGTTTGGAATTCGCCCAGGAAATTCACATTTGCTTCAATTTCTTCTGGAACAGGAGTTTTCTTTCTTCTGGGTGCAAATCCCGGAAAGAGGGGCCCCCAGGGCAGCCCCGCCCTTCCTAGGCGATCAGGAAAGTGTGTGGGTACCCCACGGGTGGCTCCTGCCGTGGGCCCGACAGAGCCCCGGGTGCATCCAGCAGAGGGAAGAGTCGAGGGGCTTACGGCAGCCATCCTTGCTCCCTCGGTTTCAGTTACAAGAGAAATGCCTTCTATCTGTCTTCAGAGTGAGAAGGAGGAATTTGTTTTTTAAAAGGGAATTAAATCAAACCCCACGGTCTAAAAACAAACCTTCCAACCCAGCACCCAGAGCTTAAGAGAACAGTCAGCCACTTCAGCATCCCCCCCCACCCACATTGGTTGTCATGGTAACATGCCAGCGCTCACTGGTTGGTACCCAACCACCTTGTCCAGGTGGGATGGTGATCATACAGAGGGATCTGTTTCCCCAAAGGGTCCGGGCTTCCTTTCCGGGCTGCTTACCCCGAGGGTCAGCCATCAGCCCCTCTTCCTGTAAAACAGCCCCTCTTCCTGTTCTGATGTAAAAAGGAGGGAAGAAACCTCAATTCAGGACTTACTAGATGTCCCTGGCTCCTTTTTTAAAAAATTGTTTTAATATTTATTTATTTTTGAGAGAAAGAGACAGAGTGCAAGCGGGGGAGGGGCAGAGAGAGAGACAGAATCCGAAGAAGGCTCTCGGCTCTGAGCTGTCAGCACAGAGCCCGACACGGGGCTCGAACTTGTGAACCACAAGAATATGACTGAGTCGAAGTCTGACACTCAACAGACTGAGCCACTCAGGCGCCCGGGCCCTGACTCCTAAATGCCTGTTAGAGTTATGATCCTGTGGAAAGCTGAGCACAGGGAGGGCTAGCAGTTTGCCTACAGGCAGCCAGAGAGTCAGTGAGTGGCACCTTTGGGACTTAAACCCAGGGGTGAAGGGGTCCAGGCCTCTCCACGGAAGTTCAGCCTCAGCTCCCTGTCTTCTCTTGGTGGCCCCGGGTTGCTGCTGCTTTGGTGGCTGGTTGATTCATTGAGGGTGACACTGTGAGCACGGGCTGCAGGGCTCCTCCCCACCCCCCCATGCCCGTCCCTCCAAGGAATCCCTCTCCTCCCACCAGCATCGGGAACTGGTAATAGCAGGATGGGGGCCAGAGGTTGGGGGCCAGTGCTGGTGTCACCTGGAAGAACAGCGACAGGCCACCTCCCACAGGGCAGGTGGGGGACCTAGCGGGCTATGTGTCATCGATGGCTGGCTGTGAAGATGCTCTGATTTCTTCTACTGGAGAAAGAAAGAGGCATTTTCTCTCTAGGGGCAGAGGCCGTGCATGCTCTAGAAGATTCATTAGCAAGAAAGAAACGGACCAAAGAAGTTGTGTGTGTGTGTGTGTGTGTGTGTGTGTGTGTGAGGGTGAGTGTGGTGTGTGCATGCTATATACACACATAGACCCAGAAGCAGACTGGGTAGGCTGGCTCCCAGCCCTGGGCTTCTGGAACATCGACCCAGCAGTGGCGTCCGGCACCCTCAAGATGACCGTGCAGGGCCAAGGGCATTTCCCCCGATGACAGCACTTTATGCTTCTTACAGAAACAGCTGCTTGTCCCTGTGTCATTCTCCACACAGAGGGGAAGGTCAGTCGACCCCTGGGATTCTCTGTCATCTGGAAATTTCCATAAGCTGGTCTGGAAATGATGCTCTCTGTTTTCTCGGGACAGCACACAACCAGCTTGTGAAGGAGGATTTAGCGCGATGGGTCCCAGATTCCATCACATCTCTCTTGCTCCGCGTGTCTGCGTCTTAGTGTTTTAGAAGCCACTGGTGTTCGGAGAATTTGTTAGGTACCTGAGGTGCCAGAGGCAGGAGAAAGGCAAGTTTCTAGTATCGGCTCTGGAGGAATGACTCCTTTTCAAGTTCATTTCAAGTCCGGGAGACCAAGCTTCTTGTTCCAAAGCACGGGAGCCCGATGGGATTGTTAGTTGACCTTGTTCCCTCTCCCAAGGGTGGGGGTGGGGGGAGACTCGGGAACCAACCAGTCCAGGCCTTTGCAGAAGCCCACCTGAAGGCATCAGCCACATTCCTGAACTCTCTCTACCCCCAGCCAAGTCATCAGGCTCAAAGGGGCTCCATTTTTGCCCTCGAAGAGTGACCGGCTGTTTACACTGGCTGGTCTGTTCTGGTTAATGCAGTGTGAACCAGGTGACAGTCCGGTGGAATGTGTGTGTGTGTGTGTGTGTGTGTGTGTCTGTGTGTGTGTGTGTCTGTGTGTAGATGCCACATAAGTGGATTTTGGCCTCAAAAGCAAACTAACTTCACTGTTTAAAATGTCCTGTTATGTAACCAGTATTCACAGGGACCATATCCACTTCCGTCATACTATTTGTGATTGTAAAACATGCGTTTGCAATAAATTAAGCTTTCTGGGAAGCAAGCAGCGACAGAGCCAAATGAGCGTCCAGGAACATGTGTGTTTTATCTCGGTTCATATCAAGTCCACGACCAGCCCAGAGCCTTCCCTGCTCGGGAGGGAGGGAGGAAGGAAGGGATGTGTGGGCTCTTTCAGCTTCTTCTCAATGCTATGTTTCAAAGTCACATTGAAGTTTACAGCTCCTTTCTGTCGCTGGAGTTGGAAGTAGCCGCATTCTCAAAGACGGCTGGATGTTTTTGTTGTTGCTTTTGGTGTTTAAAAATGTATCAGCTTTATGTCTGGAAATAAAAATCTCTATTTTGGTCTATGAAGCATTGTGTGGTTCAGAACACCTTTTTTTCGGAAGGCAAGGGTTTTTGTCTGACAGGGTTATGAGGAGAGAGAGGATGTGTGGCTAAGGCCGATTGATTTTTAAGTTCTGACTCCCAGGCAGCAGCCAACGCCTGGTTTATGAAGAGGTTGAACTCAGGGCGTTAGCCGTTCTCAGCTCGACGGGAACATCGCGATCACCTGGGTCGCGTCTTCAAAGACATTGCCAGCATCTCCCCAGACCTTGGGGGCTGCAACCTAGAGCGAGTGGATTTTGAGAATTCCAGATGCACTCTGAGTAGACAGACGGCCCCAGGCAGAGGCAGGCACCGGGCAGATAACAGAAGGCCCCTGGATCAAAGCCCTACTTCGATGGTTTACTTAACAAACAGTTTTTAGGGCTGGGAATCTGGTTTCCAAACGCACAGTGCCTTGGAAGCTGTACCCACAGAGGGGTAGAGGTATGAGACAAGGGGCGATGCCATCCCTACGTTCAAGGAGAGGTCTAAGAAACCAGCAGTGAACCCCAGACCCATCGCCTATTGTTGAAGTCTCCCGGCAATGGCCCTGGCTTGCCAAGGAAAGGGAAATTTGTGTCCAGAATCTTCTGCTCACAAAGCGTATATACTTCAGTTTAGAACACTTTTCACGAGAAGGTTTTAAACCAGAAAGGCTTTGACTCTTGTATTATTTATCCCCCTCCCCCACATTCTCAAATTTTAAAAATCAGCTGTTATTTTAATAACGCATGTAATACTCTTCCCACTCTGTTATCTGAAGATACCCTCGTCACTTATTAAGAGGAGACAAGGACCTCTCAGGTGAGGAAAATGCGTCTTTAATCCGTCACTCCTTGAGGGACTGGTAAAAGGTAGAGACCGGGTTTTAGACTCTGTATAAAAACCAAGTGGTGTCCAGAATTGTGAGGGTGAAGGACTTGGAACCTTCTAGATGCAAAGTCTGGTTCCCCGGCACGTGCCCTCGGAGTTCAACACCATTCCCATTGCTCTCTGATCTCTGATGGGAGAGTCTATCGTGTTAGGACAGGTCAGCCTTAGCGGCAAGGGAGACCGTGAAGCCCTTGGTGCCCCACTGGTAGTTGCTGACGTCAAAGGGAGAAGGACTCTCGACCATCAGCTGTTAACAAGAATGATGTTTGTTTGCTATAAGGAATTCACTTTAAGAAATGAGTCCAGGGGCATCTGGGGGAGCTCAGTCGGTTGAGCGTCTGACTTCAGCTCAGGTCATGATTTCACAATTCATGAGTTTGAGCCCCGCAACAGGCTGTCTGCTGACAGTGAGGAGTCTGTTTGGGATTCTCCGTCTCCCTCTCTCTCTCTGCCCCTCCGCCGCTCGCACTCTCCCCAAAATAAATAAATATTAAAAAAAAAAAAAAGAGAAAGAAGTGAGTCCATCAGGTATCTTGGGACCTACAGGCTAACATCTTAAGAGTCGTGCCCAAAGGCCTCCAAGAGCCTTCGCAAATCTTGTGGGCTGGGATAAGGGAGCCCCTCGGCTTCCGATTAGCTGTCTCCCAAAACAAAACAAAAAGCAGAACTTTGTCCGCAGGGACACTCCACCCTTTGGGTGGTCATGGGGTCGGTCTGTTCAGCCTGCTTTAAAAAGCCTTAATCTGTATAACGTGAAAGTAGGCCGTGCATCACGTAAGCGACTGCTGTCTACAAGACATCGGACCCTGGGTCAGGAACTGTGGCGTTAAAACATCGCTTGCGGTGGGGGGAGGCGGGACTACAGTTTCTAAATCTTTACAGAGCTTTCCTACTCCTGGCGGGGTGACTAAGTCATTTTTATGACTCTGTGATTTCTTTCCCGCCACCCCCGCCAACCAGCCCTGGCCATGGAAGTAATTATCTTACCTCTGTTTTCATCTGCCGCTTCCAAGCCCAGCCGTGACATGCGTAATTGGAGAGATTCATCATCTTTCGTGGAAACCCCTTGGTGAGAATGTTATCCGGCTACTTGGCCTTGGCCTTTCCCACCACCGTCTAGCCGGCTCTGGCTCCCACCGCTCCTGAGGTGACCTTTCTCCACCCTGCTTCCCTCGATTACGCTTTGAGGGGTGTGCCCCCCCCACCCCGCTCCGGGTTTCCATCGCGGGGATCCTGGGCTGCCGTTGCGCTTTGGCATGCATCCCGATCGGTCACTGCTCCCAGCGCCCACTGGGTCTTCACCGCGGCCTTCGGCTAATTTCTAACAGGAGGGCTCTGCTACCAACAGACATCAAGGGAAATTGCTCCAAATTGTCCTGTGACAGTCTCTCTCCATTGCGAGGGTGGGTTTCCCATCCTTGACCATGTGCAAATAATTGAGGCCCTTTTTACTTTGGAAGAAGGTGATGGGTTGACAAAAAGAAAAGTTTAAACACACACACACACACACACACACACACACAAGCTCAACGCAATTCGGTTTCCTGGATCAAATCCTGGAACAGTAAAGGGACATTAGTGAAAAACTCAACGAAACACAAATGAAGTCTGTGGTTTCTTAATAATATTGCCCCGGTGTCCGTTTCTTGGTTTTGACAAGCGTCCCGCGGTTATGTAAGCCGTTAGCATCCAAGGAGACCCAGCGAATGGCATATGGGAACTCGGTGCTATTTTGGTAACTTCTCTAAAATCATTCCAAATAAAAATTTTATTTATTTATTTTTTTAAGTATAGACTGTTATGGCCTTGGGGAAAATGTGAGAGTTCTCTTTTGCCTCTCAATTGCTCCCTAAAAAATGGTGTTGGATCTGTTCTGGAAAGAGGCTTGGAGTCAGCCTGATGTGTGGGTTTTTTTTTTTTTTCTTTCCCAGTCACTGCGTCTTCAAGGTCAGCAACTTGGGAAAGTTCTCCAGTGTTCTTCAGTGATACTTACCACAGGGACATGGCTGGGAGTGAAAGCAGACAGGATGCACACCGCTTGGCACGGGGTGAACACTGAGCGAGTGGGGGCCATCCGTTCCACTCCCCACCCAGCCGCCTCCTCGGCCATGGTCAGCACGTTCGGAAGACGTGTCTTGTTTCAGCCATCTGAACCTGGAGTTTGTGGGATACTTAGGCTGACCCCCACGTACTGCCTTGCAAATGCGGCCAGGGCTCTGTGGTGTCCCCTCTGCACTTACAAGCGTCCTGGGGAATCCTTGTTGAGAAGGGGGGTCCTGGAATCAGCCAGGGGTCAATTGCAGACAACAGCATCCATGCTAACCGGTTTAAGGAGAAAAAGATGAATTATAGGGTGTTGCGTGGCTCACAAAATTTCTGGAAGGCTTGAAGGAATAGACTCCAGTCTGCGATTCCAGGAATAAGCCCGGCCTTAGGGCCACTCTGCCTCTTCCATGGGGGAGACAGAAGGCAGCCACCACTGTAAGAAGCTGCCAAACCAGGAAGCCACTGATGTTGCCAGAAGGCTCCTGTTGTCCCCTCCCTCCCCCCAGCCACTCACAGCAGCCACATGGGTGCGCCGTGGCCAGCTGTCTCACGGGCCTCCCATCCATACTGCACATCTCACGGGAGAATCTGAGCGGGCCGAGCCTAGGTCACACCCGGAGCTTGGCAGCAGGAGTCTGGAAATGTTTGAGCTTCATCTTCTCTGCAACTCAGTAGGGCCTCTTGCAAGGGGTTGAGTGCATGATGAACGGAGCTCCCCACAGTCCCCGCCTTTTGATACTCAATATTCGTGCACACCCCTATTTCCTGTCCAAACTCCCACATGAAAACAGCGGCAAAAACACTCAGTCCCACGCTGTGCCCCACGCCTCCCTCTCCTACAAACAGGTGCATGCCTGGCCACGTGTCTCACTAGTTGTATATCCATTTCCGTGCTCTGTGAGTTTCCATCAGGTCCATTCACAATCCGAACTTGACACTCAGAAGTCTGTAAACTAAAGCATAAGGTCAAGGACCCACGTTGTCCAGGAACAGGCCCTGAGTGGCTGGAAAGAGTCTGTGTGATTGCTCAGCTGACTCTCAGGAGCCGTCTGCATATAGATGGGCTTTTGGTGAGTGGAGAGCCCAATGTACCCTTGCACTTGAGCCCTACTCCATGAGGATGACCCCCAAACCTCTCCTTCAAACTTCCTTATCATCAGTCCCTAAACTTGAACTTTTCAAGCCCTTGCCCATCCTTAAGCCAAGTCAAGAATATTTAAGTAAAGAGTATCATTGAGTGCCTACTGTTTGTCAGGCGTAAATAAAATGGTGACAAAAACGCAAACCCAGGCTCCTGTCTGCCGGGAGCGTACTTTCTGGAGCTGGCTGCTGCTCACCAGTCCGTGTAGACCTGTACCCGCAGTCACTTCTCCTATCAGGCAAAATAGATTACCAATGGACAGAGCAAAGTTGGCCCCCGGGGGTCTTCCCTTCCCCGTCTTTCATCGCCAGCCTTCAGGAGGTCTTCGATCTCCTAGCACTGAACTTCTGGTTCTCTCATATCGCCCAAGGCCAGGTAGAAACTCAGGCTCAAAGTCTTTACCCCTAAGACAATGTGTCATGGGGGCCTCAGGGTGAGGTCACAGGGCAGGCGGAGGGGTTGCGGGCTGTGCAGCAGCTGTAAGAGCCTTGGGGTCATGGCCTTGGGTGCAAATCGCAGGGAGGCGAAATGAGAGAATGGCAAAGACTTCAGGCCTGGACAGTCACGCAGGACTGGGCACGGCGCGGGGATCAGGTAGCGGGGGGTTCCCGCCCGTGGAAAGGTTGGACCAGCGATGGTGAGGTCCTCTCGGCCACCATGGCCCACGGCCACTCGAGCACTGCCTTCGCCATGGACTTGTCTCCATCCACTCCTCCTGGTGCTGCTGGGAGACCTTCTCTGACAACAGCTGGGACTCTGACGTGCCCCTCCCCCACCAAGACAATTCATGACCATTGGTTTGCTCCTCCTCCTCCTCCATTGCTCTTTCTTTGATTCCTGCTCCATTTCTCACAGCCCCTGGTGCTGGCTCTCTTGACTTGGCTCCCGTTTCTGGCTCCATCAGTTCAGATTTGTCTGTTCTGACATTTCTGTCCCTTGGGACTGGGCTGGCGGGCAGGCCGGATCCAGTTGCCACCCGTTTTTGTGTAGCCCAGGGCCATCAACAGGATTTTAAAATTTCTAAGTGGTTACGTGTCTAAATGTTCAGGGGCGCCTGGGTGGCTCGGTTTGAGTGTCCGACTTCAGATCCAGTTACGATCTCACGGTCAGTGAGTCCGAGCCCCGCGTAGGGCTCTGTGCTGACAGCTCAGAGCCTGGAGCCTGCTTCAGATTCTGTGTCTCCCTCTCTCCTGACCCTCCCCTGCTCACGCTGTCTCTCTCTCAGAAAGAAATAAAACATTCAAAAAAAATTTTAAAGAAAAAAAAAAGAACTCTCTGAGTTTTGATCAGCAGGGAGGGAACATTCGGAAATTTTAAGGGAACCACACCTCCCACATGTGACTCTGCTGCAGATTCACAAACGAATCAGACCCAGGCCTTTGAGCGGCTCAAGATAAAGGGCAGACTCTCACAGAGACATGGGAAGGAGGGTTTAATTCTCAAGGCTGCCTCCTCCTTGGCAGGACCATTTTCCATGGCATTTCTCTACAGGCCAGGGATTCAAAGAATGAAATGAGACTCCAGTGAGGAGATGAGCACTCTAGCCTGCAAAGCTGTGCAGACCTGGCCACTAGCTGGTGTCTGTAGGCTTGTATTCACTTACCATTGAAAGTGGGCTGGGCTGCGGGCGTCTGGGTGGCTCAGTCTGTTAAGCGTCCGACTTCGGTTCAGGTCATAGTCTCACAGTTCATGGGTTCAAGTCCCGCATCGAGCTCTGTGCTGACAGCTCGGAGCCTGCTTCAGATTCTGTGTCTCCCTCTCTCTTGGCCCCTCCCCTGCTCACACTC
This sequence comes from Hyaena hyaena, assembly GCF_003009895.1. NCBI lineage: Eukaryota > Metazoa > Chordata > Mammalia > Carnivora > Hyaenidae > Hyaena > Hyaena hyaena. The sequence goes on along the minus strand of NW_024081125.1, from coordinate 1,130,873 downwards.
GGTCTCTCTCAAAAATAAATATTTAAAAATTAAAAAAATAAATGGTCACATATTAAATGATAATTTAAGTACCTACACATCATCTTCAGTTTCGCCTCCTAGCCCATCAAGGCCGAAACTGTTTCCCAGTGGGCCCTTTTGAGAAGCATTTGGCAACCCCTGCTCCAGGATGTCACTGGCACAACTTCCAACCCAACCATTCCTTGTATCCCAGCTGCTCACCCCTGGATCCCAGCCAGGTCCTTCTGGAAGACTAGCTCCCTTCAGGGGGCCCAGGCAGAGAGCACACTGGACTGGATGTCAGGAGAAACTGTTTCCAGCCCCAGCAGTGGCCACCAGCTCCCTCTGTGCCCCTTGGTGACTTGAGGGTCTGCTCTGCCTCTAAGCCCCTCGCTGCCAAGTGGGGGTTTAGCTGTGATGTGCGCGCCACAACTCCCAGAGCCCGTCAGTCCTCCAGAGTCTGTCATCCACATAACCGCGGGGACACACTGAAAGAAGGACACACAGGTGGTGCTGAGGAGGCTCGGGGTGGGGCCTGTGTTTGATCCTTCACGCTGGGGCCTCCCGTGATGAGCCCTGAGGTGCACGAGCACACTCACACAGAGGCGCCCCCACACACCACAGATGCGTGCGCGTGCTTGCACACACAGCGCACACATGCGCATGCATGCACGCTCACGTTTAACATGCATCACGTGCACAGACACACCTCCGTCCCATGCACGCTCTGCGCACACACATCACAGACATATGCACACTTGCGCATACCACACACACACCAGACACACACAGATGCACGAGTAAGGACACACACACCACACATAGACACCACAAAGAGACCCAGATACACACACACACACACACACACACACACACAGACCACACGATCACCTTCCGTGCAAACCACACGCAGAGAGAGGCACACATCCACACAGACACACATGCATGGCTCTCTGTCCAGCCTTTGTGGCTGGGAGCCCCCCCACCCCCAGAGTTCAGGGGCACCTCCCTGGGGGTTCCCTCCTCCTAGACTCTTGGCCTGATTAAGTCTCTTCAGAAACCAGAAAATTAAATTTGGGGTCACTTTTCTGTTCCGGATATTGTGCATAATTTGAGGATTACTGTGGGCAAGGAAAGAGACTGGACATTTCTCTCTCTCTCTCTCTTTCTTTCTTTTTTTTTTTTTTTTTAACTGAGCTTGGAAAGAAAAAGACTGTTGTGTGGGTTAATGAGCCTTTTGGTGGGTGAGGTCAGGAGGAAGGGGGGTGGCCCAGAGCCATCAGAGCCAGCATCTGAATACGTAGCAAGTCTTGCCTTTTGGGGTCAAGGAAGGGGTCGGTAATGCGGGGGCTATAAAGAAAGAGATTGCATTTAATTAAAGAAACATCTTCTTACAATCATGTTTTGGCCGAAAGGCATGTCCGACCCTGACCAAAGGCCCAGGGGGCCAAACACAAAATGTGTATAGTCTGGGATGCCAGAACGCCTCCCACAAGCTGTATGTATCAAACCCCAGTTTATGCAGGAGTTGGGGGAAGTCAGGGAGAGAGCCATTTATTTTATGAGTCATGTACGAAGCTTCACAACATGATAACGTAGTATTCACAGTTTGCTAGGCACTTCCACTGACGTTATTTCATCTGGTTCTCACAATAGATGTCAAAGGCATTATTGTATCTTACCCCCAAGACTATTTATTGGGTACAGAAGAAAGGAAGGAGAAAGGCCTCAAGGTGAAGAATACAGCGCAGCTGGAGAATGTTGAAGCAAATCACTCAGCCCAGAAGCTCCGGATAGGCTCACCTGAATGAGTGCCCGAGGCGCTGGGTTAAGGACTTGGAGGCTTCAATTAAGCAGAGAGTTCCAGGGTCTGCTGGTGACCAGCATGGCAGAGGTGGTGGGGGGGGGGGGTATATTTGGATTCCTTCCCTTCTCTTATTTGTCTTGTAAAGGGAAAGGATTGATCTCAGCTGGGCCCGCAGACTCACATGCTAACAGGACCCAGACAGGAAACACAAATGAGAGATTTGGTCTCTTGCAAAAAACATGGTGGAGAAAGGTTTGGGGTCCCCTGTCGGTCGTTGCCATGTGGGTGTGTGAGCTTTCAGGTGTGCATCTGACAGTTCTGAGATCACATACAAGATTTCAGATTTTAATGTTAAAAAAAATATCTTTTATGTGACAACTAATTTGAATAATTTAAAAATACCTGTGCAAAGTATGTGTGTGTGTGTGCATGTGTGTGTGTGTGTGTGTGTGTGTTTAGACTGGATGTGACCCAAAGGATTGCTTTGCAGCCTTTAGCCTAAATAATCCCCCAAATTCCTTCCTGTTCAAAAATTCTAAATTCTGGGGCATCTGGGTGGCTCGGTGAGTTAAGATCTGACTCTTGATTTCGGCTCAGGTCATGATCTCACTATTTGTGTGATCGAGTCCCGTGTCAGGCTCTGCACTGACAGAGTGAAGACTGCTTTGGATTCTATCTCTCTCTCCCTCTCTCTCTGTTCCTCCTCTGCTCTCTCTCTCTCAATAAATAAACTTAAAAAAAATCTAAATTCCACGTGGAGTGCAGATCCAGAGACCATGTTCATGTGATATGTTTCTTAGTGGATCCATTGCCCAAACCCTGGTTGCTCACCCACCTGGCCTGAGAGCAGTGTGAGTACCTACTGTGTGCTGTCACCAGCCTGTTACACACATTGTCTCACTCAAGCTTCACAGGGACTTCCAGCTGGCTCTCCTCGTTTTTCGTGTAGCTGAAGACACAGGCTCAGAGAGGTTACAGACTTGCCCAAAGTTGCAGAGCATACAACCAAATCAAAATGTACTCCTTGGTGAGTTTTCAAGCTTTTGGGGTTTGTGGGTGGGAATTCTGTGACATAGTCAGCACTTTTTTCAGAGGGAAAAAAACTCTCGAATGCTGATAACTGCATAAAGCCAATGAGGACTTAAACCCAATGTAGCATCTAGGTCCACTGTGGCACGCCCAGTGTTCAAAGGATTGTAACTTGATCTTCTTTGATGAATAACCCGGTAGGCGTTATCAGGGTTGGGCCAGTTCAGAGGCCCCTGGGCAAAAAGTCCCTTGGCTGCCTTCCAGCCCATAAATTGTCTTAAGGGGCCGCCTGGTTTTAGCTGTTGGTGGAAGATGGGAGAGATGGAGACGCCCTGAAAGCCTGTGTCTTTCCCATCTGTTCCGCATTACGATACTGTTAAATATTTCATGCTCTCCATTGTAGCAACAAATAAAAGCAGAACTCATCTCTTTGTTTAAGTTTCCTTGACTGACAGTGTTGGTGATTAAGCAACATACTTATTTTCTCACGACTGGAGGGGACTGGTTCTGCGGGAGGTTTGGAAAGTGAAAGGCTCTCACTCACGAAGCTGAGTGGGAAGTGTCCTGATGCTGACAGAGAGACAAAAATGACAGCTCCAGGGATGGGGGTGAAGAAGATGTTTTTTGGTTGTCTCAGCCATGGAGAGGAGAGCCTGGGTGACAAGATTTTCTGGTGTGCACCCATCTATCTCCCATGCATGCATGCATACATGCATGCGTCTGTCCATCCATCCATCCATCCATCCGTCCGTCCGTCTGTCCGTCTGTCCATCCATCCATCCGTCCGTCCGTCCGTCCGTCTGTCCGTCCGTCCATCCATCCATCCATCCATCCATCCATCCATCCGTCCGTCCGTCCGTCTGTCCGTCTGTCCATCCATCCATCCATCCATCCATTCATCCATCCATCCATCCATCCATCTGTCTGTCCATCCAGCCATCCATGTGTCCATCCATCCCTCCACCCACCCAGCCATCCATTCTTTTATCCCCATTTTTGGAAGGCACCCACAAGCTAAGGGGTGCACATGGCTTCTAGAAGCTGGAAAAGGCATGGGATGGATCCTCTCCTATAGCTTCCAGAAAAAACACAGCCCTGCTAACACCTCAATCTTAACCCCATTTTCAGCCTTCTTATTATCTTATGAAGATAATAAGTCTGTGCTATTTTGAGTCACCAAGTGTGTGGCAGTTTGTTATGGCAGCAACAGGAAACTAACTAATACATAACCTCACAGGATCACTGTGGACATCCATTGAGCTAATATTCAAAAGCACTTAGCACCATACCTGGCACATCGGAAATGCTCAGAAATAGTCATTGCTCTTGCTTCGATTATCACCACTGTTCTGATGTGCGGTGGGGACAAGGAAATAACTAAGGATTTTTAAAATTAAACATGTAATGCATGCTTATTGAAACAAATTTGGTAGATAAACACAGTGCAATTCTGTTATTTTCTAAAACAATACCTGTGAGAGATGGATTGATTACATTAATTGCCCCAAATCTTCACTCCCCTCTCTATCCCCTCCCTTCCTGGGTGGGTTCCTCTCGTTGGTTCTGGGCTTAGCCAGGTGACTTAGTTTGGGTTGGCAGCAGATGTGACGGTGAGCAGAGGCCTGGAAGGGTTTGTACCTCTGTCATCTCCACGAGGACCTGGTGGCCACCTGGAGGTGGGGGTCATGTGACCCAGGGTCACCCACAGTTCCAGTGGACCGCCAGCTGATGTCAGACCTGTGGCCAAGCCAAACCAAAGGGCATCTCACTGAGCCCTAATCGCTGACACGCATATTCATGGGCTAACCAAATGATAATTCCTTTAAGCGGTTCGATTTGGGGATAGTTTGTCATGTGGCCTTACTGCTACAATAGGTAAGTGGTATAGAATAATAGTAATAGTAACTACCAGCAACATGGACTGGGGACTTACTACATGCTGGACTCAGTACTAAGTCCTTTGTAGACACCAGTGTTTCTTATGGACATACTCAGGTGAGAATCACCTAGAAACTTGTCTCAATGACCCAGAGTCCCAGCCTGGCTTTACTTAATCAGAAAAACTGGAGGGGCCCAAGAACCTTCATTTTAGCATCTCTCCCTTCACTGGTGGGCATCATGACACCTGGGAACCGTTAACATTCATTCTCTCTCTCTCTCTCTCTTTTTAATGCTTATTTTTTGAGAGAGAGAGAGAGAGAGACACAGAGTACGAGCAGAGGAGGGACAGAGGGAGACACAGAATCTGAAACAGGCTCCAGGCTCTGAGCTGTCAGCACAGAGCCTGACGTGGGGCTCGAACCCATGAACCATGAGATCATGCCCTGAGCCGAAGTCAGATGCTTAACCGACTTAGCCACCCAGGTGTCCCCGTTAACACTCATTCTCGCATTTCAGCTTCACGGCTCTCTGGCTCTCTCGGAAGGCAGGGATCCTCACGCCCATTTTACAGACGAGGAAAGTGAGGCTCAGAGAAATAAGTTTGCTTGTTGGGGGCAGAGCCTGTGGGGTGGTGATAAGATAAGATAGGGGTGGGGGGAGGGGAAGGAGGTGATGGGCACAGAGGAGGGCACTTGCGGGGATGAGCACGGGTGTTATATGGAAACCAACTTGACAATAAACTATTAAAAAACTAAAAAGAATAAAAGAATAAAAAGAAGACAAGCAGTAGGCCAGTCAGTCCCCAAACGCTGCTTGCGTGGTGGCCTGGGCTGGCTCCACGAGGCTCCGCCCTCCACCTGACATTGGGGGTTGGGGTGGGGGGTGGGGGGAGGGGCGCTGGCGACCACTGGGGAGTGCTGTTCTGGGCCCACCTGATCCAGGCAGAGGTGAGACATGTCAGAGGGATGATAAAGTCGGGCCTCTTCACTAAAATGGAAATTGCTGTTAAATAAGAGCATAAATATTTAATCACCCGAGGTGACTACTCTTTGCATAACAACTTCGGGTCCAGATTCAGTAGGAAGCCGGCTGAAGATAAACACGGTGTCTGGGTGCAGGTCCCCTGCCTCCCTGACTGAGTGGGTGTCCAGGCGCCCTGGCTCCGGGCCTGAGGAGAAGCCCTTACTCTGTCCTCACCCGCACGCCGCGCTCCTGGGCGTCGAGAGGGGCCGGGCCCCTGGCTGCAGCCTCTGGCACCGCCAATGGCTCCCATGTGAAAAATCTCACCTCCCCGCTGCGAAGGGCCCTTGGAGGACAGCACCCCCCCTCCCCCGCTGTCTGAGGGGTGAGGTGACAGCGGCCCTGTGGTGGCTCCTCATTGCTCCCCAGAAAGCGTGTTTCAGGGACTCCTCGGAGCATTCTCTCCATCGCTCACACCCCTTCGCAGAAGTGAGGCAGCCCATGTCTTCATGGGGCGTGGAGGCAGCGTCTCACCTCCCGGGATGCGTTTTCGGGCCTGGGCTCCAGCCGCGTCCCCTCTTCTCATGGCCATTCTTGCCCACGACGTGGTCGTTGGCCACACGGGACGTCTAGGGAAAGCCCTCTAGCGTGCGATACTTCGTCACCTCCTCCGAGATCTTCAAGCTGCCTGGGGAGGGCGGGAGTGTGGGGCCAGGGGAGGGGCTGACGGGAGGCGGAGCTGGGAAGAAAGCCCACAGCCAGGTCACAAACAGGGCAAGTGACAAGGGACAGTTGTAGTGGCTGGTTCTCACGTGGTTGGTTCTCTCAGTGTGTTGGGTGTGCGCTAACCCCCACGTAGGGACCCCCACACCACTCCCGTGAGGCGGGTACGGTTCTTGTTCCCATTACACAGATCAGGAAACTGAGGCTGCCTTGGTCCCCACCCAAGATCTAGTCCCCTAAGCCTGATCTTCCAGCCTTTTGTTATTTTCTTTTTTTTTTTTTTTTAATTTTTAAAATGTTTTATTTATTTCTGGGGGGGAGAGAGAGAGAGAGAGAGAGAGACAGCGTGAGCAGAGGAGGATCAGAGAGAGAGGGAGTCACAGACCCCCCGAAACAGGCTCCAGGCTCTGAGCTGGCAGTCAGCACAGAGCCCGACGCGGGGCTTGAACCCACAAACCGCGAGATCATGACCCAAGCGAAAGTCGGATGCTTAACAAACGAAGCCACCCAGGCGCCCCCAGCCTTTTGTTATTTTCAAGTCATGCCCCCTACCTCTGTCGTGTCCTTCCTCCACGTTCCCTTTTGGGGGTGTTAGCTGGGACTGACACGTGTCGTTTGCCCCCAAAGGCTCTCGCCTGTGCGGGGCCAGCTGAGGAGCTATTTATTGTTCCAGGAATTGGGTCTCTGCGTCTGCCCCCAACCCCAAACCCCTTCAGCCTCCAGTTCCCACTAAGCCTCAACGGCGAGAACTCAGCCCCGCTGCCCGGAGACAGCTGGTGACGCCTGCAGGGAGTCTTAGTTGTCACAGCCAGGAAGGGAGCATGTCTGGCATCCCATGGGTGAAGGCCGGGACACTGCGGACACCCTACAGCGCCCAGGACGGCCCCCTCAAAGAACAATCACCCCTGAAAGTCAACAGTGCCCAGAGCAACGAGCTCTGCTCTACCTACAGACCTTGCCTCACCTTATCTGGCCCCCAACGTAAGAGTCTTTCTCCTGAGTGTCCCCCACTTTGATTAGACCCTTGGGAACTCATGCCCGCCTCCACTCAAAGCCTGAAGCCCACCTTTGGGCACCCTGTGGCTCACAGTTCATCCTGACTACTTGCCCAAGGGGCCACCTGTTCCCTGGCACCATTGTCACATGGTCCCACCCCCCGCAGAGGATCCACCCCACACACCTGCCCTCCCACCCTGCCAACCTCACCACTGGGGTCCGACGGCGCCCAGGTCTTGGCGAAGACCAACTACCATCACCATGTTCCGACAAAATGGATCCCCCCACCCCCGCCAATAAGGTTTTCTTGCCCCAGGACAGTGTCAGGCTCTGGCTGGACACCACCCACCCCACTTCCTGCTGTAGCCATTCATTTCGCAGGCGTCCGGAGGCTCCGTTCCCTGGAGCCCCAGTGTGGGGGCGAGCCTGGCAGTGGAATGAAAAGACTTGGTGACCCATGCCTAAAAATAAAAATATTATTCAATTGTCGTGTCTGACAGGCAGAGAGCGCCTGACGCAGAAAGCAAAGCCATGGCAACCGGGTAAACACACTGGAAAGCCTCTCACTTGGGTGGGTTGAAACAGATCTCAGCTGGGCCTTCTGGACACGGACGATGGGCAGGCGTCTCCACTGCTCTGGTTTCTGGGCTTGGATGTGGTCGGCCGTGGGTGTGTGGGAAGGAGGAGGAAAGCAACAGGCCCCCCTCGGCTGATCCCACGTATTCAGGCTTCCCTTACCCTCTTGGGATGTTCCCTGCTCTTGGGGGCAAAGCAGCTTTGGAAACGATTTCCACCACAATAGGGGGATCCCGGAAGGTGAGCACGAATACCCCATTTGCGTCCCCAGTTAAAGAGATCATTTCTCCTTTTGTACCTGCTGGAGAGTGGGGGCCCTTTGTTGCTGCCAATACTTTCTTCCCTCTGGGTCTTGCTTCTGCTTAATGCCTTGTGCAAAACGGCCTTCCCTGCCATCTCTGCACCCCTGAATTTGACCCTTCCTTCCGGACTCAGCTGAAATGTTGCTTCCTCCAGGAAGGATGTCCAGATTTTTTCTGTCTGCCAGCCCTGCCCCAACCATCCACAGGCTGCCCAGCTTCCCAGGGCACTTCATCAGTGCTTATATTGTGCCCCTTAAATCAGCAAGGTGGGACCAGGAGCCACGTGGACACAAACTCAGGCAAATCAGTTCAAATCCCAACTCTGTTCCTAAGCGGCTGTGTGCCTTTGAGCACCTAACCTCTCCATGCCTTAATTTCCTCACCTCTGAAATGGATCTGACGTCTACCTTGTAGAGCTGTTGTGATCTTTAAAAAAAAAATTTAATGTTTATTTATTTTTGAGAAAGAGAGAGAGACAGAGTGTTGGTGAGGGAGGGGCAGAGAGAGAGGGAGACACGGAATCTGAAGCAGGTTCCAGGCTCTGAGCTGTCGGCACAGAGCCCGATGTGGGGCTCGAATTCATAAGCCATGAGGTCATAACCTGACCTGAAGTCGAATGCTTAACCAATTGAGTCACCCAGGCGCCCCTGGGCTGCTGTGATTTTAAAATGGCAAAATATAAGAACTGCCTGCACTAAGTAGCCGCCCAAAAACGCCAGCCGTTATTACCAGAAAGCATGAATGAGCTCTGGGCTTGAAGCTGGCTTCACCACCCAGTAGTTTTTAGGGGTTGAATTGTGTCTGCTCCTAAAAGATACCTTTGAAGTCCTAATCCTCAGTATCTTAGAATGTGACCTTATTTGGAGACAGGGTCGCTGCAGAGGTAACTAGTTAAGATGAGGTCACAATGGAGTGGGTTGGGCCCCAATCCAGTATGTCTGCCATCCTTCAAGATGATGTGAAGACACACAGGAAGACAACGAAGGCAGAGGCTGGACACAGGCATCTATGCGGTAAGGGAGGCCAATGGTTTCCGGTAATGACCGGATGCTTGGAGAGAAGCATCGAATGGATTCTCCATCACGGGCCTCAGAAGAAACTAGGCCTGCCGATGCTTTGGTTTTGGATTGCTGGCCTCCTGAGTTCTACAAGAATATATTTTCATTTTTTGAAGCCATCCAGTGTGTGGATGCGATTGGTGACAGGGGCCCTTGGAAACTTGGACAACGGGCTCTCCCCTCTCTCAGCCTCGCTTCCCCAGCTGTGCCCTGGAGATCAGGGCGGGTAATCGAGGTGAAAGCACTGAGAACCTAGGAGTGCCGAATTAAGATTCGCAGAAGGAGAAACTCAGCCAAGTTCAGAAGAAGGAAAACAGAGGTGAGGAGATGCGTGTAATCCCAGAGGCCACATGACCTTCCTGTGGGAAATCCAGTCGGTAGTGTCTGCTTCTGTGTCCTTCCACGTGACTGAACTCAGGAACCTGTCATGGCTGCGGGCAAGGAACTAGAGCCCTCACTGGACACCAAGAGAGAGAAGGGACCAACTGAAGCAAGTACACATAGAATTTAAAAATGACTCAGCCGAGGGGCGCCTGGGTGGCTCCGTCGGTTGGGTATCCAACTTCAGCTCAGGTCACGATCTCGCAGTTCCTGAGTCCGAGCTCCACATCGGGCTCTGTGCTGCTTGCGCAGAGCCGGTTTCAGATCCTCTGCCCTCTCTCTGCCCTTCCCTGACTTGCTCTTTCTCTCTCTCTCTCAAAAATAAATATTTAAAATAAAATGACCCAGCCAAACAAATATGTCTGAGAAACCCAGGAGTCCCGCCATCCTACTCCCCCAGACCAGGCAGTGAGGAGGTCATCTGCTGTTTTTATTTGCCCTACATCCGTTCCCATTGCTTCTTAAAATAGGTCCCTCCTTCCGTGAAATGTTCTCCCCTCTGTCCACGTGATTCCGGGATGCCGGCCGATCTGCTGCGCTGGGCAAGGGGGTGGTCACGTGACCCAGGCCTGGACAATCAGAGCTTCCCGTCTCTCTGGTCACAGCAAAGTGATCATACAGGTAATGCAGGTGACCGAATAAGACGAATCTCGCCCTGGGATTTTCAATACAGAGGGTGGGAAACAGAAGGCCTACCTTCAAGGTGGCTGAGCTGTGACACTCTTTCCCCTTACTGCATGGAGAAACTCACCTACAGCAGGAAAAACTAGCTCTACACACAGAGGACAGCAGGGGGCCATGGTGTGTGCGTGTGTGTGTGAGTGTGACACAAAGGGAAACTGAGGCCCGATGGTACTAGTTTAGTCGGTAAGCCAGCCCCATTCATGAACTTCCGGCTGCACCAAGCAATAAATCTTCATTTTTACCTTAACCATATCGAGTTGGGATTCTGACATCCACAGTGAGAAAGTCCTGCTCAACCCAAGAGGGTTGGTTGACATGAAGGTCAAACAGGGAACCCTCCCTGGAGAGAGCAGGCCGGGGCCCCCAAGAGGTCCTGAGAAAGAGTGACTGCATGTTGGTGGCCCGTGGCTGCAGGGAGGGCCTTGCCTGGAGGGGTGTTTGGTGTAGATCTCGGGGTCGGGGGCTTTACAGGAACGGCTATCTGGCCATCCATCTGAGGCCTCAAACCCATATTCAGGACCCTTCCCAGAACCATCACCTTCCCCCCCACCCCGAGCTTTGCCTGTGCTGCCATCTTAGGTAATTTCCAGATGATTCCCTTTCTGGAGATGGACCCAGAGCATAGGCGGAGGGATCCGCCCCAGACTAGAGGAGGGATGCCTTTTCTTCTAAGACGGATGTCAGGGAGGAACAAGGGAGAGCTATTGGACATAAGCTGCAGGTGTCCAGAGGCCAGGAGTGACAGCTACTTCTGTGTCAACTGACTGAGCCATGGGGTGCCCAGACATCCGGCCAAATATTCTGGATGAGAGTGTCTGGGAAGGTGCTTCTGGATGAGATTAACATTTGACTCAGTAGCCTGAGTAAAGCAGATTGTCCTCCATAATATGGTGGGTCTCCTCTAAGTAGTTGAAGACCTGAATAGAACAAAAAGACTTCTCAACTTCCTCCATAGTGTTGTGAGCACATTCTTTATAGCAACTACGTATATCACTACATATCTATTTCGTATTGGTTCTCTCTCTGGACAACCTTGACTAACACAGAAGACATGAGGGACATACCCAGGAGCCCTTCATTTCTGTCTGTGAATTAGGGGATGCATCTTCTCCTGGGATGGAGAGGTTGGGGGGCTGGTTTCGAGATTGGTGGAAGCTGAGGAGAGCAGGTGAGGGACAAGCGGTCGGGAATGACCCAGATCCGCCCAGAGGGTGACGGAGACCACAGGTATTCAGTGGCATCAATCACACTGCAACAGCATTCAGAGGCCAGGGGAGGGGCAGAGGGGCCAGGGTGGGCTGCAGATTGTGGCCCAATGCCTTGCAGCCAGCTGACCTTGGGCTGTTTTCTCCAGTGTTTGGAGTCTCCACGTTTTTATCTGCACCGCGGTCAGGAGAGGTGAACCGGAAGGCCCCTCTGGGGGTCGATTCAGATAAGACTCGAATAACAGAGGGGTGTGAGCTGCAGGAATTCTGGGGGAGGGCGTCTGGGCGGGGTGAGCAGCTGCACCAAGGCCCTGGGACGGCTCCCCGTGGACCTGAGGAAGAGCCGGAAGGCCACTCCCTGGGCCCCGGGTCCCCAGCTCAGCCGTGCTCACAGCCTCCCCGCACCTGGGTCTCTGCCTGACTGTGTCCTTGTCCCAGAGACCTTCCTGGTCTCCCTTCTCCATCGCACCCCCTGACCCCCATCGCACGGCAGACCCCCAGCCTTTACTTGGTTTGTAGAGTTTCTTATGGTTTCTTTGACCTATATTGGTTCACCTGTTGTTACTCTCTCTTCCCGACGGATCGTAAGCCCCAGGAAGATAAGGACCTTGGTTGGTTCACAGAGAGCCCAGAGCCTCACCCACAGCCTGGCATGTACCAGGCCTCCAAGATGAGTTCTGCAGGAGGCTGGCAGGATGTGGCACGGGGCCTTGTGGGCTGCGGGAGGGGCTGTGTTCTTCCGCATTCTAGAATTGGGTCATCAGAGGGATTTGAACAGGACACACATGAGGGGTTTTAGGCTCTGACTTTGCCCTTCTGGCCGTAGCTGGGGGAGGTGGTACGGGGGAGGGCGGTGGCAGTGGGGGGCCATTAGGAGTCCAGGGAGAGAGGAGTGAGGGCGAGCTTAGACTCTGAGTGCACAAGAGCCGGACCCTCTGCCCAGCTGAAGGGGAGACTGGAGTCCCCCAGATAGTCTTTCTGGGGCAGAGGCAGGGACCAGATGAGCCTCCCTCCTCACAGGCACGCTGGCCCCGCACAGAGCCAGGCTCATGGAGGGAGGGAGTGCGGGCTGGGGTGAAGCCAAAACACCTGCGAGACGTGCAGGGGGGAATAGAGCCCTGCCCCCACGAGCCCAGAGCTAAGGACAGAGGCAGCTGGAGGGAGAAGCAAGTTTTCAGGACGCACATGTTGCCCCACTTAGGGACCCTTTACAACAGCAGGTCTCTCTCTCTCTCTCTCTCTGCCGCCACAGGGATATCCATGCTTAATACCAGGTAACGATTCTTTTCTTGTGCTGCCCTGACCTTCAACTTATTTATTTATTTTTAAAGTTCATTTATTTTGACAGAGAGAGAGGGAGAGAGTACGTGTGCACATGTGAGGGAGGGAGGGGCAGAGAGAGAGGGAGAGCGAGAATCCCAAGCAGGCTCTGCGCTCAGCGTAGAGCTTGATCCCACAAACTGTGAGATCATGACCTGAGTCAAAATCCAGAGCCAGATGCTCAACAGACTGAGGCACCCAGGCACCCCTTGATTTATTTTAATCCTATGAAAACTATTGGATGGTTCAGATTCCTTAAAGCCAAAGACAAGTGATCTGCTATAAGATTGTCACTTGTCCCCAATGCTTTCGTGGACAGCCAAGACCAGAGATGAAGGGATGGTTCCCGTCTGGTGGGCCCCTTGTCCGCCCCTTTCCTGAGGGGGCCATGGATGCAGGTACCCACATCTGACCTCGGGCCACCCCTTGGAGCCCCTACTTTCTCACCTGTATGTCCCCAGGGTTACCTTGAGGACCAGCAGAAGTCCCACCAGGCCCAGGGAAAGTGATCATACATGTTGGTTCCCTCTCAGCATGACTGTAAAAGGCGGGACTGCCTTTGCACACAGCAAAGTTGCTGAGTGGTGCTCAGTGAATTGAATTGACTCGGGGAGACAAACACCCAAGAACATGATTTTATGAACTCATCCTAGACGGGGGCTCTCCTACTTCCCTAATTGTACGGAAACCAAGATATCTCACTTCGATGACCCCTTCCTCTTCCCCAAGGGCTGTAAGTTCTGCCAACAAGTTCTTAGCTAATAAGTGTTTTTCTTGTGGAATGTTAGCATTCTCTTGAACAATAAATGTGACCCTTTGGCCACGCTTCTCACATTTCACAGTTGAGTCAGGCCTCGACGTGGGCTGGTCTGGATGTCACAGAGACATCTGTTCGAAAGCAGAAGATGATGCCCATGCCAGACAAGGGCTCTACATAGAGTTCCATGCAGTATAAACCCTGACTGCACTCTCACCACTGATCTACTTCCTTAGAAACGCCAATCTGATTTGGGCCCCAAAGGAGAAAATTAAAATCGGAAATGGAGACGCAAATGTGATATTCTGTTTTGTTTTGTTTGATTTGTATGTGCACTTTAAAAGAGAGAAATCCAAATATCTTCTTGTTTAGATTTTATCTTCAATGAGGTTAAACTTACTGAGTCATTGTTCCCAATGGCAGATATTGTCACTTTAGAGGCTTGGGAATATTTTTATTGATGCACACAAAGCGTCAATTTTATGAGCAGGAAAAGGGTCTGGGATTCCCCTGAGCACACATTGTCCATCTTGTCTGTGGCTCGACGCCAGGCCCTGCACAAGGCCTGTCCATAATAAGGCCCAAAATCAGCTGAAGAGATGAAATTAAGCCATTACCACAACCCTCCTAATCAGTTTGGCAAAAATCCCAACGCACTTTCATCCCTGTGTCAACAGAAAGCCTCAAACAGGGGTACCTGTTGGCTCAGTTGGTTAAGCCTCCGACTCTTGGCTGTGGCTCAGGTCACGATCTTGCGGTTTTGTGAATTTGAGCCACGCGTGGGACTCTGCACTGATGGGGACCCTGCTTGGGACTCTCTCTCTCTCCCTCTCTCTATGCCCCTTCCCATTCGCACTACGTCTCTCTCTCTCTCTCTCTCAAAATAAATAAACTTAAAAAAAAAAAAAAAAAGGAAAGCCCCAAACAACTCAAGTCCAGTACGTGTGGGCTTCAGAGCAGACATTGGCCTCCAGCATGGTGTTCAGAGTCCTCCACTTCCTGTGAGAGAACAGGCCCCTTAGGTAGGTGGAGGCTGTCTCCCTACAGTGGGCTAGTTGTCTTCTCACTTTTCCTTTGAGGAATGTCATACACTCAGTGACACAGGTGACTTCAATTTATTCTTTGTCAGTTACATCTCCAGGCATCGTGTCTGCAGAAGTGTCTACTAAATTCCTAGGAAGAGTTTCAAAGTCAGGGGGGCCATGCGGAGAGAGATCACAGGACTAGGGGCACCTGGGTGGCTCCTTCGGTTAAGCGTCCAACTTTGGCTCAAGTCATGATCTCATGGTTTGTGACTTTGAGCCCCACGTCGGGCTGTCTGCTGTCAGCACAGAGCCCACTTCAGGTCCTCTGTCCCCCTTTCTCTCTGCCCCTCCCTTGTCTCTCACTCTCTCTAATATAAAATTAATTAATTAATTAATTAAAATTAAAATTAAAAAAGAGAAAGAGCACAGGACTGCTAGATGGGAATTTAAACCTGAGCAACACTGGTCAATCAAAGTGATGGAAGGTGAAGACAGATAAAAGCTAGGAGAAGGAAGTCAAGATACTTGGACGACCGGACACTATAGTTTTAAATATTGCATGAAAACAGCAGAAGAAGAAGGTCTGTGAAGTTGGAAGAGTTGTCTGAACTGAAACCCCCGGGGAAAGTTTGTGAAAATGACATTAACATTCAAATGAGCATTCACAACTTCTCAGGGGGCAATCCTATACAAAGTTATTACAAGAAAAAAGAGAATAAGGAGCAGAATCGTAAACAAGGCAAACCAGAAAGATCACACTCACACAAAATCGATCAAAATGGAATGGACTATTTTTTTTTAAAGCTGAAAGTCAATAATGTGATACAAGGCACACAAAAACATGTAAAGTATATCTCAACACCCTCCTCCCCCGTCAAATGAGGAGACAGAACTCAAGAATTGGAAATAGAAGAAACAATCGTTTTAGAAATGAGGACAGAACTAGAAGAAACAGCAGCACAGAATATTCCCTAAGAGAAATGGAAGGTGAAAAGCAGATACATTTTAAAAATAAAAAACAGAGAGGCGCCTGGGTGGCTCAGTCAGTTAAGTATCTGACTGTTGGTTTTGGCTCAGGTCATGATCTCATGGGGGTCTTCATGGATTAGAGCCCCGAGTGGGGCTCTGGGCTGACAGCACAGAATCCTGCTTGGGATTCTCTCTCTCTCTCTCTGCCTCTCCCCTGCTTGCGCTCTCTCTCTCTCAAAATAAATAAATAAACTTAAAAAATTGTTTTAATAAAAATAAAAAATAGAGACAAAGAAGATGTGAAAGGCAGTGACAAATATTAAAAATAAAATAAGAAAACTCAACAAATGGATAATGGGACACCTTTTTTTTTAATTTTTTTTTTAAATAGTTTATTGTCAAATTAGTTTCCACATAACACCCAGTGCTCATCCCCACAAGTGTCCTCCTCCATGCCCATCCCCCCCCACATCCATCAGTCCTCAGTTTTTGTCAGCATTCAGGAGTCTCTCATGGTTTGCCTCTCTCCCTTTCCCCCACCATTTCCGCCCTTCTTCTCCCCCTTGTTCCTCTTTTAAGTTCCTCCTAATCCTCCTATATGTGCAAACATATGTTATTTGTCCTTCTCTGCCTGACTTATTTCGCTCAGCATAACACCCTCAAGGTCCATCCATGTTGCTACACAGGCCAGATTTCATTGTTTCTCATTGCCATGTAGTATTCCATGGTGTAGATAAACCACATCTTCTTGATCCATTCATCTGTTGATGGACACATAGGCTCTTTCCATGTTTTAGCGATAATGGGACACCTTAAAAAGAAAACCAGAGCAAGGAAATAGAAAAAGTACAAAAACCTCATAATTCAAGACCACTTTGTTGAAAGAAAAATATCTGAAGCTTCACACCGAAAGAGACACTGGGGCCTAAGAACACGAACCAAAACAACCAAAACCAACACTAAGACATAGTCTACTAAAACCACAGGTGCTAAGGAACAAAGGAAAAGTCTTTTAGAAGCTTAGGTACAAAGACCATGTGACTTCTAAGGTAAAGAAAATTGAATTGCTGTAAAAATTCTTTTAACATCAACAATTTATACCAGGAAATGTAATAACTTAGTCAGGATACCCAAGAGGAGAAAATGTGAGCCAAAGATTTTATATTCGGGGAAACCGATTTTCGAACGCAGACTGTATAAGGATAATAGAAACATGGGCGCCTGGGTGGCTTAGTCGGTTAAGCGTCTGACTTTCACTTAGGTCATGATCTCGCGGTTCGTGGGTTCGAGCCCCGCGTCGGGCTCTGTGCTGACTGCCAGCTCGGAGCCTGGAGCCTGTTTCAGTCTGTGACTCCCTCTCTCTCTGACCCTCCCCTGCTCACGCTGTCTCTCTCTCTCTCTCTCCTAGAATTAAATAAAAAAAAAAAAAGGATAATAGAAACAATCATCAGCACACATGAATCAGAAAACATTGTCCCATTATTCTTTCTGAAGAAACCTACCATAGAATGAATTTGGGATGATCAAAAACAGTCGACAGGCATCCACAGCCGGATGTGGTGAACATCGAACATATGCGTGCGTACCTACATTCCGGCTGTTATGTTCCAACAAAAGAGCTTTACGAGAACAACAGAACAGGGGGAGAGGAGGGGGAAGCATATGTAGAAACACTTAACTATGGCCAGTAGTCAGAACTGGTGGCTGGTGGTGGGGCTATTATCGTGGCTGATGTGCAATGAAATAATGTAAATGTAGGATTAGGGATATTTGAACTCTAACATCCATGTGATCTTGGTGAGATGCTTATAATGGAAGAAAGAAGAAATGTGATCGAGAAGAAGGTGACTCCATCAAATAAAACAAAACTCTTTGGTTTTGATTTGGCACAGCAGTATCAGTATGAATTTGTGAGGCGCTGCCTGCATATTGTAGCTGTCTCAGCCCGGTTCACTGAGAAGACAGAGAAGCAGGACTCATTGGCAGTCATTAGCTCAAAACAATTGATAGACCTAAATGTAAGAGCTAATACTGTACAAGTTCTAAAACAAAAACATAGAAGAAAATTTCTATGACCTTGAGGGCAGAAAAGATTTCTTAGGATACAAAAAGTACTAACCATCAAAGAAAAAATTGATCAATTGGACTTTACTACGTTAAAACCTTCTTTTCAAAAGATACCATTGAGACAGGAGATGTACAGGAAATGTCTATACCACCTGCTCAATTTTGCTGTGAACCTCAAACTGCTCTAAAACATAGAGTGTATTTTTAAAAGAATTTTCAGTGAAAGAAGAGACCAAAGCTTTGCATCATTTTATAGGAAAACTTTATTATTCCAATTTTGCATTAAAACAATAGTGACATTTTAAGGGCCGCGGTGCAGGAAGAGTAGCTTAGGGCCACTGTGGATGGGATGTTTAGTGACCCCTCTGCTGAGGGACCCCATCGCACTGAGGAGATGTTCGCTTCCAAGCAAGGTCAGGTTTTATAAATATTTTGGTTCCCCAAAAGGATATTAGGACATAATGTTTTTCTCAAAGTGGTCTAGATCACACACTCTCTCCTTTTTAAAAAAAAAAATTTTTTTTTAATGTTTTATTTATTTCTAGGAGAGAGAGAGAGACAGCGTGAGCAGGGGAGGGTCAGAGAGAGAGGGAGTCACAGACTGAAACAGGCTCCGGGCTCTGAGCTGGCAGTCAGCACAGAGCCCGACGCGGGGCTCGAACCCACGAACCGCGAGATCATGCCCTAAGCGAAAGTCGGACGCTTAACCGACTAAGCCACCCAGGCGCCCCACACACACTCTCTCCTACTCACAGCTATTGCCCTATTTATTTATCTGTTTGAAAGCTCATGATAGCTTTCATGCCTAAAACGAACAACTTTGACACATAGTTACTGCAGTACATTTATGCAATAACAAATACATATTTTTACCTTAACTGATTGACAAAATTTCAGCACATAAAGCACAGAAGAGAGTCCCGCTCCAAGTTACATCAAGAAGGCTTGCTAATACTTCACAGTGGATGGGTAGCTGTTAAGAAATCTGAATGCCATGCCTTGTTCATATCACTGCTCTCATGATGATTAGATATGAGACAATCACATGATTGTTGATCACACACAAGTTCAGGGATGCCAGACATGACATTGAAATTGGCATCAACTATTTGACCTTCCAAAAGTCAAGCCAAAGGTAAAGTCAAGTATCAGAGTTTGGCTCACTCCCAAAAAACTGATGGTGACCTTTAGTGTGTCAGTAACGTACTCATATCTACAATGTTTGATTTTTATTGATAAGAAGCATGTATTTCTTTATGACTTTGAACAGATATTTCTATTAAAATCACACATTAAAAATGCTTGCCGTCATCCAGTCCCCCAGAAAAAGCAAGTGTTTGGAAGAACATTGCATTGGGTCTCTAAATAATTCCCAACCCTTTTGAATACTGAAGAGAATTTTTAAAAAACTATACCATTAATGCACTTAAAAGAAGTGAATTTATGGTATGTATACTCTGATAAAGTTGTTGATAATTTTGAAACATGCTAGAAAGGAATAGAGCTTTTTTTATTAATTGTAAAAACAATAACAATAAAGACATCATTCAGGTATTGAAAAGGTAATGGGGTGCCTGGATGTCTCAGTCGGTTGAACATCCGACTCTTGGTTTTGGCTCAGATCATGATCTCACAGTTTGTGGGTTCAAGTCCCACATCGGGTTCTGTACTGGCAGAGTGGAACCTGCTTGTGATTCTCTCTCTCCTCTCTCTCTGCCCCTCTTCCACTCACGCTGTCTCTGTATCTCTCAAAATAATAAACTTTATTTAAAAAAATTTTTTTTAAATGTTTTTATTTATTTCTGAGAGAGAGAGACAGCATGAGCAGGGAGGGTCAGAGAGAGGGGGAGACACAGAATCTGAAATAGGCTCCAGGCTCTGAGCTGGCTGTCAGCACAGAGCCTGATGCGGGGCTTGAATCCACAAACTGTGAGATCATGAGCCGAAGTTAGACGTTTAACTGACTGAGCCACCCAGGCGCCCCTGTCTCTCTCAAAATAAATAAATAAACTTAAAAAAACAAAAACAAGAAAGAAATTGACATTTTTTATCAATTTGTCAGTACAAATTGACAAGGCAAAGCACAAACTGGGAGAAAATACTTGCAGTGCATCTACCGGACAAAGGACTTGTATTCAGCATACATAAAGAACACCTACCATTCAATAATAAAGAAACAAAAAACTCAAGTTTTAAAATAGGCAAACGACTTAAACGGATGCCTCACACAAGATCGGAATGTACAGTACAAATGAGACACCACTCTGCATCCACTAGAACAGCTAAAATAGAAAATCTGGAAAATACCAAGTGCTGTAAGCAATAGGGAATACTCAGAATTCTAGTAGACCACCGGGGTATAATGGAGAAACACTTTTGGAAGACAGTTTGGCGATTTCTTATGCAGTTGAACATAAACCTTCCATAAGTCTCAGCAATCACACGCCTAGGTATGCACCTCAGAGAATGAAAACCTAGGACTACATAAAGACTTCTACAATGGAATACGACTCAGTAATAAAAAGGAAAGGACATTTGGGAAGAAGCCTGTCTCAGAAGAGAACTTCTATATACTTCCAAACACATGAAGCTGCAAAACAGGCAAACGATTCGGTAGTGACGGAAATTGATTGGAAGTTGCCTGGCTGGGGTGGGTGTGGATGTTTGGCTGCAACGAGGCATAAGGGAACTTTCTAGGGTGATGGAAATTATCTCCATCTTGCCTGGAGTGATGATCACTTGGGTACATAATTTGTCAAAATTTGTCAAACTATACACTGTATTGTACGTAAAGCATATGTCAGTAAATTAGAAATAATAAAGCAAAGGGGCCCCTGAGCATCTCAGTTGGTTAAGCAACCAGGTTCAGGTTATGATTTCTTATTTCATGAGTTTGAGTCCCGCCTCGGGCCCTGAACTGATGGTGCAGAGGATGCTTGGGATTCTTTCTCTCTCCCTCTCTCTCTGTCCTTCCCCTGTGCGTGCTCTCTCTCTCTCAAAATAAATAAATAAACTAAAAAAATAAATTATGGGCGCCTGGGTGGCTCAGTCGGTTAAGCATCAACTTCAGCTCAGATCATGATCTCACAGTCTGTGAGTTCAAGCCCCACATCAGGCTCTGTGCTGACAGCTTGGAGCCGGGAGCCTGCTTCACATTCTGTGTCTCCCTCCCTCTCTGCCCCTCCCTTGTCTCTCTCCATCTCTGTCTCTCTCAAATTTTTTAAAAAACATTAAAAACTTTTTAAATTAAAAAGAATAATAAAGTAAAAAGATAGTCATGTACTCATTGGTATAAATATCAGGGTTTAGCAAATGCTAAACTAACTTTTAACTGCCTTTCACCTTCCATCACTTTGACTGACCAGTGTTACTTAGGCTTAATTCCCCATCTAGCAGTCCTGTGCTTTTCCCTTTCCTTTCTTTATTTTTTCTTTTTATTTTTTTCTTTAAAAAATTTTTTTAAATGTTTTATTTATTTCTGAGAGAGAGACAGCGTGAGCAGGGGAGGGTCAGAGAGAGAGGGAGACACAGAATCTGAAGCAGGCTCCAGGCTCTGAGCTAGCTGCCAGCACAAAGCCCGATGCGGTGTTCGAACCCACAAACTGAGAAATCATGACCTGAGCCGAAGTCAGACACTTAACCGACTGAGCCACCCAAGTGCCCCTTATTTTTTAGCTTTTAAAAAACTTTAACTATCTTTATGAGAAAAATATCATAAACACACTTAAGTACTAGCTACACACTTAGAGAAACTATTTAGCTTATATAACAAACAATTATATATTAATACCTAGGTTTTCAAAGCACTTTTAAAAAACAATAATAGAAAAAGACAAATAGAAAAATAGACAAAAGATATTTTCCTTTGATTCTAAAGAGAAACAGAGCACCAATGGAAAATAATTACATTAAAAGAAAGCTCCTTTTTTTTTTAATAGCTTTATTACTGAAATAAGCAGATTAAAGAAGACAGCTTAGCCACGTGACCACGGCTGGGGTCCCTAACACTTCCCCTGGCTGGCAAAGCCGGTACACTCAGGATTACGCCGCACAACCATCACACCCAGCACCGGGCGCAGAGGGTGGAGTCTCTGAAAGCTGGACCTGCCACACGGATTTGTAGCTTACTTAGGAGGTGATCCCAGGATGCAGGGGTGAGGGGGCAGGAGGATGAGATGCAGGGGTGGGGGAGGAGCCCAAAGGAGGGAGCACAGTGGAGGTTGCTGCTGGAGGCACGGGGGCCTCTGAGAGGCATCCACACCGCCTCCCAGAACTTCCTGAAGGAAGCAACGCCCAAACATTCACCCACCAGCTCCCTTGGTGCACCTGTGACCAGGGACGGGGCAGATCAGGACTTCCGGAAGGCGGGGTGGTCTTGCCTGGGCTGGTCAGTATTTGCGGAGGAAGTGAGGCAGAGCCGGCCCTTGCCATCGGACTGTCAGCTGCTCGGGGGCAGGCACCCCAAGTCACTCATTTCAGCATCCCCTGGCACCAAAGCAGGCGCTTGGTGTCTAAGGCATAGTAAGTGCTCAACCAATACAGGAGGGAGGGAGCAGGGAAGGGAGAAGGAGGGAAAGCTTTCCCCCTGAGAGGGGGCGGGTCCCCGGACAACTTCACGGCCTCACAGGAGACAGCGGGAGTCACGCAGGGCGTGGGGAATGGCGGGGGGAGAAAAGGTCCAGAAGGGAGGGGGTCCTCAGCACGACAGAGGACTCTGTCAGTAGATCCAGGGGTTAAGTGTAGAGCCAAGAAGGTCAGAGGCGAAGGTGGGTGTGCGAGGCAGTGGAAATGGGTTCAGAGCAAGGAGCAAGGAGACCAGAGTTTCTAGGATGTTGCTCTGAGCTGCGGGGAGGGAGGCCGGGCAGCGGGGTCCGTGGGTGCCTGTCACAGACGAGCAGAGGCCATCGGTGCCCCATCCTCATCCCTCAGGCCACTCTGGGAAGACATTCCTGCCCCCTGTCCCCCAAAGGCCATCTTCTGTGTCTCTGGCCTGGCCACCTTCCCCAGCAACTGGAGTAGCCCAGGGAAACCCTCAACAAACGAGCGATGGGCGGCTGAGAAGACACCCCAGCTTCCTACCCTTGGAGGGGCAGTTTCTGAGCAGGGCTGCTGCTGTGTCCCTGCAGGACCCAGCACCCACGGCAACTCCCTGGGTGGCTCCCCTTTCTTTGGCTTTACGCCCTTCCTCACCCCACACATGCCTCCCAGAACCACTTCCCAGTAAGCCGCTGACACTCGGGGCGCAGAGGACCTGCTTCTCCAGGGAGTCCAAACCGTGGGCGAGTGAATGACGAGAGCAAAGGGCAGCTGGGGTGAACTGCAAACGTGTTGGATTGTTTGTGGGTAAAACGAACGCCCTGCAGCACGGGGCAGCCAGTGTCTCTGCTGTGTCACCCTCAGTCCCGAGGCTGCCCCTCAAATCCACCAAGTACAAAACAAAGTGAGGGGCGCCTGGGGGGCTCAGTCGGTTGAGTGTCCAACCTCGGCTCAGGTCACCATGTGGCGGTCCATGGGTTCGAGCCCCACATCAGGCTCCGTGCAGATAGCTCGGAGCCTGGAGCCTGCTTCAGATTCTGTGTCTCCCTCTCTCTCTGCCCCTCCCCTGCTCATGCTCTCTCTCTCTCTCAAAAATAAATAATAAAA
Organism: Hyaena hyaena; assembly: GCF_003009895.1. Classification (NCBI taxonomy): domain Eukaryota; kingdom Metazoa; phylum Chordata; class Mammalia; order Carnivora; family Hyaenidae; genus Hyaena; species Hyaena hyaena. The sequence continues at coordinate 1,107,490 of NW_024081125.1, read as the reverse complement.
CAGGGGCGCCTGGGTGGCTTAGTCGGTTAAGCGTCCGACTTTCGCTTAGGTCATGATCTCACGGTTCGTGGGTTCGAGCCCCGCGTCGGGCTCTGTGCTGACAGCCAGCTCAGAGCCTGGAGTCTATTTCGGAGTCTGTGTCTCCCTCTCTCTCTGACCCTCCCCTGCTCACACTGTCTCTCTCTCTCTCTCTCCTAGAAATAAATAAAAATATTAAAAAAAAATAATAAAGCATAAAAATTTTTAAAAATAAAATAAAATGGAAATCCTACTGATCACTTCCTTCTTGTTGCTAACTGATCTGTTTGCTGGGATTCTGGGACGAGGTAGCACAAACTGGAGGCTTAAACAACCGAAGTCGATCTCACAGGTCTGGAGGCTGCCAGTCAGGCGAGGCCAGGGCTGGTTTCTTCCGGGGACCCTCTCCTTGGCTCGTAGACGGCTGTCCCCTCCCTGTGTCCTCACACGGTCTCTCCTTTGTGCGTGTCTGTGTCCCATGTCTTCTTCTTATGAGGACACTGGTCACATCGAATCAGAGTCACCCCATGCGACCTCACTCTAGGGGAAACCCCGTCTCCAAACACAGTCCCATCCTGAGGCGCTGGAGGGCAGGACATCAACACAGGAGTTTGGGAGAACGCAGTCCAGTCCGTAATAAGTAGTGACCTTGACTCTTTCACATAAAATAGGCCGGGTTGGGGGCCACCAAGTGGAGAAAGGGCCACGTGCTACCCGGGACCCCCAGGACCGGCTCTCCCACAGCACTTCCTTCCCCGATTCAGCTGCGGGGGAGACACCTGCCATCCGGTGCTCCTTTCGAGTGGAGACAGAACCGGTGTCCCCCCTGGAGTTTTTTAATTTCAGTCTCCTTGCAGGATATTGATCCCACCCCCCTCCTTTTCCCTGCTCCGGGTCCCAAAGCCACGGGCGGGAATTGAGACCCAGCCATTCAATCTTCCCTCACCGGCGAGCTTGGGTTCCCAAGGTGTAGACGAGGCGGAGCGGCTTTTATTTGCGTTTTCATGTCTTCCAACTCCAGAGTATTTTTCCCCCGAAGCGCTGGACGGGCATGAGCTCTGTGCCGTCCACCTGCCGCCCTCCGACACAAAGGTCCGTTTGTGTCCCTGCGGCTGTGGGGGAAACGGCTCCCCCGACCCCCTCGTCCACAGACGGGCCACAAAAGCCCAGCACGAGGTGCGGATCAAAACAGGCCAGGCCAGGCGCTGCCAAGCCAAACACAGAGGAAACGGGGTGCGAGCCCGGCAGAGAAACCAGATTCCCCTGGAAATCGCTTGCTCCCCGGTGCGTCTGGAAGGCCGGCTCCAATAAAGCGGCTCCGGAAGGCCTGAAGGACCCCCACGGCCCTCGTCTTGATGGAGAGGCCAATAAAAACCTCCGCACATCCAGGCTGCAGGCCCCTCGGCGCGGCCCTGGGGCCATAAACCAGGATATGAGCAGCTGGGGAGCCGGGAGGGAAGAGGCCTCCTCCCCGAAAGCCCACCAGCCGGCCGGCCTGCAGGCCAGGAGGTAAACGGAGATGCCGTCAGGGAAACGGAGGCCGAGGCCGCTGAACTGGAGGGGAAGCCGCCTGCCCAGCCCAGGCCTCGGCTCCAAAACCAGGCCAGAGCTGTAAAATCCGTGGGAATTGCAGAAACGTAATGACTGCCGGGCAACTGCAGTTTTCAGAGAGACTCGGGAGGAACCGGCCTCAGGAAGCAGCCACAGGCCCCGGGGTGGGAAAATAAACTCTGAGGACACCCTGGGGACCCCCTGTGCCCAGCGACAGAGGAGGGTGAGATGTGTGTGTGTGTGCGTGTGCGTGTGTGTACATGCACACGTGCGCATCTGAAGCCACTGGAAATGCCTGTCTTAGGCGTAACCTAAATGCATTTATTTAACTTGCAAATTCGCCTGCAGAAGGCTGCAGGGAGAGAAGCACCATGGAAATGGCGCATTTGTGTTTCCTGCCATCCCGCCCCGGGGAATGGAGCCCCCCCCCCCCCCCCCGCGCGGGAGTTCACACTGGGAGACACACATCTGGCCTCCCCCGGCTGCCATCTCAGCCCGGATGGCCGCCTCCAGCGGGAGCACTGGTTCTCGAAGGCTTAAATACACATATATTTCAATATACACCGGCGCCTGCATTCAGGGCTCACTACAGATCCTGACGTGTGTAGAGGGCAGTGAGTGCACCTTCCAGACTCCAGAGCAACTGATCACCTACTATGAAAACTTCCTCCTTTTGAAAATGGGTCTTAGGTTAGTCTCAGCCTCTAAGAGGATCCTCCTCTTCCAGTAATGCATTCAGTAATATCAACCGCTACATCCCTGCTCAATGTAGCAAACATTTCCTGAGCCCTGCCTCAGCCTGGTCCTGAGCACGGATGTGCAGGATGGGCATGCGGAAGGGTGAGCCTTCACCTATAAATCCTGTAGTTGAGGGCTCTCACACAGGCCGCCTGCTGGTCAAATCTGGCCGTTCAGCAGCTCACGGTATTTTTTTTTTTTTTTAAGTTTTTAGTTTATTATTTACTTTTGAGAAAGACAGACAGAGTGCAAGCAGGGGAAGGGCAGAGAGAGAGAGGGAGAGAGAGAGAGAATCTCAAGCAGGTTCTGCGCTTGAGATGTGGGGCTCGAACTCACAAAACTGTGAGATTATGACCTGAGCTGAAATCAAGAGTTGGAAGCTGAACCGACTGAACCACCCAGGTGCCCCTCACAGTACTTTGTAGATGTTTGAGTTTGAATGCTCATAGGCAGGGCACACGTCCCCGATTTTCACCCTGTGCCCTTTACCCGCTCCGATCTTAGGATCAGTTGATTGTCATGTATACTATGTATCTGCTCCTGCTTGGGACTGAGCCCCGTGTCAAGGCTGGAACATCCAGGCCAGGATGACAGTGCAGGGATGATGGCATAAGCATGCAGGTGCAGCCCTAACCCCTGAGGCAGGGGACTGACTTTACAGAGGGTCATCACAGGTCATGGGCACGTGCAGGCAGGTAATGGACCAGGGATGGGCGCTTTCCCCTGCCCCATGCTGCTTGATCGGTACCCCAGCCTCATTGTCCAGGAGGACAGGTTGTTACCCCCTTTTCAAACGAGGGAGCTGAACTGATCCCCAAACCCCCGCCTACCTGAACACTCGTCACAGGCTTACCATGCTGCCATTTCCTAAGGAAAACCTCGGATGGCAAGTAACACGTTCTGCAAGTGTTCCGCAAGATGAACAAACATTTCTAATAAATTTCAACTTGATAACTGAGCGATGTCTTGCGATATGAGTAGTACGTGACACCAAATGTCACATGATCACAACTGATCCAATGGTTCTCCCCTCCCCCCACCCCACGGGATTGTGGGTGATCGTCTCCCATGCTCGGAGGCTCAGCCTCAGGCCACGGTGTTTGACAGAAATCAGTGATTTTTCAGGATGTTGGAAGGTGCCCACCACTGACACTAGTGTGTTTTCTGTCACTTCAAAGCACCCATGCACAGCCTTTTGCATTTCCATGCAAGAGTGAGCTTAGCAATGCTTTGCTTCATTCTGGTTCATTGGACAGGTTCCTTGTTGAAGTTGCATGAAAAGAAAAAGATTCCACTGAGCCATAGTTAACAGCGATTCCGTTAGTGATGGTGCAAGTCGTCTCCTCCTCGTCCCCTTCACACCAGCCACGAAGGTTTTCAAAGGTAAGTGCAGGTTAGTTTGCTTATTTATCTTAACCTTTTCTATTTTCTTTATTATTTTGTATCATATTGCAGCATTGTAATCATTTTTATGTGAATATTTTGGGGTTATGGAACGAGTCATCTGAGTGCCCACCACTTCTTAGGGGGAAATTCACTTTGATAGACAAGTGCTTTGAGTCACAAGCATGTTTCTGGAACGAATTGTGGTCGCCAACCAAGGTTTTCCTGTACTTCTCTTTAAGTCTACTTGGTTACTTTCCTAAATTTCATTTTCAAAGGACGCTTGACTTCACTGCCATGAATGGGAAACCAGCTGTTGTGAAAGCCTGCGGCCCAGACAATGAACCTGATGACCCTTAGCCCAGGGTACTGAGTTCCAGCCAGATGGGGGATCACGGGTCCATGGCTCTGACCCTGGGGCCTGCCCGCTCTGAGTTAAGGAGGGAGATCAGCCAAAGTCGATCTGGACACAGAGCACCACGCAGAGGATCTCTCCTTGACTTGACCAGAGGTTTGGAAGCAAACGGAAACGGGAAAGATTATTGTATGTTGTGGTCTGCTGTAACTTAAAGCAACAGTCCCTCTGTCCTCAAAATCACCTCCAGGCTTCCCAAGTCACCACACTCTTGGGGAAGCACTGACAGATGCGGACGTACTTAGGGCTTGGGGACGCCAAGTGGCCTGCCCGGTGGCACACAGCGAGAAGGCAGCGTCTGACCCCTAAGCCCACCTGTTGCTGCCACCCTGAGGGTCTGGAATCGCTCAGGGAGGGACACAAGGGCTTTGCTTGCTCAGGAATTCTGTTTCTGGACTTGGCAGATACAAACATTTCCCCCCGAGGCCATGCCAGCAGTGGGGCAGCGCAGCCACCACCTGCAAGGGAGATGCTCACATCGAGACTGGGCTTTCTCAGCCTTGGCACTAACGGCACGTGAGTGTGTTGCTGGAAGGCTGCTCTGTGCATCCTGGGATGCTCCGTAGCATCCCTGACCTTGACCCCCCAGCTCCCCTCCGGGAGCGGCAACAATACCTCCTAGGGGACAAACACCCCCCACCCCATTTGAGAATACTGCTTTTGATGGAATGAACGTGATTTTTCATTCCTGCGGGAGATTCTAATATTAGTGGGGTTAAAAAAACATTTTAGAGAAAGGATGAGAAATTTACAAGTAATATTTATTTATTTAAAAACTGCCTAAAGACCGATGAGCCCTGGAAGGGGAAAGGTCATTTATTATTTATGTCACTGGAGCCAAACTAAAAGCTAATGGACCCGGGGGCAGAAGAGAGGGGGAGGGGTTATACAGCAGCCACGGGTGCCAGAACCTTGACACTCTTTGTCCCCTTCAATTGTCCAACGAGTCCCGCAAGGGAGGGATTGCAAAGGCCATGTGCAGGTGAGGACCGGGCTGGGTCCTATCATCTGGGAAGCTCATGCCACCTTCCCTGAGTGGAGACGGTGGACAAGAGCATCGGTTCTGGGACACGGAGGGACTTGGAGTCGGGTCGGCCCGGCCTCCCCAAGCCCTGAGAGTGACAGGACCTGGCCCTTGGATGACCATGACCACAGCCCAACCTGTCATCAAGAAGATAGCGGGGAGGCATCCTTAAAGAACACTCTACGCCCCCTCGAAGCTTCCCACGGACCCCACAAGGCAGACGCTCTCCTCCCAGGGTAGGGGAAGAGGAAATCAGTGCGTACACCAAGCAGCCACCACACCAGGATGGGGCAATCTCTTCGCCCTCTGCTCCGGACTCTGACTCAACCACATGGCCCTTCTCTTCATTTCTACACAGACGGGATGCCGGAGAGTGGCGACACAGCAGGGAAGCATCAGATGTCCGCCGCAGGGTCCCAGTCTCTGCAGAGCTGGGGTGAGGGCATTCGAGACCACCGGGTCTCCCATCTGCCTGCCCCCTCCTTCCAACCCGATACTGCCCTGCGTGGTTGCAGACGGAAGCCGATGTCTGCTGGACCAGCCCCTCGAAGCTGAACAACCAGAGATCACACGCAGGTCACTCCTGGGGCCCGAACACCCATCTCAGTATTTTAGGTCACGCTTGGGTGATAATGTCGGGCTCCCAGAGCAAAACTGATGTTTGCTGGTTTCCTTCAGCGGCATTCAAGGAGCCACGGCTGCTTCGCGACTGGCCATCCTGACCCCAGGATGAACAGAAAAGAAGCCTCACTGCCACCGTCTCCTTCTATGGAAATGAACAGGGGACGGGGGCGGGGGGGGGGGCGGTTGGTCACTTCTGGTGGAAATTCTACCTGGGTGGATATTTGCCCTTCCTGAGGCTTCTCTGAGTCTCGGATGCCCACGCTCTCGCCTGCTCCACGGCAAGCTTAGTAAATACTGGCTGAAAGGGACCCAGACAAAGGTGAGCCCTGCCCCTGTCTGTGATGGAAGAGCTTCCCAGCAGAAAAGGCTTTTCACGTGCACAGACCTCTTCCGAGGGCCTCGGGGGGGGGGCGGCTCACCCCGGGGGCCGTGCCTCTGCTCTCTCTCTCCTGGCGTCAGGAAGTCAGTGGGCATGTTTCCCATAATCACTCAGCGACTTTGTCCAGAGTTCCCTCTACTCATGTCCCCCGAGACCAGAGATGCTAGAGTTAAGTCAGAGAAACAGAGGCGTGAACTCGGCTGAACCAAGAAAGGCAGCCCCCAGCAGGATGTGGCTCCTCTGGCCCGCACAAAAGGATTCACCTGGGAAAGGGGCCAGCTCAGGACGACCTTTGTGAGCAACTCCTTAGCAGGAAGGTTCTGCCTGGCCAGCCAGGCGGTGGGGGGTGGGGTGGCTCTCCGGCAGGAGCCCCAGGGGTGCAAGGTGATTGGGCGCCTCTCCCCGCTCTGCAGACTGCCCAGCAGGGGGCACTGTTGTCTCCACAGAACTCAAATACCTGCCCCTCTTCCAGTGCCCCCCCACCCCCCTGGTGTCTGCAGGCCGCCCAGGCCAGCCTACCTGGCAGCGCTGTGTGACAGCTACTTCCCGCATCCTTGAGGATGACAGCAGCGATCATCATGGCTGCTGTTTACTGAGCACCTACTATGTGCCAGGCGCTCTGTGTCACCTCACCAAAGCTGCACAGGAACCCTGTGGGTCAGGTATGAGAAGCAAGACACAGAGGCTGCCGGGTCAGTATGCCTCGGCGCTGGGTTCTCTACATCCCAGGTCCTGTCAGTCCAACATGGCGGCTCTCCCCTGGGACCCAAGGTCTCCTTGACTGGATCTAGACTCTCGACCCCAGTGGGAAGAGAGCTGGCTCCAAGTTGACTATGACCTTGTGCGAGTCCCTCCCTGACTGAGCCCCTATTTGTAAAACAAAAAAAAAATCCCCTCCAAGGGTTGTTGGGAGGTTAGGGGAAGTGATATCCAGAAGCCCAGAGGAAGGCTTTAACCTAGACAGGAAGAATCCAGATAGCTTCCTGGAGGCGGTGATGCCTCGCCCTGCAGAGCAGGATCCCCTAGGGTCTGGCATGGAAAAGGCACCGGTGGATGCTCGCAGAACTTGTTTCTCGTGTGAATGCTTAGTGTGTCCGAGGTGAAGATGAGGTCCTTGCAAGCAGGGCCATGCCACCCGTGGTCCCCAGGAGAGCACTGAGCACACAGGAGCTCCCACCTCTGCTCACCTGGTCTGATGGGCGAACACATAACCTCATCTTCCGCTCCAGGGGCATCTGGCAAATTCCGGACACATTTTTGGTTGTCGCAACTGGCGGGAGCGCAGGAGTGTGCCACTGGTCTCCAGTGGGTGGAGCCCAGGGATGCTGTGATGGGCCCACAATGCACAGGACAGCCCTCCCCCCACCCCCAGCACAGAACTCTTTGGCCCCAGGTGTCAGTCCTGCTGAGGGTGAGGCGTCCCTTCTAGCCCAGCTCTTCTGCCTCCTAACATTTAACAGATGGGGAAACTGAAGGCCACAGAGGGAAACGCCCACCCAGCTCCACCAAGCTCCACCTGTTACAGCACAGTGGGGTCTCCCTGAGAGTCCCCGTGTGTCCTGGCAGCAGCGAGGACAAAACCATGACCAGGCGCCCACGAGCGTGGCTCCCTACGGGCTGGGCACACATGATCTCACTTAATTTCCACAACAAGCTTGTGAGCTAGGTACTATTATAAACCAAGCACAGAGAGGGCAGACAACCTGCCCAGGGTCACACAGCCATAGGCAACAGAGCCAGAAGAGTCTGGGACTGTTGGGATCCAAGCCCACGCTCCTTCTGTTACCTGGCCGGCCTCCCGCAGAGCTGCCATTGGAAACACATGCGACTTTGTTCCTGAAACAAACAGAAGTATCCTTCCGTGATGTCTATTGTCACTGCTCTCGCGGTTACAGTCGTTGTGCTCCAGTTATCTGGGGGCTTTACAGCCCTTCAGGATCGCTGTGCTTCCCGTGGTCTTGGCTAAGCACTCTGACTTCTCTGAGCCTCAGTTTACCGCCTGGAAACGGCACCCATGCGCGCAGGGCCGCTGCATGGAATGGGCTCATCGGTCGAGGTCCCTCCCCAGCGGGGGCCTCGCCCCGGGGCTGTCCCCTCTGCCCAGCCCTCCTCCTCTGCAATTCCAGTTCTAGTTCTAGGGCCACCGAATGGGCTCGCATATTTGTGCGGGCGGCGAAGCGGCAGCCCCCGCGTGAGCCCCTGAACAAAGAGTCCTCATAGAACTTTCCGTGGGACCCTCTGCGCAGGCTCAATGGGGAGCCTGTGGCAGCGACAGGCGCATTGTGCATTGTCTGAGACCAGCGCCGCAGCTGCAGGGAGGGTCCTCGGCCAAGGTCACGCGGGGTGGGGGTGGGGGTGCGCACAGCACACAGGCCTCCTCCGTCCCAGCCTCGGCACCGCGGGGATTTGTCCCAGGGGCCGGGGCCACGGCCGATTCCAAAAAGAAAGCCTTCCGGGCCCCTCTGTGTGCCTGAGAAAGGCATCCGTTCTGTGCTAACTGCTCGCAGACCTGGAACGGGCAGCCCCGCCCCGCCTGGGCAAAACCCCGGATTCCTCAACGGAACCCTGAACTGAAATGATCCCAAACCCAAGACAGAACGAACCTCCAGACGAAGCCAAACGTGGATCTTTCGCTGAACTGGAGCAGCACTGGTGTGCTTCCCAAAACCATTCGCTTGGAACGCCGGTGCATTTGTTCACTCATCTAGTAAACATTTACTGGCCACTGCCCTCCGGGTCAGACACAGGCCGAGGCACGGGGGGTACACCAGGAATGAGACGCGCGGTCTGGCTCCTGTTGTCACAGCTGCGCAAAACAGCTGTGATGACAGAGTCAAGAAACGGGGCCACGTCCACATTCTTAGTGTAAGCGCACTGATCTAAGTTCAGCACCACCGGCAGTGGAGATCCTCAGTCTGTTCCCTGGTGTAAGGAAGGGGCGGTGGAAGGTAGGGGGGTGGAATGAGGGTGGGGGGTGGGTGTTGGGGTGCATACCTTAATAGAAGGTGACCAGGCGCTAGAGGCGCAGCTCAGTCTCCCGGCAAGCAGCCTGAATCTGAAGCAAACCTGAATTTCACTTACCTGAAGGGCAGGAAATTAAGGAATCCGAGGATAGTAAGACATGCAAATGCATTTCCAAAAGCCCAGAAGGCGTCCTGAGTAGAATGCCAGGTTGCTCATTAATTAATCCACTAATTCATTCATCATTCTTCCATTCGGCAAACGTTTATGGAACACCCACCCTAAGCCCAAATGTTCCTTAACCACCTGCCTTTGCAGTTTCCGAATCTTGCGGTTCGTGAGTTCCAGCCCCGCATCAGGCTCTGCGTTGATGGTGCAAGGCCTGCTTGGGATTCTCTCTCTCCATGTATCTCTGCGCCTCCCCAGACCCCAAATAAATAAATAAACTTTTTTAAAAAAGGAAAGAAAGAAAGAAAAGAAAAAGCATGGAGCTAAAACTTCGAAGTTTGGCCTGAGTGGGTTACAGAGGTTCGTGATGATGCCCGGAGACACAGAGGACTGGTATTTCCAAAGTTATGAGTCACATCTGACATCGGGGGCGGGGGGGTGGTAGACAGGATCAAACACCCAGCATCTACCACCTACCCATTTGGGGGCACATTAGGGGCCCAGGGAATATTCTAGGGGTGAGACATGCCTGGTGAGACAGATCTTATTTTTAAAGATGGCCATAGTAGTATCTCTCATCTGCCACGTGCTTCTGTAGTGTGACTTTTCAGGACATGTAGCCTTATTCCTCTTTGAGTTTGGGCGGGCTTGGTGACTTGCTTGACCAATAATAGAAAGTGGCGTTGCCGATATTCTGGGACCTCTAGGGCCAGGTCATAAGCTGTGTGGTGTGCACTGGGCTCTCTTGGGGTGATCCGGGAGTGGTGTCGTCTGCATGAGACCCCATTTGTAGGTGTTCCTGTGGACAGCTCTAGCTCTCTCCCAGCTGACGACCAGCATGTCCTCACGCTGTGTGGGCTGTCCTCGATATCTGCAGGTGAAACCTTCAGATAATTCCAACCCCAGGGGAATTCTGATGTGCAGGCAGCGTGCAAAGCCCTAAGCAAAAACCAGCCAGCTGAGCGCAGACAGATGGTCAAGCCTCGAGAGGTGCTGACGCACCAGTATTTCGAGCGGAGACCTGTGGATGGCTTGTCACCCACAGCAGCGGATAACTGCAACGCCCCTGGGTGGCTTTCAAGGCTCTTTGTTTAAAGAAAACCAGGGAGGGCACCCGGGTGGCTCAGTTGGTTAAGTGTCAGGTCATGATCTTGTGGTTTGTGCGTTCGAGCCCTGCGCTGGCTGGGCTCTGTGCTGACAGCTCAGAGCCCGGAGCCTGCTTCGGATTCTATGTCTCCCTCTGTCTACTCCTCCCCTGCTTGCATTCTGCCTCTCTTTCTCTCTCAAAAATAAATGAACATTAAAAAAAATAAAGAGAACCAGGGATAAGAAATTAATCAGAGCCCCACCTCTGGGCTCCCAGGCCACCCCCCACCCCCAGTGTGTGATCACAACCAGAGTATCTGGAACCTAAATCATTTGTCTGTCCCACTAGACTGTGAGATCCTAGAGAGAAGGGAATATGTTAGGATTCTGGGGTTGCTACAACAGAAACAAACACATGTCTACTTAAGCAGAAACAGAATTGATCTGGAGAATTTGGAAGAGCTTGAAGAATTTCAATGAAAATCAAAGACTGGATTCACAAAGGAGTGAGGAAGTCCAGGGACCCAGGTGTCAGGGACATAGGTAGAGGCTTTTCAGGTGTTAGGTCTCTAAATAACAAACCTCTCTGTCATTTCATGTCACTCTGCTCAATATTCAAATTCCAGGAGGAAATTCTTGGGCCACGGAATGACAGGCCCACTTGGATGACAGCCCCACCAAGGCTGTGTCCATTGGGTGGGATTGTCCCCTAAACAAAACCAAGGTAGTGACCCCAAAAGAACGGGGAGTGGGTACTGAGCAGGCAAAACTGGGTTATCACATTTACCTTAGCAACCCCGGTCCCTTGTTCAATGTCTGGCACATAGCAGGTGCTCAAGAAATACTTGTTTAATGATTAAACAATCACAAGAATAAGCGTGCATAAATGAACAAATGAATGAATGAATGAGTGAATGAATGACTGGAAAATGACTAGGCGGCGTGCCAGCCTCTGGAGACACCTGCCACATACGGTGGCATCTGAACCCTCCTCCACCCAGCCAGCTCTTCTTTGCCCAACAGTTTCTAAGCCTGGATCGTAGAGCGCGCAGACTTCTAACCCCCTCATCCTGCCTGTTTGAGAACATGATACACGTTGAACAGGGCTTGGGGTAATTCCTGAGAGCACCCTGGGAGCAGGGACTCCCTCACCCTGCTTGATTTTAATTAAGTTTCAGGGGCAGGTGGCGAAGGAGGCAGGTGTGAGGGGGAGTGGGCTCTGAGGCCAGAAGCTGGGAGGTTTAGGGTTTCCTTTGCTGAGTCGACCAGCTGTTTCGCAGAAGGCTGCTTAACAGTGCTCAGTCTGCTGGAGGGCACGCATCACCTAAGGCAGGGGGGCCTCGCACATCTGCCCAAAAGCTGCCTCTAGAGGATGTGAGATCCTGGTGCCTCAGCCCTCGCACAGTCTCCTGGGAGTGAACGGTTAGACTTGACCGACTCCTTAACGAGATCTTGCTGCGTCTGTTGCTTGACGCGCTCTTAGACGTTGCATCCCAAGTGTAGAAAGCAAAGTAGAAGAGGTTGTTTGCAATATTGAATCTAATCTTTGCCGCCTTTACCATTGATGAGAACATGTACAATTGAAGAAAACTTAAAAAGCAAATTGGCTCAGGGGCACCTGGGTGGCTCAGTGGGTTAAACGTCTGACTCTTGGTTTCGGCTCAGGTCATGATCTCCCGAACCATGAGGTGGAGCCCCACGTCGGGCTCTGCACAGACAGTGTGGAGCTTGCTTGGGATTCTCTCTCTCCCTCTCTCTTTCCCTTCCCTGCCTGCTCTCTCTCTCTGTCTCAAATTAAATAAACATTTAAAAAAAGAAAGCAAATGGGCTCAGATTGTGTTAATACCTAGAAACAGCCTGACTTAATTATCTGGTGGTACCTTAAGCCGACAGCTGCTCTCCAGACAGGAAAGAATAGGGATGGGGAGGGAAGGTCATTTGTGCTAAGTACCTTCAATGTGGCAGAGGCAGTGCAAGGTGCTTATAACCATATTGTCTCCTCTTATCCCTGCAAAAACTAAAGAGTCATATCCACCCCCATTTTACAGGGACAAAGTGGTTAACTGAGAGGTGATCACCCAAGGTTGTGAAACGCCTAAGGGACAGAGCCAGGACTGGGACGTAGTTCAAGTCAGACTGTGATCCATCCCCGTTTCATGGAATCACAAGGTGTCGCAAGGAGTCAGCAAAGGAGGCTTTTGAGCTGCGACTCAGAGATTTTACCCAGGAGTGAGTCTATAACCATCGCTTACTCTTATTTTTTGCTGTTCCCCCAAGTGAGATCATCTGATCTCCTGGTTCACAGACAATTAGACACAGCAAATAAGGAGCAGGAGGGAAGGCTGTGGGAGGGGCCACAGTGATAATAACAAATAGCGAGACAAGGTTCCAACTACAATGGACGGGGAGATTGCCTACATCAGATCGACCCTCCTGGTTATGATAGTTAAAATCTCTGGATAACACATTTTTTTCAAGTCTTTATTTATTTACTTATTTTGAGGGGAGGAGAGAGAGAGTGTGTGTGCATATATGCACAGGTGGAAAGGCCCAGAGAGAGAGAGAGAGAGAGAGAGAGAGAGAGAGAGAGAGAGAATCCCAAGCATGCTCCACATTGGCAGCATGGAGCCCAATGTGGGGCTCGAACTCATGAACTGTGAGATCATGACCCGAGCCAGTATCAAGAATCAGATGCTTCACTGACTGAGCCAACCAGGCACCCCTTGGACAACACATTTTTAAAAACAACTTGAAGGCACTCAAAAGCAACCAAAGATGGGAGGGCATTCAGCTCTTGAAAAAATAGGCAACACGTCTTTTTATTGATCTTCTCAATGAGAAAGCTTTTGATTTCATCCCCTCTTCAGTTTTCCATTTCACGTATTTCTAATTTATTTTATTGTGTCTTTGCTTCTGACTTTGGGCTTAATTGGTTCTCCCTGTCCTTGTTTCTTCAGGTGAGAGCCTAGGTCACTGCTTTGAGAACTTTCCTCTTTTCTAGTGGCCATTGGTGCCATAATTTTTCCCCTAAGAACGCTTTAGCTGTGTCTTACAAATGTTGATATGTCTGTCATGTTCTTATTTTCATTCGGTTCAAATAACTTCCTGATTTCTCTTTTGGTCTATGGGCCAGTTAGAAGTGCATTATTTAGCTTCTGATATTGTGGGATTTCCCAGATATCTTCTGGGTATTTCTTTTTTTTTTTTTAATGTTTATTTATTTATTTATTTTGAGAGAAAGAGAGCACAAGCAAGGGAGGGACAGAGAGAGAAGGAGATATCAAATCTAAAGCAGGTTCCAGGCTCTGAGCCATCAGCGCAGAGCCCGGTGAGATGCGGGACTTGAACCCATGAGCCGTGAGATCATGACCTGAGCCAAAGTCAGGTGCTTTGCTTCTGAGTATTTCTACTTTAATTCCATCGAATTACCCCAACACAGAATCCATAGACATGGACTGAGACGTGGTCTGTAGCCCAGAGGGTGGTCTACCTTGGTGTGCGTTCCGTGTGCATTTGAAAGCGGCGTGTCGTCCGCCATTCACGGGTGAGGTGTTCTACAAATGTCAAGTATGCTCTGCTGGCTGATAGTGTCCTCCTTGTGTTTTGTTCCTTCTTCCACTTTTCTGTCTTCTTTTAGGATTGTATTTTCACATTTGACCTCTTCTGTTGGTTTCTTAGCTATAGCTCTTTGTATCAGTGGTTGGTTTAGGGATGTAGCACACATGTCTAACTTATCACAGGCTCCCTTCATGTGATATTATATCGCTTCACATATTCTATGAGCCTCATACAGCAGTGAACTTCCTTTTTCTCTCTCCTGGCCTTTGTACTAATTGTCAAATTGTTTTACCTCTATATGTATTATAAGCCGCGTGCCATATTGTTACTATTTTAACTTTAAGCAATTATCTTTTTTTTTTTTTTTTAAAGTAAGCTCCACGCCCAATGTGGGGTTTGAACTCATGACCCTGAGATCATGAGTCACATGCTCTACTGACTGAGCCAGACAGGTGCTCCACAGTCAATCATCTTCTTTAAAAAATTTTTTAAAAAATGTTTCTTTATTTTTGAGAGAGAAAGAGACACAGACACAGAGCGTGAGCTAGGGAGGGACAGAGAGAGAGAGACGGAAACACAGAATCCAAAACAATCTCCAGGTTCTGAGTTGTCAGCACAGAGCCCAATTTGGGACTCAAACCCACAAACCGTGAGACCATTACCTGAGACAAAGTCAGATGCTTAACCGACTGAGCCATCCAGGTGCTCCAGTCAATTATCTTTAAAAGAGATTTTTCATAGAACAAATAATCCGAAATTTGTATGGAACCACAAAAAACCCCATGTAGCCAAAGTAATCCTGAAAAAGAAAAGCAAAGCAGGAGGCATCACAATTCCAGACTTCAAGCTGTATTACAAAGCTGTAGTCATCACGACTTAATGGTCCTGGAAACTAAACCAGACACATAGACCAATGGAACAGAATAGAAAACCCAGCCAATGGAACAGAATAGAAAACCCAGAAATAGACCCACAACTATATAGTCAACTCATCTTTGACAAAGTAGGAAAGAATACCTAATGGAAAAAAGACAGTCTCTTCAACAAATGGTGCTGGGAAAACTGGACAGAAACATGCAGAAGAATGAAACTGGGCAACTTTCTTATACCACACACAAAAATAAATTCAAAATGGATGAAAGACCTAAATGTGAGACAGAAAACCATCAAAATCTTACAGGAAAACACAGGCAGCAACCTCTTGGACTTTGGCCTGAGCAACTTCTTACTAGACACATTGCTGGAGGCAAGGGAAACAAAAGCAAAAATGAGCCATTGGGACCTGATCAAGATAAAAACTTCTGCACAGCAAGGCGAAACAATCAACAGAACTAAAAGGCAGCCAATGGAATGGGAGAAGGTATTTGCAAATGACATATCTGATAAAGGTGTGTATCTAAAATCTATAAAAGACTTATTAAACTCAACACCCCAAAACAAATAATCGAGTGAAGAAATGGGCAGAGAACATGAATAGATATTTTTCCAAAGAAGACAGCCAGATGGCCAACAGACATATAAAAAGATGCTCAACATCACTCATCATCAGGGAAATAGAAATCAAAACCATGATGAGATACTACCTCACACTTGTTAGAATGGCTAAAATTTACAACACAAGAAATAACAGGTGCTGGTGAGGATGTGGAGAAAGGGGACCCCTCTTGTACTGTTGGTGGGAATGCAAACTGGTGCAGCCACTTTTGGAAAACAGTATGGAGGTTCCTCAAAAAGCTAAAAATAGAACTATCTGACTATCCAGCAATTACAAGACTAAGTATTTACCCAAAGGATTAAAAAATATAGAATCAAAGGGGTACATGCATCCCAATGCTTACAGCAACAGTATCAACACTAGCCAAACTATGGGAAGAGCCCAAATGGCTGTAACTGATGAATGGATAAAGAAGATGTGGTATATATACATATATAAGGGAATATTACTCAGCCATCAAAAAGAATTAAATCTTGCCCCTTGCAACAATGTGGATGGAGCTAGACTGTATGATGCTAAGTGAAATAGGTCAGTCAGAGATAGTCAAATACCATATAATTTCACTCATATGTGGAACTTAAGAAACAAAACAGATGAACATATAGGAGGGGAAGAAACAAAAAAAGAGAGAGGGAAACAAACCATAAGAGACTATCATAGAGAACAAACTGAGGGCTGCTGGAGGGAGGAGAGTGGGGGATGGGCCGGATGGGGGATGGATAGTAAGAAGGCACTTGTTATGATGAGCACTGGATATTGTATGTAAGTGATGAGTCACTGAATTCTACTCCTGAAACCAATATTGCCCTATATGTTAACTAACTGGAATTTGAAAATGAAATGAAATGAAATGAAATGAAATGAAATGAAATGAAATGAAATAAAATAATTCCTCAAAAGAAAAAAAAAAAAAGAGCAACAGGAACTTCCATGCATGGCTGGTGGGAATATAAAAGGGGGTCACCATTTGGAACACACTTTGGCTGTGTCAAGCTAAACACATACCTATGTGTGATCCGGATATTCTTGTAGGAATTTATGCAAAAGAAACAAAAGCCTATTTCCACACAAAGGCCAAAACTTGAATGCTCACAGTAGGGTTTTGTTTTATAATAGCCAATACCTGAAAACAACTCGTGCCCATCAATAGATGAATGGATAAACAAACCATGCTTTGCCCATAAGGCAGAATACTATGCAGCAATAAATAAAAGAATGCACTATTGCCCCCTGCAGCGGCATGGATGTGGTGCAAAATAATTCTTCTATAAGAAAGATCCAGAAAGAAAAAAAAAAAAACACTATGTACTGTCCAGTTCCGATGATTTACGATTCTAGAAAATGGAAACTAATCTGTAGTGACAGAAAGCAGGTCAGTGGCTACCTGGGAATGGGAGCGTGAGATGGGAATGGATTTCAAAGAAGCACAAAGACACTTTTGGGGTAATGAATAAATCCATCTTCTTAACGGTGGTGATGGTTTTATGGTTGTTACATACATCGAACATTTTCAAAGTGTACACTTTAGATATAGGCAATTTCTTATATGTCAACTACACATCAATAAAGCTGTAAACACTTATTGAATGGGCCTAAAGTAGATGAGACATAACAGAAAAAATGATCAGTGAACTTGAAGAAAACACAATAGAAACGATTTAAACTGGATGAATACTTACTAGGACCTATCCAGCAGGTTACCATATATTCAATCAGAGTCTTTTAAGAAGAGGGTGACAAGGGGACAGAAAAAATACAAGCAGAAACAATGAGCACCATTTTTCTTCTCAAATTTCCGATAAACTACAAGTTCTGAAAAGGTCAACAAACCCCAAGCAGGAAAAATATGAAGATGTCCACATCACAAGCAAAATGTCTGAAAATGAAAGCTAGTGAAAAACTTAAAAGCATCCAGGATTTTAGGGGCGCTTGGGTGGCTTAGTTGGTTAAGCGTCCGACTTTCGCTTAGGTCATGATCTCGTGGTTCGTGGGTTCAAGCCCTGCATCGGGCTCTATGCTAACTGCCAGCTCAGAGCCTGGAGCCTGTTTCAGAGTCTGTGACTCCCTCTCTCTCTGACCCTCCCCTGCTCACGCTGTTTCTCTCTCTCTCCTAGAAGTAAATTAAAAAAAAAAAAAATTAAAAAAAAAAGCATCCAGAATTTTAAGAAGATACATTAAGATTAAAAAGATACATGAAGATTAAGCACCAGGGCAACACTAATGGGAGGGACAGCTGACTTCTCAATAAAAAAGGGACAGAAGACAATGGATTTTCAGGTTTATATGTGTGAAGGAAAATATCTGTCAACCTAGAATTCTGTAGCCAGTAAGTTTTCTTCAAGAATCCAGGGAAATTGGGGCACCTGGGTGTCTCAGGCAGTTGAGTGTCCAACTCTCCATCTTGGCTCAGGTCACGATCTTGTGGTTTGTGGAATTGAACCCTGCGTTGGGCTGTGTGCTGGGGTTCTCCCTCTCCCTCTCTCTCTGCTCATCCCCTGCTCATGCTCTGTCTCTCTCAAAATAAATAAATATATTTTTTAACACAAGGAAATTAAGATATCCTCAGATAAACAAGAGCCGAGAGAATTCACCACTGGTAGACCCACATCACAATGAGTATCACAAAATGCTGTTCAGGCTAAAAAGAACTGATACAGACGGGGATACAAATCTCAAGGAAGGAAAGAGAAATACTAACAATGTTAAGTAATAAGGTAAATATAATGACTATTTTTCTTAATTTCTTTAAAAGACCCTTAAGCACTCAAAGCAAAAACATTTTAAGTGTATTGTAGGGTTTATAACTTGTAAAGAAGTAAACTATATGACAGGAAAAGCACAAAACACAGGAGAAAAGTAAACAGATTTCCGCCATTCGTTGTGGTTCTTGTGTTTTCCGTGAAGTGGTGTAATGTTAATTCAGGGTGAGCCAGGATATATTCAGAGTTTGTGTAAAAATACCTTAAGTGTCCACTAAGAAGTAAGACAAATGCTAAAATGTCAATAGACAAGAGAAAATGGAACACTGAGAAATATTCTGTTATCTCAAAAGAAAAGCCAACAGGAGAAATAAAGAAACAGAGGGAAAAGGACAAAAGAACAAAACAAAACAAAAAAAACCAGCAAGTAGAAAATGAAGGCCTACAGCCAACCATATCAGTAATTCTTTACACATAAAATAAACGCTCCAACTGAAAGATAGCAGTTGTCAGACTGGATCAAAGAGTAAACATGAAAAAATAAAGCAAGACCCAACTCTATGTTGTTGACAAGAGAGATCTCTCAACATAATGAAGAAAGCCGATGTGAGATTTAAATGATAAAAAAATACATAACATGGAAACACTAACATAAGAAGGCTACTGCCAATATACTAACATCAGGCAATGTAGAGTTCAAGACAAGATATATTCCCAGAGAAAAAGAGAAACATTCCATAATGTTAGGAGGATCAAGTCATTAAAAAAAAAAAAAAAGCCCACAATAACCTTAAAAATATATGTCTGAATAATAGAGCTTCAATATAGGTAAAGCAAAAATTAAAGCAGAACTAAAAGGAGGAATAAGCAAATTCACAATCACAGTTGAAGATTTTGACAATCACTCCATCAATAACTGATAGAACCAGGGCCAGGGTTACTGTAAGGCAAGTGAGGCCCTCACCTTGGGTGCAAAATATAGAGGCTCACCGACAAACTCTGTAAGCAAGATCAATAATATTTTAAAGCAATAAATTGCCTTAAAAATTTTTTAATTTAAATGTAAAAAATCATAATTAATGCAAAAAATAAATCCATGAGGAACAAAACACCCAAATTTTAAATGAAGATGGGATCAGTATTTGTGATTTTTCCTTTTACTTCAGGCTCTAGTATGGATCAGAGCAGCAACAGTACTGATCTTTCTTTAGGTAACATTTTTATATTTTCTTCAGAACTTCTACCCATGAGTTACAGAAGAAATCACAAAGGGAGTAAGAAAATACCTCAGCCTGAATCATAATGAAAAGGTAGCAAGGTGAGATATATAGAATGCAGCTAAAACACTTCTTATGGGATCAGGTTTACCTTTAAATGTCTATATTTTTGAAAAATTTTTAATGTTTTATTTATTTCTGAGAGAGAGGGAGAGATAGAGATAGTGTGAGCAGGGGAGGGTCAGAGAGAGAGGGAGACACAGAATCTGAAGCAGGCTCCAGGCTCTGTGCTGACAGAGCAGGGCTCGAACCCATGAACCGTGAGATCATGACCTGAGCCGAAGTTGGACAATTAACTGACTGAGCCACCCAGGTGCCCCTAAATGTCTATATTTTTAAAAGAACAAAGTTTTAAACTCCGTGATCTCAGCCTGTTAAACGCTTAAGAAAAAGGAGCAGACTGAACTTGAACAAAGTTCATTATAAAGATGCATAGAAATCAGTGAAACCAAAAGCAAATGGACAGTAGCAAAACTCAGGAAGATCAAAAGTTGTTTCTTTCAAAAGATCAAGAAAACAGAAATCCGCGGCTAGATTGACAAACAAAAGAGAGTGGAAAAAACCAACATAGCTTACCAATATCAGGAATGAAAGATGGAGCGTAGCTGCACATGCTACAAAGACTCAAGGGATAATAATGAATAACTTCATGCTGATCGATACATTTGACAACTTGGATGAAATGGACAGATTACTTGGAAAGCACCACCTATTAAAACTGACTCAAGAGGAAATAGAAAACCTGAAACTACTTGGTCCTACTTACAGACACAGCTACCTTTCCCTCCAGCTCCCGACAATTTTTCCATCCCCTACACATCTCATATCTCAGGGTGTCCTGGCACCCGGCCCCCCTCCTGGAGGACCTAGTAAGTATTATATTGATTGCTCTATTTTATAGCTTTGTGTCATCTAGTATATATTCATTCTTTTATTAATTCAGCAAAGGTTTACTGAGCACCTCCTAGGTGTGAGGGTACTGTACTAGATATTAGGGAAACAGCTAATTATATCGATTAATGGTTAGCTAAACTTAATCATTTGTGTTCATTCTTAGTAAAATTGGGTCTTGGATTCTTGGTGAGGGACATAGCTCATCATTATGACACATAATGGAAAAATGAGATTTGTTTGATGTTATTTCAATGCAGTTTCTTTGCATTGGAAATTGAATTTATTATAAACATGAGGGTTGTCTGTATTCTGTGAAGGAAGAAGGGACATGTGTAATATGAGTTAGAAAGCTTTTTAACCAGGGGCGCCTGGGCAGTTCAGTTGGGTAAGGGTCTGACTTCCACTCAGGTCATGATCTCACAGTTCATGGGTTCAAGCCCCACATTGTCAGTGCTGACAGCTTGGAGCCTGAAGCCTGCTTCAGATTCTGTCTCCCTCTCTCTGTCCCTCCCCTGCTCATGCTCTGTCTGTCTGTCTCTCTCTCTCTCAAAAATAAACATTAAAAATTTTTAAAAAAGAAAGCTTTTTAACCGAAAAAAAACTAATCAAGGTTTTAGAAAGATCATCAGTTGTCTGAGAAATAAGTACCCGTAGAGGCTCTGGTCTTGATCAAGATGCTCTGAACTGCCAGCCTCTTGTGCTCTACCACCTGTGGTGTCCTCCCTCACCCAGTGACAGGGTGGGGGTGCTGTTGATGCTGGAAAATGGGGGGTAGGGGAAGGAGCCCGGGCACTAAGGTGCACAGCCTTCAAATCCCAGCTCTGCCACTCACCAGTGGCAGGAGTCTGGATGAGGCATTTCACATGTGACACCACCCCCAGGGCGTAGGAGGATTGCAGGTCCCGGTGGCCGCTGAAAAGCCACATCACTCAGATCTGCCCTGGGTGTGGCTTGTGCTGACCTGACCACCTTCTTTGACCAGGCTGGGGGACCCGAAGGGTCCTGAGAACACACCCACACCCACCCCACTGTTCTCTGATCCTGCACCCATGCACAGCCTAGAATCCATTCACACCCACCCAAGGGCCACAGTAAAATATTAAGAGGCGAACGGGCTATGCATTTGTAGGTTTAGGATAATATCCGTGCCTTTGCTCACACACATATTTTACCACTAGTGAAGCCCTGCTTCTTGGCTCATTCGATCTTCACAACCAGCTTCTAAGACCTTGGGGTAAGAATGACATGCCCATTTCACAGAAGAGAAAACTGTTCATAAGAGGGACAGAGTGACTCGCCCAAGGCCCCACAGGAGTCAGCAAGGCTGGGACAGGAGACCTGTCCAAATCTTTATCCTCGGTACTCTGGGCTTGTGAAGGGTTCAGTTCTTCCTGCCAGTAAAGGAGGCTGATGTGCAAAACTGCCGTGGATGCTGGAGGCTTAGCCGGGGCCTTTTTGCCCTATAATGGACGCTGGTAAATATTCCTGGAGCCAGGAGGGGCCAGTAAAATGTTAAACAAATAAGGGCTATCATGTAGGATCTACGGGTTGCTTCCTGGAGTCCCGGCCAAGCAGGTGTTGGGGGTGGGGTGTGGCGGGGCTACGCCTTTTGTGAAGGGGCCCAAAACAACGATTGGCGGTGGTGAGCCTCTAGGGATGGGCCCTCGGTTTACTCTCCAAACCTGTGTCAATATCTGAAGGGTGTCCAAAGGCTAGAGCAGTGTTTCCAAGGGTGACACAGCTAGACAAAGAAGGAACCGGAAGGCAACTTGTACCATGAGAAGGAGGTGCTGAAGGAGCTGTTCTGGGCCAAGGTTTTCCTTATGTCACCGTCCGCAGCCCTTCCCCTGCCCCACTGGGCCCTGCAGATGACAAAGGGGCCTGGTCTCCATTCCCCGGGGGGCTCAGTTTTCTAGATGCCTCATTCCCCCTCCAATTCTCTGAGGCTGCGTCATCCACGGTCGTTAGGCTTTTTCTCCCTACCTGCGTGAAACTTGCTTCTTTTCAGAAGCCAAAGTCTGGGCTTCTTCCTGCAATCTGTCTTCTCTCCAGCTCCACTCTGGGGTTCATTTCTGACCTTTGGCAGCTCCTGAATTCCATCTGGGGTTTCCATCCCAAGTGCAGGGCCCACACACCCAGATCTACCCCAGGACTGTTGCGCTGCCTTAGATCACATCCAGGGGGAGCCCCGAAGCCAGCTCTGGGTGGGCAGCTTAATCCTCTCCAGCCTCAGTCTCTACCAGCTTCCAGCCTCCCAATCTGCTCCACATGACAGCAAGGAGGACAGCCTGCTTGTCTTGGGAACAGGGAACAGCTTCGACAGCAGCCTCCGATCCCCTCTTCCACTGGCAGGGAGGCCCGTCCGCCTGTCCTATGTTGGGATTCTGGGGCTGCCACAGCCTCCCGTCCAGTCTGTCCTCATGACACCCTGAGCCTCAGTTTCCTCATCTGTAGCCTAGTAAGAATACTAGGACTGATCTCAGTGGACACCTGGATGGCCTGAACCTGTTCCGTCACATGGCCGGGTTTAACCGCGTCACTCCTCCATGCCTTCCATGGCTGCTGGGGGCTGGTTCCTGCCCCTTGATGAAATCTCGGGCGGTCCTCGGCTTATCTGCTTGCTCTAGGACAACGCCACTGAGAATGAGCATCACAGTGGTCTCCCGTCTCATTTTAGTAACTACTGGGTTCATTCAGTACAAGGATCAAAATCCTCTGCTTCATTCAGAGGTAAAGCTTCTCCTCCCTCGGCCAGGAAGTGAATGACTAGAAGCATCACGCTCCCCGGGGAGCCCTTCTGCACACTTTTGTTCCATTATCAACACAAGTACAGCCTCCCAGGCTGTCAAAGCCACTCATGCAGCCTCTTAAAGCTCTGGAGACTTCTTAAGAGTGAGTCACACCCCAGGCCGCTGTTGAGTTTGAAACTGTGGAAGACGCCAGCACCACCCACGTGTCCCTGGTTGCAGGAGGGATTAAGGGTGGGGGTAGGGAAGTGCTCACCGACAGGGACCACTTCCTTGAAGGAATCCTCCCATCTCCTGGCCTCTCTTTTGTGTTCTGGGGCAGATGAACAGGCAGAGGTCCCGAAATCACTTGTGGGCCATCTCCTTTGCAAGTTCTACCGAGGCGGTCTGGTATCCACCCTAGAATGTGGGAGTCTAGGCATCGGAGCCTTCAGCTCAGGGCCTCAATAGAAAAGGGGATTAAAATAGTTCTGCCCAAACACTACAGGATACAGTGTTCTCTCCATTTAAAAGGGCCTAGCACACGGCAACCACACAATAAGTGTTGCTATTCAACTAACTGAATAAATGTTAGCCAGTGCTATTGTTACTAACAATAATTACTATCATTATTCGTCCAGGCTGGGCTCTTGCAAGCTTTCTCTCCATTTATGGTCCAAGCTCTGCAAATGCTTTGCAGTTTCCTGCCTTGCTTATGTTCCTTTATTCTTCCTGGATACTTCCCTATTCCCCTCCTGGTCTGGGGGACCCTAGGCAAGCCCTAGGCAGCCCTAGGCAGCCCTTGGCCTCACTGGCTGGCTGTTTCAACCTCCCCGGATGGAGCTGACCCATCTCTTACTCTGGTGCTCCCTGTAGCAACTATCTTGCCTCCATCTTGGCACGAATCCCACCCACTGCATCGCCTTTATCTGCTGTCATGGCCTCCTGCCGCCAACATATGGCTTTTAACCAGGCCTTAGGTCTTTACATAGCCCTAGTGCGCCTGTATTCAGCAAAGGTTGTTGAATGCATAAGTGATACGTGAAATGAATGAATGAATCAATCAATGAATCAATGAACCAAAGACTTAAAAAACCCAGCCAACCAACCCACCAATCCAACCAATCGACTTACTAGTAAAGGAAGTACAATTCTCCTCAGTGAAACTTACCTGAAGCTATCAACCTGCTGAGCATTTCAACGAGGTCTTGATGGCTAAAATGGAGCTGGGGACTGGCTCTGCATAAAAAAATTGTCTAGATGTTTCTTCCCTATTCACCTAAAAATAAAGACTGGTGAGTGGCAGCAAGAATGTGGTTCACCTCAGGTCTTCACAGTCAAGTACCCAAGTGCCCTGACTCTGACAAACCCCAAGGTTCTGAGGCCATTAAAACCAGTACTTTGAGTGATGATGGTTGTTCCTTCACATTTCACTGGGGTCGCCATTCTTGAGATTCGAGTTGCATGAAGGACCTTTTCCCTATGGAGTACTGGTAACCGTGATCATGACCACTGTGTCTGACACAGGCCAGGCCTTGCCCTTGACAGTTTATGAAGGGACTTCATTTATCCAGTCTCACTTGGAGTCAATAGTCTTTAGACTTCCAGCTTGCCCAATCCAAGAGTCAACTTTCATCCTCATCTTCTTGGCAGCGTTTAACACAATTGATCACTATTTCCTCCATCTTTAAATATTTTCTTCAGTTACTTTCTGGGCCACCACACTTTCCTGGTTTTCCTCCGACTTAGCCGGCTGCTCATTCCAGATTCTTCCCTTCTCTGCTCTCCTCTCTCCTCTCCTTTCCTCCTCTCCTCCTACAAGCACTCTGTTAGTGACCTTGTCCATTTTCAAGGCACTGAACATCACTTTGCCCTGATGGCTCTAAAATATCTAATTCTAGGCGTGTCCTCCCTTCTGAGCTTCAGATGCACAAACCCAACTGCCTATTAGACACCTCGCCCTTCTCTTGAATGTGTCACACTTTAGATTCTTGATTCCCACTACTCACCTCATCACTTAAACCTGTCCCAGCCCCTGGCCTCATCCATCTGAGTAAATGACAGCATCATTCATCCAAATGTTCATGTCAACAAGCTAGTATCATCATCCGTGCCTCTCCTTTCTCTTCCTCGCACCTCACATTGGAAGTTCTATCGGCAGTTCCTCTGAAATACCTCTGAATTCTGACTACTTCTCTCCTCTTTGCTCCTGCCCTGATTCGTGTCACTATCATCTCTTGCCGGGATGAGCAACAGTCTCCTAACTGGCCCCATTACTACCAGACTTTGCCTCATTTGTCCCTTGCACAGCCACAAGAGTCATCTTTCAAAGCAGCAAATCGTATCATGGCACCCATCTGCTTGAAATTCTCAGATGACGTCCTAGTCAGTGCAATAAAGCAAGAAAAAATATTAAAATTGTACAAGAAGAAGCAAAACTGTCAGAATAGAGGCTGGCCATGGGAAATATCAACTTGCATTTTGTGTTCATGTCTTTCGAGTTTCCTCCACTCTGGAATGAATTCTTATTCTTTCCCTATCATTCATGTCTTCAACAGATCTGTAGGATGACCCTCAACTTGGTCCCGTCTGACATACCTGGACAGGATATGTGTATATTCAGCTTCAGTAGAAGCCACCTGGAAGTTTCCAGAAAGTTCTATTTAATATGCACTTCTGCCAGCAATTACTGCACATCCTTATAAACACTTGCTATTTTCTGTTTTGTTTCATGTCAGCCACTCTGATGGACCTGTAATAGAATCTCAAAGAGTTTGGATTTGCATTTCCCTGATGAATAATGATGTGGAACACCTTCTCATGTGCTCATTGGCCGTTTGAATGTCCTCTTTTGTGAAAATCCTCCTCAATAGTTTCGCTCATTTAAAAAATAGGTTTGCCGTTTTCTCATTGATTTGTGTAAGTTCATTAAGTATTTTTAATACAAGTTCTTAAATGTTAAAAACAATTCAATAAAGCATCTAGAAGAAGCATGGGGGAATACCTTAATGATTTTTGTGCAGCAAAGATTTCTCTAACTGAGCACAAAGAACACTAACTACAAAGAAAAAGATGGATAAGTTGAATTTTTTATAAAATCAAGAACTTCTGTTCACCAAAAGACTCTTTAAAAAGAGCCAGAAGGCAAGCCATAAAGTAGGAGGAGGCACTTGTAATGCATATGCCCAATAATCACATTTTTGGTCATATCTACTAACATAGGCTATACATATATCCAATGAATATATGTAAATACATGTTCCCACCAGGTATGTATCTAACAGAAATGCTTACACATGTGTGTCAAAAACTGTGAACTAAAATATTATTAACAGGATTTTTATTAATAGCCCCAAACTGGAAGCTACTCAAATGTCCATCAACAATAGAATGGAGAGGGGCACCTGGGTGGCTTAGTCGGTTAAGCGTCCGACTTTCGCTTAGGTCATGATCTCACGGTTCGTGGGTTCGAGCCCCGCGTCGGGCTCTGTGCTGACTGCCAGCTCAGAGCCTGGAGTCTGTTTCAGTCTGTGACTCCCTGTCTCTCTGACCCTCCCCTGCTCACGCTGTCTCTCTCTCTCTCTCCTAGAAATAAATAAAAAATATTTGGGAAAAAAAAAAGAAAGAAATAAAACATTAAAAAAAATTAAAAAAAAACAATAAATATTAACAAGTTAGATGTATGTATATATGTTTGTGTATGATGCTAGAAAACCAAATAATGATATTGCAGTGTACATATTTACATATTCTGATGCAATNTAAAAAAAAAAAAAAAAAACAATAGAATGGAGAAATAGATTAAGGTATAGTATAGGATGGAACAGTGTGTAGTGATGGGGGAGAAAAAGAACTTAATTCCTGCACATAATGATATGGATGAATCTCACAGATAGATAGTGTCCATCAAAAGAAGACAGGCACAAAGAAATATATGCTATCTAAGTCCATTTATATACAGTTGAAAATAGGTGAAGCTCACCTTTCACTATTGTAAACACTTGTCACTGATGTGTATACTTAATTTTTGTGTACTTTATCGAATGCACTACCCTTTGGTTAAAATTAGAAATAGCTCCCCAGTGGCTTCTCGTCACACTCATCGAAGGCCATATATAATATGGCCCTGCCCAGGTCACTGACCTCAAATCCTACCTCTCTGAACTTCATTCACTCTAGCCTCACTGGTCTAAGGCTGGTACTAAATACTTCACAGTTGTACCTGCTAGAGGCAGAGCAGACTTCTCTGCCCCTTGGTGTTAAGCTTGACCATAGGATGTCCTTTGGTCCATGAAATATCAGTAGGAGCCTCAGTGTGCTTGTTCCAAGCCTAAGTTGTAAGAGAGACCCCCTCTCTCTGCTTCTCCTATTGCACTCCTGCCTCCAAATTGAGAACATGTTCTCCCTAGTGTGCTGATCCAAAGAAGATGAGAGACACAGATTTGCAGCATGGAGCCAAGCCTGGCTGAGCTGCCTTGGGTCAGCCAACCACTATCTAACCTGAAGAGGCATCATCAAGAATACATAGTTGTTGTCTTAAGCCACTGAGTTTGGGGATGCTTGTTACGCAGCGTTATTGTGGCCATAGCTGACTAATCCATCACCTCTGGATCATTACCTTCTGCCAGAAAAGCTTTCCCCCCAAATATGCACATGGTTCACATCCTCATCCTCTTCTTTGTTCAGATGTCACTTCTTTAGAGAGTTCTTGCTTAGCCACTCCATCCACAGAGCTCCCCACCTTCTTTTCATTCCTTTTTATCCCCTTGCCCTGCTTCGTATTTCTTTATAGCTCTTACCGCCACTGCCGTTTTACTAACTACGTATGTATCTGTTCATTCCGCCTTCCATAAAAGAATAGAAGTCCCATGAGAGCAGACCTTTTGTCTTTTCATTACTGGATCTCCAACGTCTAGCACGGTGTCTGACACCCACTAGGAGCTCAGTAAATACTTGTCGCAGCCCTGCCCTGAGCCCCACGCACGGTGTTGCCAGAACATGGAGGAAAAGACTGACTCAAAGGTCATGTCCTTTCCCTTGTTTACCAAGGTGGGGCTGGCCCAGAAACACAGAGTGACCAGCCACTAGGTTGCTGGAGGGGAAAAAAAAATCCAGAAGCAGGGACTCTGCCAAATCCATAAGCTGTCACACCAGCTCCTGGGAAAACGTTTCCATCATGATGGTGATTGGGTGTGAGCTAGTGCGTGCCCATAAACGCACACTTGCTCAGTTCATCCCTTTAGGAGTCTATTCCGGGGCCTCGCTGCCAGAGAACATGTCTCAGGCAGGCACAGAACCCTTCAGTGCACTGTTGTGCATTTACCAAACGCCACCCACACACCTGATGTTTCCAGAACCCACTCAGTCCACAGAGGGGGCTCAGTGCCAACTATGTGTCTGGCTCTGGGCTCCACCCTTTGTGGGCTCCATGGCGTGAATCCTCCCAAGCCCGGGCCAGGTAAGCACCATCACTAGTATTTACCAAGGAAGCTGTGGTCAGGGCAGTTAAGGAGTTTGCCCAAGGAACCGGCAGAGCCAGGATTTGAATCCCAGTCCTGCTGGTGTTGAAGCCCTTATGGGTTCCCACCGGGTGACCTGTCCCTCTGCGTAGAGAGGGGTAGGCGGACACGCACAGAGCTGGGGGTCCTGGGATCGCCCTTACCCCCACAGCATCGCCAGCACGTTGTGTGTCTTAACCACATGCTCTTGGGTCTAGAATTTGATTTTGCGGGGGAGGCATCGCATGTAACCTGACCTGCCTGCTGGGAATTACTTCTGAGGTTTCTCAGGTGGATAAACAGAGAGTCCTCAGTTGGAGCTGTAGAGCCCTGCCTCCTTTGAAATGCTTCAATAAAGGCAGGAGAATCACACCTACATACAGCTATAAATACAGGTGTGGACATAGTTATAAAGATATAAATTATATTAAAAGTGGGGGGAGGAGGAAGTAACCACAGAAATACTTAGAGGGAATTGAAATGGAAGGAAGAATGAGCATCAAACCGCTTAGGTTTCTACAGGGAACCGGCGCACCAGTCTGCAGAATTATGTCTGCAGAAGCCTCTGGCAAGAAGAGAAACAGAAAGATGCAAAAAGTTTCCTGTCAAGGAACTTTCCCAAGTGCAGCGCAAAGGTCTCTGGGAGAGTGTCCTACAGCCAGGCTGGAGGGCAGAGCAGCGGGCAGTGCAGTGGGGGCGGGGCAGGACCAAGCCACGGGAACAAGCCCTTCAGGAGGGACTGGTGCTCGCCCACCTTGAAGGTGGGAGGCTGTGAGTCCTGACTCAACCCTGAGAGAAGGAAGTCCGCACGTGAGCGTGTGATCTGTCTGTGGCTCTGTAAACCCCCCCGGGCAGGTGGCCTGGGGCAGTGGCTGACAGCGGGTGCTGGGGGGGGGGGCGGTGGATAAGCAGATCAGTCCTATTACACTGTGGCACTGTGACACTTCCCTGGGTCTGGAAAACAGCCGATGGTATTTACCCCGCAGGACTACCTGAGGAGGAAGGGATGCCTTCACGGAACACCCATGGGTCTCCAGGCTCAGAAAGTCCAGGATGGTCAGGGCTGAGCTACCGCTGGTTTGGCATTCTTTTTTTTTTTTTTTTTTAATATTTTTATTTATTTCTAGGACAGAGAGAGAGACAGCGTGAGCAGGGGAGGGTCAGAGAGAGAGGGAGTCACAGACTGAAACAGGCTCCAGGCTCCGAGCTGGCAGTCAGCACAGAGCCCGACGCGGGGCCCGAACCCACAAACCGCGAGATCATGACCTAAGCGAAAGTCGGACGCTTAACCGACTAAGCCACCCAGGCGCCCCGCTGGTTTGGCATTCTTGCATTGGAGAGAGACCTTCGTTAGTCGAAGCCAATATTAAAGATGATTTGTATCTTTTGAACCTGCACCAGTGGGTAAGAAAGAAGGTGGTGCTGGCATTTATTTTTGCATACTAATTTACTAATAATCTTTGCGCTGCTCCCAAAGAGCCTTCTTATTTGCATGCTTATTGTCCACCTCTCTGGAATGTATGTTTTGTTTATTTAATTTTGAGTGTGGGGGGAGAAAGTGGAGTGGGGGAGGGGCAGAGAGCGAGGGAGAATCTTCAAGCAGGCTCTGCACTGTCAGCACAGAGATCAATGCGGGGCTCGAACTCACTGTGAGATCATGACCTGAGCATAAACCAAGAGTCAGATGCTTAACCGACTGAGCTACGCAGGCATCCCTGGAATATATGCTTCATAAAGGGAACAAGGATGTTGAATCCGAAGAGCCTGCCCAGTGTCAGCACCCTGAAAGAGCACTAGGGAGATTCCAGAAGCTGGGTTAGACCCTTTGGTGAGATCAGCCTTCAGCGGACACTCAGCCGTGTGCAGGCTGCAGGCACTGCTCTCTGCATGTCTCAAGTCCAGGATGGCACCACAGATAGATTCCAGATTCAAAGCTCAGCACCAGTGACACCTCCTCCCAGAAGCCTTCCTGTACTGCGGTCAGAATCAATCCCCCTGCCCTCAAGCTATGGGCCTTTATCATTCCACGGACCAGGGCGGTCCCTTTCCAGGGGTGCCAGGCGCTAGGTCAAGGGGCCCAGCGCATCTCCCCAGGGAGGAGTGCCGAGCATCAGGGCAGTCGAGCAGAACAGCGACACCGTCTGAATTATTCTCAGGATTCATCCAGCTTCCGGGCAAGCCTGCAGCGCAGTGGGGGAGCAAGGGACAGACGGCGGTTGCAGTGATCTTGGTGAGAGGTGACGGTGGCAGTGAAGGTGGGGTGAGCTTGCTGGGTTGCGGAATTGTTTTTAAAGATAAAACCGACCTAATGTCCCAGAGAATCCAAATACCAGGAGCGGGAAGAGCACAGGAGGGGCCGGTTTGGGAGGAGCCCGGGGGGTCAGTGGGGGCCGTGGTGAATGGGTGGTGTCTGTGAGGCATCCAGCGGGGACATCACACAGGCAGGTGGATGCATGAGACAGAAATGCACGCAGTGTCAGGCCACACAGGGCACGTGAAGCCCAGGAGACTGGATGGCACCCCTGAGAAGTGAGGGTGGTAGAAAAAAGAAGCCAAGGACCCTTCGCCATGCTTGGCTCCCCCAGGCAGAGTGCTCGCACCGCGGCCAGCTCTGTACCAGGAGCCGGGGGAGGCACGGGTGCGAAGGAGACCCCATTCCTGTCCTCCAGGAGCGCCGAGCCCGCTGGGGAGGACCGATCTTGCCTCTCACCCGCAGACCCGAGATGCGGTGTGATGTGGAAAGACCTCCAACCAGAGTTAGACAGACCTGGGCTGGACCCCTCCCCCGCCCCCCACACCGGCCGTGGCTTTTCTCTAAGCCTCAGCATCCTCCTCTGCTAAATGGGAACAATTCTATGTCCCAGCAGAAGACACACTGAGAGTGTTAGAGAGAAGAAATGTGCTCGGCACGAACTGATTCTGGGGAACCTGTCCGTACTCTTTATTATTTGCTAGCACATTCCCCGCAGCCCTCCGCTCTGGGCCCTCCAGCCCACATCGCGTCAGCTGGGTGTCCAGAGGGCCGGGCCTCCAGGAATGGACCTGATGACTCCCCTCACCTGCCACCCAGCCTCCCTCCGTGGCTGCCGCTGCCTTGTACAGGCTGGGGACGTTCGGTGGCAAGGTCAAGGCCACGCTGCCCCTTGCAGTAATTGGAGACGACAACAGTGTTTTGTCTCTCGGTGGAGACTGGTGGAGATCAAAGCCGGCATAAAGGAGCGGCTGCGACAGGCAGGAATGCCCTGGCAAATGCCACCAATTACTGAAAATTGGCTGCAGTTAGGACTATTACCATTAAGGGCTGCCTGGCTTCCCCCCGCGTGTTCCAGAGGCGCATTCCCGACAGCGGGTGTGAGCGCGGCCCACAGGGCTGGAGGGAGGGCACAGAGAACTCCAAGGGTTTGCACTGACCCCGACTCGGGCTTCAGCGCGGATTCCTGCTGGCCAAGAGACAAGCAAAAGGGGAGTCTGGGAATGTTCTCTGGGCAAAGAGGAAGTGGGGCTCCTGGAGAAGGTGCGGGGAGAGAAACTGAGCTCTGGAGACCCGTAAGGGAAAGATGAGTGGGCTTGGCGGGTGGGGAGGGGGCTTTCTCACACGGGCTGCTGCCGCGTCTCGGCCCAGAGGTGAGCACCACCAGCCCTCTGCCCTCCGGGTCCTGACCAGAGGGCGCAGATGTCTGTGATATGCTGGCGGAAGGCCTCCTTTGGGCACGAGAGCAAAGCGAATCTTGACAGGGTGTGGGACCCTGAGCCAAATGACACCTGCTGGTGTCTGATGCCCACTCGCTCACTCGCTGCCTTCTCCACCCCGCCCCCCAGCAACCTTGGGGGAAAGGGCCCTGAGGAAGATGGGCAGCCAGAGAGTGATCCCCAGAGCAACGCAGGGTGCATATGCGAATTCCGGCAGGTACCAGGGATGAGACAGGGACACGGTAAAGGTACACGTTTTTCCTTCAAGAGAGACTGAGATGTAGTGGACAAACCATCAGCTTTCTAGCCGCAAATTGTGGATCTGATCTCCACCTGCAACGCGGGTGAGCTGTGTGACCTTAAATCGCTTAACTTCTCTGAGCCTCATGATCCACATCTGAAAAGTGAGGAAAGTAGTACTGACATCAGAATTCTAGCAGATGGCACTTTTAAAATGAGTCATGGCATCCTTAATGCTGTTAATAAAAAGCCCCAGGGGCTCCTGCTCGGGGATCCGAGCGGGTCCCCACTTTTCAGTGTCAGCACGTGCTATCAATCAGCTGGTCAGTGGGGGCCCTAATGCCTCACCCTGAGAATAAAAAATGAAATGGCTGTGCGTTAGGAGGGTTTTGGCTGTAAGTAACAAGATGTCCACTTGACAGTGGCTTCAGCAGTGAAGATAATGATCTTGGCCAACAGTGGAGGGGGGTTTGGGTTAACAGCTCAACCAGCCTCTCCTCTCTGCTGGGGCCAGCTCCGTAGTTGGCAAGGCTCAGGGCAAAGAAGATGAAGGGCCCATTGTTTAAAAAGCAGGATATGAATGCTGTAAGAAAACAAAACAAAACAAAACAAAAACCCTAAACTAGAAAACATTTTTTTTCTTTTGAGTCTTTCTCGACCTGTCATGGTGTTTTTATTTGCTATTTAATGAGACACAGGGGGCCAGTGGCGTCTCACCCTGCCGCTGGGCACCCTGGCTGCTGGGGTCCTCTCCCGCCAATCACGGGACTGACCTGCGGTGACCCGGCTGGGGCCCAGAGGACCAGGAGGTGGGGAGCAGGCAGCTGAGACCCCTCCTGGGGAGGTGGAATGGCAGCCAGAGGCAGAGCTACGAGTAAACGAAGGCTCCGTGCGTCGGGCCCATGCTCCATTGTCCCAGCTGACTTTGCTTACAAAACACAAATTCGAAGATAAAATTACTTGGGATTTTAGGCCAGTGACCACAGAGCCTCAAATCTCAAGTGTGGGGCACAAAGCCAGCCGCTGCCTCCTGTCTGTACATAGTGTCACTCCCAGGTAGGAAAACAGGGACTTGACCCACAGTGTCTCACCCTTTTTCAGGGAAATAATTAGTGTCCCTCCCCCCCCCATAAGGTGAAAGAGACATTTCTACGGTCATCTCATTGGTCAGGGCTGGTCACGGGGCCACTGATAGCCACAAAGGAGTCTGGGAAAGTGAGTATCTAGAACTATGAGTTCCTGCAAGGAAGAAAGAGGCTGGCCATGGCTGCTGGTGACCCTCGACGGTGTAGTCTGCAGGCTAGTGTAGGAATTGTTCAAAGCCGGCTCCTGGGACCCGGAGCTGCTTTGGGCTGCTGGGTCACCCGCTGTAGGGAGTTCAGATCCATCCACCTGCAAAGGGACGGGCACAAGAGACTACATGGTGACCAAGCAAACAGGCCCCGGGACACGGAGCAACCCACACTCACCCCAGGCTACAGGAAGGAGGTGTTAATCCCACTTTTTGCAGGTTAGGAAATTGACATGGTTTTCGGTACCTTGTCTGGTGTCACACAGGATGTGAGTTCAGTGTAAGGGTGAGAACGCAGCTCACTCCAAAAGCTCTGTCCCAGCCCCCGTCCAGCTCGGAGCATGCTGAGGATGAGGAGGTGGGGTGGGAAGGGTCTCTGTGATTTGCCTTACAGGCAGGGGTGGGATGGCAAGGCAGACTGGGGCTCTTACACTCTACCACCTTGGATCCTTGCAGGCGGCCGTGAGGGAATGGTTTTGTCTCCGAAGGTCACAGCGAAGTCAGTGTGGCATCATCATTAAGGAAAATGAGGAAAGCTGGGTCAGGGAGGTCTCCACTTTTGCCTGTGAAAATATGTGATGAGGAGTGCCTAGATAGCTCAGTGGGTTAAGTGTCCAACTTGGGCTCAGGGCATGATCTTACGGTTCGTGAGTTCGAGCCCTGTGTCAGGCTCTGTGCTGACAGCCAGAGCCTGGAGACTGCTTTGGATTCTGTGTCTCCCTCTCTCTCTGCCCCTCCCCCACTTGAGCTCTGTCTCTCTCTGTCTCTCTCAAAAATAAATAACGTTTTAAAAAATTGAAGAAAAAGAAAATCTATGATGAGCTGAGGACTTGCAGAGCAAAGTAGTTTGCTGATAGGGGTGGCAAAAACATCCCATTAGATATGACAAAAGACACTGTGTGGCCACCCCATGCATGGGGCTGCAGAGACCCTCAGGCTCCCATACTCTGCCTACACTGGATGCCCTCTGAGCTCTAAAATCAGAGCTTTCCAGCACCTTCGCCTCCAGACCAGCCCCGGGGCAATGACACCCACATGTTCCCATCGCCAGCCAGAGCTGATGCTGTTCTCCGCCCCTGAGAAGTCTGTCCCCGTGGCAGGACCACCCTCAGGCCAGCCATGTGGCATGGCGGGAAGAGCACTGGCCCCCCAGCAGCCTTGTGGATCCTTATCATGATGCTGCCACTTGTCAGTGGTGTGTCCCTGAAGAGTCACTTCCTGTGTCGGCCAGAGTCTGGGGTGGCAGGCTACAGTAACCAATCTGGCTCACTTATGCGGAAAAAGCCAGACCCAAGAAGGCTGCCATATTGGAAGGGTGTGGAGGACCAGACTCTGAAGGTAGAATAAGGCTGCTTGGGGGTAACGATGGGCCAAAGGATGGGTCTAGGCAACAGGAACCAATGAGGGGTTCTTCTCAGCACATTACCCCACCCCCCTTCTCCCTAGGACCAATCAGGCTCAGCCATCCTTAGGGCTTTCATCCCTGTGCATGAGGTGGACACTCTGGGGACTGAGAGACAGAGACTCTGACGGGCTGAGCTGGGTCCTAGATCCACTCCTGGGCCCAAGGATGTGGGCGCCTTGATGGATAATCCGCCATCCAGCCCATCAGGAGGAAGAGGCGTGCCCTTCAAAGATGGCGGGCACTGTCATCGGAAGGAGCGGGAATCGATGTCGGGCAGGAAAAATGAGCACATTTCTACTCCATCTCCTCCTTCTGGAGGCTCAGTTTCCTCATCCAGAAAATGGAAACCTTGACATCCATTGAACTTGAAAGCGGGGCTCCTTCCGTGCCCCTGTGCGTGCCTGGCACAAGGTAAACAGCAGCTGGGCCTTCCCTTACGTCAGTTGAACGGTGACACAGTCGGACCTGGTGACAGACTAGATGTTCACGGCTGCTCCCGTGAGTCCAGCAGGTGTTCCCTCCCCCAGGAAGAGAGGAGGGCCACACAAGCGCTCATTCCCACTTAAATCCTCCAGCCAGCCCATTTTCCAGATGGGGGCCAAGCCTCAGAGACAGTCAATAGCTTGCTGGTGGTGGGCACGGCTGAATCCAGCCCAGGTCTCCGTGGCTCCGAAGTCACAGCCAGCGGTCACAGTTTGGGGGCTGCATCGCATGACCGAGGTGGTTTGCTGGCATCCACTGGGGACACTTCAGTCCCGCGGGAGGGCGTGTGGAGTCCCTCAGTGAGTTTCGGGCCCCGTGAGCTCTACACATGGTTCTGCTTTTCCTCTGAAAGAGTATTACGTGGATTCACTTGAAGTCATTTTGAGGGTGAACCAGGTACCAGATGCTGGCACACAGCCTCCCCCTCGCTCTTCCTGAGAGGTATGAAGCTTTAATTTCTGCTGTGCTTAAAAAATAATGGTTCTGGGGGCAGAAGGACACGTACAGTGAAAAGGAAATTGCAGGCAACGTGCAGACAACTTTCGGTTTCCAGATGCATGTCAACCGACCCCGGGAAATAGGCCCTCCTCACAGGGAGGGGCTGCCAGAAACCCTTCTGGGCTTCGGAACATCCCAAAGGAGAATTAGCCAGAACCTTGCCTTCTCACCTGGGACCCATCGCTGTATTTAGCAGCGTTTAAGAACAATCCCCCCATCACTGCTGATTAAGAGAAACATCAGTTTTAATGGGGAGGTGTTACCAAAGCCTGGCCATACACCCTAACGGGAAAGGTCACCTTTCCCCGGAGCGGCTGTGTTCCTTTCTTTTCCAAATCAGGCCAGAGTGTACGGGAGGGAGCCAGCCTTTTCTACGGAGTGGCTGGCCTCTGTCACCTCACAGAAGTCGAGATCCTCCAGACAAAGATACCAAGTGGCAAGTAGACCCCAGTCGTTTATACAGGGCTGTGGGTCAGGAGCCGGGTTACGGATTTTTTCTGGGACTGAGGCCTCACCTAGAAACCCTGGGAAATAGGATACCCCCTCCCTGAATCATCTTCTCCCGGGTACATTTTCAGCAACCCAGCAAACCTGGTACATGCAAATGGCAGCTTGTGAAAACAGAGCCGACGGGCAATTGAATGGGCTGCGGGGTCTCTGCCAAACCTCTTTCCCAAAGAGTCACTGAGGCTGAGGGGAGACTGGATGGGTTTCCAGCAAGCAAGGGGCGGAGAAGGGGAGAGGCTGTGCAGTGCCCCGGAGTCCGCCTTAAGCGCGGTGAGAAGCTTCGGTCATGGTGAGCTGATGCACTGGTTGCCCTCTTGTATGTTACAAAGCCGAAAACCAGGTATCGATAAGGAGATTCGTTCTACAGTCACAGCTGAGCACCCACGCCAGCCGATGGTGCCGCGCTGGGGAGAGACAGAAGAGCGCGCCCAACGCGGGAGATGGGCGTGGATTCCTCTGTTCATTCATTTCCTGCAACCAGTTTTAACTGGGGGTCTGCCAATGCCAGGCAGCGTTCTAAGCACTGAAATCCAGCGATGAGCGGGACAGACCAGATCCCTGCCTCCGGGAGCTGTACCTGGGGAGAATCGCGGCAGGGGGAGGGAGGAGAGCGAATGATCAAACAGGAGCAAATGGGTAATGCCGGCTTGTGGGAAGCGCTAGCAAGGGAAGGCCAAGGCTGGTGGGGGCAGTAATGGGGGCTTCTGAAAACTGCAGGCAGGGGCGCCTGGGGGGCTCAGTCGGTTAAGCGTCCAACTTCGGCTCAGGTCATGATCTCACAGTTCGCGGGTTCGAGCCCCGCGTGGGGCTACTGACAGCTGGGAGCCTGGAGTTGCTTCGGATTCTGTGTCTCCCTCTCTCTCTGCCCCTCTCCTGCTCACAGTCTCGTGGACATTGTAGGGGCGGTGAGGTCTGGGTGGAAACATGAGACTAGAGGGTGGTGGCCCAGGGGGAGGGAAGGGCAGGAGGGCCAGCCAGGTGAGCAAGGATGCTGAACGTGAAAGCACCTACTGATCTCAGGAGCAGGTGCTCAGTGGTGCAAAGGGACGTGAGGAGGGAAGGCGGAAAGGCGTGGTCCAGAGCAGGAGTCAGACAGGGGACAGAGCAAGGGAAGGACATTCATAAGCCCCTTCTGATGATCTCAACCCCTTATGCCTGTTTTCCCGCTGGCCTCCGGTCCGCAGCTGCTCATAGGATTGCAGCTCAGGTTCTCCAATCAGACAACAGAACCTGGGTTCAAATCCCAGAGCTATCACTTACCCACTCTGTGAAACGGGGCCATAGGGTCCCAGTGAGTTTTTATTTATTTTTTAATAAGTTTTTTAAATAGTTTGTTTACTTTTGAGACAGAGACAGAGCGCGAGTGGTGGAGCGGCAGAGAGAGAGGGAGACACAGAATCTGAAACAGGCTCCAGGCTCTGAGCTGTCAGCACAGAATCCGACACAGGGCTTGAACCCATGAACCTTGAGATCATGACCAGAGCCGAAGTCGGACGCTTAACCGACTGAGCCACCCAAGTGCCCCCCAGTGAGTTTTTAAAAACGAATATAGACTCACTTTTTTTTAGAGTTTTAGGTCCACAGCAAAATTAAGCAGAAAAGCAAAGTTTCTAGTAAGTCCCCTGCCCCCCCCATCCTCCACAATCAATGTCCCCCCAGCAGAGTGGTACCTATGTTACATTCAGTGAAACCTCATTGACACATACGGTCTGCTGCCCAATGTCCACACTTTACATTCAGGTACATTCTGTGCCCTGACAAATGTGTAATGACACGTATCCGTCATCACGGGGGCATACAGAATGATTCTACCGTCCCAACCATGCTCTGTGCTCTGCCCATTCACCCCTCCCCACCACTAACCCTTGGCAACTGCTCATCTTGTTAACCATCTACATACTTCTGCCTTTTCCAGAAGGTTCCATCATTGCCACCTACAGTATGCCCTGTTTTCAGATTGGCGTCTTTCACTTCGTAATATGCATTTAAGTTTCCTCCGTGGCTTTTTTGACTTGATACCACTTTTCTAGTCTTTTCTTCTGCATGGAACACTATTCCATTGGGCGGGTGGACCACAGTTTACTTACCCACCTACCCTGGGAAGTTAGCAACAAGGTGATACATGAACGGCATGGAGAACTGATAAGCACCCTGAAGGTCAATGTGTCTCTGAGGCAAGGGCAGCCCTTTTCCAAAAGCAGGACCCCCGTGAAGGCGGGGCCCCTAGTGAAGACAGGCTCCCCAGGTTTCTTGTGGCCTCAGAATCCCCATTCAGGGGTGACAAGGGCCCTGTTGGAGCTATGGTCTGAGCGCTCCGCTGAAGGGTGTGAGGCTACTGGGCTTCCGGGATCCTCGAACTTGGTTCACGGAGAGGGGAAGGGTTGGTGTGGCCTTGGTCATAGACCACGTTTCTCGCATACACCTCGTCTTACCAAAGAGAAAGCATGCGACATCTCGTATGCTGATTAGCCCAGCCCTTTGTTGCCAATTCGGCAAAGCCGCATTTGAAGCTCGCCGTACTGTGCTGGGGAATTTCATGATGGTGTTACTTCAAACACCAGCCCCTAGGGTGTAGGTTAAAGTTACCTAACGCACCCGCACTCACCCAGCAGTTTCTAGTGAAACGCGATTCTAAAGGTGGTGACAGGTGTGTGACAAAGGCTTATTATGGGCTGCACCCCATGCTTTGTCAGCCTGCTCTCTTGGCAACTACCCTTCCCTCCCAGGCCTCGGGACCTGGCCTTCTCAGTAACTAGTCTCATGCCCTTGGGTTGGTCACAGACCGGACTGGAAAGCTGGGTGTGGAGGTAGGAAGAGGGCACTGGGAAGGCAATAAGGAAGGGCAGGGTCTGACAGAAAGGACACTGGCCCCAAATGGGAGCCCCAGGCTGCCCTAATTTGCTGTGTAGCCTTGGAAGTCCCTTCACCTCCCGAGAATGGGGCTCATCTCTTCTCTGAGCAAGTGGGTGGGGCTTGCCCTGACATTCCTTGGGAAATGTGGCCATGCACTGCCCACAGCAGCATCGCCCTGGCAGCTGCCGGTCTGTCCCAGGGCCCGATCATTCCAGAACAGCCCCTTGGTAGCCAGGAGAAGGCGAGTGCCTCTTCGTCCCCCTGGCTGCCCTCCATCTGCTATTGCCCAGAGCTCAGAAGCCTAGATCCTCCAGCTCCAGCATCCATGAAGGCAAATTGCTAGTGCCCCAGCACCCCTGCTCGAAGGCATCTTTTAGTGCCCATTACCCTCCCCCTCCCCCAAAAAGCCACTCCCATCAAGACTAAGTTCTCATCCATTCATTGGAAACATTGATATACCCATCGTAGATTTCACCTGGGGCTGGTGGGGTGTTCAATTGAAAATTGTGAGGAGTGTATGTTCATGACACGGTAGGCAAAGAATGCCAGGGACCCCCTGGGCCATGCAGATATCCATGCAGATATCCAAGATGGTGGGGAAGTTTGCTGGAGTGGGACCGGAGGACTTTGGGCTGCCCACTGAAGGATCCAAGGGCTGAGCAAGCAGAAGAAAGACGGTGAGAGGGCAGCCCAGTGGAAGGAACAACCAAGATGCAAAACCCAAAATGAGAAAAGTGAATTTGGCGTGGGGGATGTGTGGGTCCCTCGCCTCCCAGAGATGGCCCAGCCTGTCCCCTGCCAAAGAAGTACCTCCATTTTTCCAGGACTTCTTCCACTTTCCTTCTTTTTCCTGCCTCCTTCCCTTTCTTTTTTTCTCCTCTTCTTTTGACTTTCTTCATCAAATATTTCATAGTACCCATCATGTCCCAGCCACAGTTCTGGGCATGAGCCGCTGGTGAGTCACAGGGAAGTGAGGGAGGAAGGTAATGAAGAGCCCGCTCTACAGATGGTCAGTTACAGGGGGTGGGGAGTGCCACAGAGGGAAGTCCCAGGGAGGGGTAACAAGGAAGCTGTTCTCTGGGAGGTCTTGAGCAGGGCAGCGTTGGTGGACAGTTTGGAAGACATACCCACAACAACGCCTCCTATCCAGCGGTGGACGTTTATGTCTTTTGATCTTGAATCT
The DNA here is from genome assembly GCF_003009895.1 of Hyaena hyaena. Lineage (NCBI taxonomy): Eukaryota > Metazoa > Chordata > Mammalia > Carnivora > Hyaenidae > Hyaena > Hyaena hyaena. Next base: position 1,066,846 of record NW_024081125.1, on the reverse strand, counting down.
GAGCTTGGCTCTGTACTTGCTTTGACCAATGGACAGTAGCAAATGTGAACACAAGCAGAGGCTTAAGAAGAGCCTATGCATCGAGGCTGGCCCTCTTTAGTGGCCCTCGGAATCCATGATGTGACAAGCCCAATCAGCCTGCTGGAGAGGCCACAGTGAGGGAGACTGAGGCACCCCCACCCACAGTGCCAGACGCCACACATGTGAGCCCATCCTTGAGCAAGGTTGCCCAGACAAGGTGCCGATAGATGAGCAAGCCCAGCACGAAACCCACCCCCACTGGCAACCATAGAGTCACAAGCTAATTAACACCACAGTTGTGTGTGATCGTGGGCTGATTAGTCATTAGTCCATCGAGACAACCTATTTGAGGTCATTGTGGGATTGGAGTAAAGAATTAAAATGGCCCTGAAGTAAGAACCAGATGCCAGGTATAGTTACAGTCTAGAAACTGCCATGTTGAAATGGGCCCTGAGCGAGAAGAGATACATGCTCAGGCAAGGACTGCTGGTTCCTCGAGGCTAGATGATTAAGCTCTTTTGGACAGTTGAGGTCCATAAGAGAACTATCCATGAAATCGATTATGCACAATTATACATAGTATGTCTTATGTAATATTAATAGATATATTGTACATGCTTAATATTCACAGGGGTACCAATTAATGCATGATTATACATAGTACGTCTTATGTAATATTAATAGATTGTTATATTATTGTTAATATATTATATTATTATATATTAATAATATCTATTAATATTATGGCTACAAGTCGCTATATTTTCAAGTGGTTTGTTACGCAGCCAAGACTGACTGATACAACAGGAAAAGGGTTCCCCGATGAAGGAGGATCTGAGCTATGTCTGAACAACGGGCAGGAATTCAGCAGGAGAAGGCTAAGAGAGGGTAGAGAATTCCAGGTGGAGACAAGAGCGTGTGCCGTTTGGCAGAAGGCAGAGCTGCGCGTTTCTTTTTTAGTACTTTATTGAACATACACAGGAAAATGATTGATGAACTGACATGTAATAAATGAACACAGTGTAGCCAGACCCATATGAGAAACAAGACACGTCCTGTGCCCCAGAGGACTCCCTTATGCCCTTTCCCAGCACCACCTCCCTGATTTCTACCAACACAGAAGTGGTCAGTGGTAGGCTGACCACTACCCTGATTTCTACCAACACAGAAGTAAGTGGTTTTGAACTTCTTACTGTTTTTTTTTTAACTTAAAAAATTTTTTTAATGTTTTATTTATTTTTGAGACACAGAGAGACAGAACATGAGCAGGGGAGGGGCAGAGAGAGGGAGACACAGAATCGGAAGCAGGCTCCGATGTGGGGTTTGAACTCACGGACTGTGAGATCATGACCTGAGCCGAAGTCAGACACTTAACTGAGCCACCAAGGTGCTTCTGTTTTTTTTTTTTTTTTTTTTTTGTGTTTTTGTTTTTTAACTTTTTACCAGTGGAATCCTGTAGTGTGCCTTCTTCTGTGCCTGGCTTCTCCTACTCCACATCACGAGTTTTGAGACTCAACCGTGTTGTTCTCTCATCTTCGTTGATGAATTCCGTTATTTATCTACTCTCCTCCTGGTCAGCATTTGGGTTATTTTGGCTACTAAGAGTAAAGCTGCCATGAATACTTTTGAACACACCTTTTGAGGAATATGTATGCATTTGTGTCCAGTAAAGGCTACCAATGGAATAGCTTGCCTATTAGAGCAATTCTTTTGAGTAAGTGAAGGGAACAGGTGGATTGATCGGGGCTCAGGGTGCTTTAGCGGAGAAGGGAGACCTGGCAGAAGGCTGTGGACATAGAAAAGTTAACATTTGACACTAGCTACCAAGGATGAACTTGGGGAGATCGCATCAACTTGACAGGACTTCTTGCTGGCGTGGATACAGACTTTTGTCCTTTCTCCTTTGGAATCTGCATGTTAAAATCCACTTGCACAGCATGAAATACATACTTTTCCAGCAGCGCCACGCTTAGGGTGCATTTGAGATGCACAGGGGTCAGCAGTGGAAACGCCTGCCAACATTTCACATAAACCTAAGAAATGTCCCCACAGAGGGCAATGGAGAGAGTATTTTTGTTCCTGACCTACTAGGGAAAACGTGCTTCTTGTCGTTTTGTGTCCATAAGGCTAACAATTGGCTGGATTTATTTCCCAGGGACTCTCTAACATGAATGGTCCCGCTTAGTTACCTGGGCTAGCTCCAAAGGAATATGGAGCAGAAAGATCACACTTAGTTTCTGCATAATATTTGAGGTCAAGTCTCGCCTCTGTTACCCTACTACCTGTGTGACCTTGGGGACGCTACTGAACTTTTTTTGTCCTCAGTTTCCATCAATAAAATCAAGATGGTAATAGTACCTCCTTCAAAGTGTTCTTGACAGGATTAAATGAGATCACGCAACACACTGGACACAATGCTTGGCAAATAGTGAGCTCTTAGCAGCTGTTTGCTGCCCAGCAGACAAGAGATTCACAATAATTTTGTTGAGATGAGCTTGCCGTGCTGGGGATGTCAGCGGGAGGGGCTGGCCCGGGGATTTTGTTTGCACCAAGTTTCAGCTTTGAAAATCACCCTTCTTGGGATTCTCATCAACAAAGTTTGCTTTAGATTCCAACATGTTAAAAAATTACATATATTTTCTGCAATGTTGTTGCAAACAATAGAGGGTGCTCAGTCCACACATCCTGTCTCTCCCCACCTCTTCCTATTGCCAACATCTCCCTCATCGCGGGGTGGGGGGGAAAAGGTTTTCATCATTTGCTTTACTGGAAAATATATTCTCCTTAAATAGTGTTCTAATACCTGCAAAAAAAAATTAGCAGCACTGTCTCTTGGGAAGCAGCCTTTGACTATTCAAACTTGGAAGAAATGAAGGGTTTTATTTGTGGAAATTGGGGCATCCGGGGCTGTCTACTTAGGGAAGCAGTTTTTTTTTTTTTTTTAAACCACCCATCAACACCTACACATACCAAAAAAATTAATAAAATCCCAGAGAACACATTAATATCTTGCAGTATAGGTAATCTCCCAGGTGGAGGGGCAATTTTTCTTTTGAGTGTGGTTCATTTTATGCCATAGAAATGATCTGAATCTTCCTGAAGATGCATCTCTTGCCTATATGCCTGTCTTTGATCTCACAGCCACCCCTGCCTGGCAGGGACGCTGGGCGTTATCTTACAGATAAAAGCACAGAGGCCCAGAGAGGTTAAGAACTTGCCTGAGGTCACAAAGCTCAGACCATGACCGTCGGCCCACTGTCCACCACACCACACGTCTTCCCTTCTTTTTTGCTTGAGCCTGATCTGCTCTATTTCTCAGCATCTCTCTCTGTCACTAGCCTTCCCATCATGTCCTCCAGAATTCCTTGGGGCAGGAGGCAAACAATGGGGACTAGTTCGCAGGAAGAAATTGGCAGAGAGCTGGCATTCTTAAGGCATGGAGGAGACCCTGACTCTTTCAGGCAGCCAGGGGCTCAAAGGGTTTTAAGAATCACTGGTTGGTGACGTTTAAATATAACGTGTTGAGTCACACACACACCACTAACAGGGGCCACTGTCTGGCGCAGTGCTGGGCTCTGGTAACACAAAGATGAATTGGGCGGCCCTGCTTCTAAGGCCTCCCTGAGGAATTTGCACAATGTACGTGTAACAGGCATGCACAAACACTAGAAGCAGAAGCTGCTCTATTCCTTAGCCAGCCCCAGGTACTGTCAACTCCACCGTCTTGAACAGCTGGAGAATCTGCCTCTGCAGCCGCTCACTGGTGTGGGCCACCACCATCTCTCACCTGTGTCACTGGCACCAACAGTGTCCCGAGCTCCTAGCCTACACCTCTGACTCTTTCTCTACACCACAACCAAAGGGACAATGTGACCCAGTTTAGTCCTCCAAAGGTTCCTCTCTGTCCTTATGACAAAATCCAAACCCATGAGAGACTCTTGAATGCTGAGAACAAACTGAGGACTCATGGGTGTGGGGGGGAGGGGGGAGATGGGCATGGAGGAGGGTACTTGTGGGGATGAGCACTGGGTGTTATATGGAAACCAACTTGACAATAAACTATTGAAAAAAAAAAATCCAAACCCCTGAGCAGGGGCCAGTCCTCATGGGCAGGTTCTAGGTCATATCCACTGCTGGGTTCTAGTGCAAGGCCAGGCCATGGTTCGTCATTCAACCAATGTTTGTTCAATGAATAAATGAGGCTGGGCCAGGATGTTTTCATGCTACAGGGAAGCCTTGTGACATCATAATGCAGGCTCTCTGCCCAGGAAGTATTCTTGGTTTTTTTGAAGAATCATTATTGGTTAATTCAACAGTTTTTATATGATGAGCTAAATCTTTTTGCAAATGCCATGTAAACACGACGATACATAAGTGGATATGACTAATACCAAATTGCTAAGTGTTAATCTGGTCCACAGCCTAAGTCCAGCTGTATTTGGGTGATGTGGGCAGGCATGAGAAGTGTAGTTCAAAGTGTGCTTTTGCCTTACTCTGTGACCTTGGGAAGGTGTCTGGACCACTTTAAGCGGCACCTAAAAATGACCCTGCTTGGCTGGCCTCATGAGGTCACTGGGAAGACCCAGTGAGCACTGGCCAAAGAGGGGCCATCCAAACGTACAGTGCCGTGTGTATGTAAGGGATCATGACAATGACCGGAGAAGGTAGCTCCCCACTGGGTGGAGCCCCCAGCACACTCCTCTCCTGCAAGTGGCTGGGGGTCGGGGGGTACACTGGGGTTATCTTTGCTGTTCGTATTTCTTCCCAAAGGAGGTCTGAGATGTGGATGTGCAAACCCTCTGTCCAGATTATCTGCCTGAAGTCATCCATCCCCATTAACAGAAGCAGGAAGATCACTTGCCAGATGTTTTAGGAGTCCTTACAGAGGGAGGGAGGTTGGACTTGATCTCTGAGGTCCTATCCAGGGATTCTTTGAGATTCTCTAACCCCACATCCTTTCCCTTGGCAGAAGTCAGTTTTAAACAATGGCATAGGCTCTAGCAGAATTGGGCAATTTCTAGAAAATCAGTTTCTGGAAACTCCCGGGAAGCCAGGCCTTCAGGCAGAGTACTTTTCCTTCCCAAAAATAAAAACGCAAAAGAAAAATAGAACTGTAAATTCAGGTAAGAGGCGAATAACGTCAACGCCCATGGGTGTCACACGACCTTCTCTCCCAGCTGGTCTTCCAGATGCAGGAAGTTGTACACACCCAAGGAAGGTGCAGTGTGGTACTCGCCTGGGGCCCGGAAGTGTGTGCTTTGCCCACTGCCAGCATGTGGATATTTTTTTACTGCCTCTCTAGGAGTTTGCTTGAGCCCAGGACATGGGGATCAACCTTTCGTCATTTGGTCCTTGCTTGGTGAGTTCAGGCCTGTACTGAATCATTCATTCACCCATCCGCCATCCACTCAACATGAGACCACATTCAGCGCCAGGCAGTGTGCCAATTGCTCAGAAAGAGAAAGTAATGAGACTCAGTCCTTGTTCTCAAGTACATAACTCATGCGGGGAAACCATCAAGTAAACGTAGTCATGATCTAACATCTTAAGATAGGGGTTCATAGAATATTATGAGATTGCACTGAATATTATGGGAATTCTATAAGACGGGCTCTCAGCTGGGCTTGGGGGTTTGGAGGTTCATGAACATGAACATGAGTTAGCAGTGTATGCTAGGTAAAGCGGAAGTACAGGAACAGGGGAGGGCATGGGCATTTCAAAGGGAACAGAATGAGCAAACGCCTGCAGGTGACTGGGGTGTGGCCAAAGCCTGCGATTTCACATCCTGGGTAGAAAAGTGTAAAACCAGGATTGCTGGGCAAGAAGGCGGCACAGGGACCAATCAAGGGAGGGCCAGGGTCCAGAGAGAATGAAGGAAAGAGGGATGATATTGACACACTAGCTCGGTGAACATTCAAGCACCTGTAGGGGGGCCAGCCTCGTGCTTTGTGCCGGCTCCGGTTCCTATTCCATGTTGAAAACCACCCCAAATTCTCTGCCCCTTGGTACAAAGAATTTCTCTGCACCGACATCTAGTACACAGTTGGTGCTCAATCAATGGCGATCATGGCCCCTCCCTGCCAGGGAGTTGTTACTGCCTACACAGCGTTCCTCAACTATGTGGCATTCCATTCACATCTTCGTATGGTGAAAAATGGCCCATCCCTGCAGCTAACATCCCCACCTCATTGTTTAAAGCCTTCTGTTCCCTGAGACCCACCTCTGGATGGAGAGGAAAGCTGATTCTCTGGGCTCTTTGCTTTGTAAAGAAAATATTTTCAGCTTATCTCTCCCCTCTGTAGCAATTACGGAAAATAAATTGAAGTGTAAAAACGAGAGATGGCTAGCAGATGGGGCCAAATTAAGTGATGCCTGGCTATTAGCACCCAGCGCTGCAGGACCCAGAAGCCGACCTTGCTCCCTGGAGTGTGAAATGAACATAGGCTTTCAAACCAGGTCAGGGAGAAGGCAGCTGCCAGGTGCCTGTGTACCCCCATTGGCACCATGGGCCTCCACTGGGCTTCCAGACCCGCGGATGAGGAGGGCTGGGACAGGCGGGGGACTCTTGGAAAGGGTCTTGTGAGGTTAACAAAGAAATTGTTGGTTTTCTCCCTGATTATTAAAAATATGTGCTCCTGGTGAGAAAGTTGGCAAACAGAACAAGAAAGAAAAAGCAATCTAGAGCTTCCCACCTTGACATTATGGTCCTGTGTATCCTCTGGTTAAACTTCCTCACTGTATGGCCAGCTCATCCGGCCTTGACGTTGGGTCCCCAATAGGGCCCTGGCCCCTGAAGAGGGTAGCACCCAGGAAGCCACTGGGGCCTGTGCCCACTGGCCCTGCCCAAGTTGCTTGCCCCAGTCGTGGCTCCCCTCAGCCTTCCAGTCCAGCTCCAAGGTCAGCCTGGTCCAGAGATCTCTCCAGACCCCTTCCTTATCCCAGCGACTTCTCCAGTGGATTATCTCCCTTCTGGAAGTCACTTCCATCTGTATTATTGTTTCTTGGTTGTTGGCTGTCTCCTCCACTGCCCCTCCCCCCAGCCCCACTCAGGAGTCTGAGTCTAAGGTAGATTCACTCACCAGGGTCTGTACCAGTGGGGGCTGCATAGTTATTTGTTAATTAAGAAGGAGCCCAACCATCTGGGTTCCTAGTAGTTCAGTAGCATGAACTTGGCAATGATGAACACAACCTACATTTTAATGCTCAGAGAGCCCTGCCCATTCCCCCCCCCTTATATATAAGCCATTCTCTATCTCTGGGCGTGTGTGTGCGCATGCGCGTGCGCTCACACCCATATGCCTTCCATAGCGCTCAGGAGGGGGTCAAAGTACTGAGCTAGGGGCTTGGACCTCACGCCCCTAGCTCATTCTGCAGCCGTGGGTCAATTCCAAGACTCCAGGACCTCACTTTTTCCGTGTTTGTGACACCAGTTAGGAGCTTTGCCTGAAAGTAGGAGTTGTGAGCCCCAAGCAAGATAAGATCCTGGAACTCTTCAAAAGTTAAAAGAAATAGTAAGAAACACTCCCCCACCTCCACCCGGAAGGCCCTTACTCATTTTCAGTAAAGCCCCAGAGAGGGTGACCCTGGCCTGCACGCGGTGGTGGGGGGTTGCCTCTTCCTTCCCAGAATCTGGGGTCAGCTCTGGCCAGGATCCGCAGGGAAAAGGTTTCTTTCCAATATCCAAACCCAAGAAAGAAGTCTTTCTCGCTGCGGCTCCCCAATCTGGAGGCAGATGAGAGATTCCCCCTAACTCCGTCTCAGTATGCGTTCGCCCCCTACCCAGGTTCTCCCACGTGGCCCCCGGGGGCGCAGGGCCTCGAGGGGGCCCTCCCCTTCGCAGGGGTGGCCACTCGGAATGGTGCGGAAGCCGGGGGGACCTCAGGTGGAGGAGTGACTCTGCCAGGTCGTACCCGGGACAGGGGTGCACCGAAGGGCCGCGAGCCGGGTGGGAGGGGACGGCCCCTTCCCGGGACCGGGCGCTGGGACCCGCGTGCTCACCGCCCCCCCCCCCGCCCCGCACCCTCTGACGTCGCCCCGCCCCCCGCCCCCTGAGACATCACAATCTAGGGGCCGGGACCCCGTGCCTCATCATCGCCCGTTTGCGACCAAACAATCCGACCAACAAACACCCTCCGGGGGGGGGAGTGAAAAAAAAAAAGAAACCGGCAGGAGCGCAGCCTCCCTCCCCCGCCCCGCCCCTCGCCCCCCGGGGCCCCCGCCCCCGGATGGGGGAGTGAGCGCCAGCCGGGCGCCCCGCACCCGCCGCCCCGCGCGCCCGCCCGCTGCCCGCCCGCGGCGGGGGCGGCCCGACCGCGCGCCCGCCCCGCCCGCCGCCGCCCGCCGCCCGCCGCCGCCGCTCCGGCTCCGCGGCGCCCTCGGCCGCCAGCCTCTCCGCCCGCCGCCCGCCGCCCGCCGCCCGCGCCCGGCCCCGGCGCCCCGGCCCGCCGCCCGCGCTTCATGGCTGCGCACGAATGGGACTGGTTCCAACGAGAGGAGCTCATCGGGCAGATCAGCGACATCCGCGTCCAGAACCTGCAAGGTAAGGCGCCCCGGCTCCCCCCGCCCCCCACCCCCTCGGGGAGCGACGCCCGGTCGGGTGGCCCCTCGCCCGGTCTGACCCGGCTCGCTCGGGGAGGGGGCCCAGACAGCCGCCCCCCAGCCCCCGCGGGGCCGCCCCGGCCAGATTTGCTGTCGCCCAGGGGGTGGGGCGGCACACGTGCGTGTGTGTGTGTGTACGTGTGCGTGTGTATGTGTTGGGGGTCCCGTTTTCTTTGGGGGGACGTCACGGCTCCCCTGCAGCCACTGCTGCGAGTTTGGCCAAGTTTGAACGTGTGGGCTCTTGGGGGCGGTGGCCCGGGTCAGGGAGGGAGGAGAAAGTGCGACTATGTGTGTGCGTGTGTGCATGTGTGTGAGCTCGCACACCTCCTAAGTACCTCGGAGGCTAGGGGACCGGACGGTGGGGGGCGGTGCTTGAGGGGGAGGGCCGGGAGCCCGGGGCCAAGGGCGCGGGTCGGCGGGCCACTTTCCGCAGGGAGCGGCCCCTCCCGTGGCCCGGGGCTCGACTTGGGAATGGGCGACGGCCCCGCCCTCCAGGCGCGCGACGCTGGGACCCGCGGCTATCTTGTCACAGGGTGAAAGAGAAACTTGAAAGGCCATTGAGTCCCAAGGGCCATCGTGAAGTGTAGGGAGTTTATTCATTGTGAAACTTCAAAAGCACGACAATATTTAAAGGGAAAAAGTCACCCAGGGTCGCCCAGTAACCCACTCACGCACCCACCCACCCAAAGAAAGCTGCTTTCCCTGGAGGTGTCTTTCTAGCCTCTCTCTTTTCCAACGCGGGCTTTGCAGAACTAGACAGAGTTCCACTTCCGGCCTCTCTTCAGACACAGAGACCTGGCTGGGCCGGCCAAGTTTCTTTAGCAGTTTCCTGGGCTGACCTGGGTTTCTAGACAGTCCTAGGTTGGGGGCGCTGCAGAGAGAGCTGGGAGACCTGGACAGAGAGATGATGGGTCTGTGTGGGTGTCTCCCCCCCCCCCCCCCAGCAGGTGCCTGCCTTTAGTGCTGGGAGGGGGTAGGGAGCCCCAGCAGACAGGGTGCATCTGGGGGTGGCCAGGCAGTCAGTTGAGTTTAAACATTACACCTGATGGAATGTTCTCTGGGAGTCCATGTAGACTTGCTCCACCCCTAGGCTGTGCAAGGACAGTGCAAGCAAAGGTGACCTGAAATAGGATGGGAGGGGGGAGCCTGGTGCAGCAGACGCTAGACCCTGAGTTTGCTCTGGGTTCCTCTGAGCTCTTCTGGCTGTGATTTGTATGAAAGGAGGAGGGTCAGACTGGATCCCTTTTGATAGTAAGCCTCACATCTGGATCCTGTTGCCCCAGAACTGACATCGTATTTGGGCGTGGGGATTAGTATCTTTTGCTAAGATGGCATGTGGTTTGGGCTGTCGTGGTGTGTTTGTGCGCGTGTATGCGTGCATGTGTTGTAAGCAGTCAGTGGGTGTTCGATACACACCTGCTAACCAGGTGCAACAGCTTCCCGCCTTGCTGTAAGATCAGCTCCCAGCGTAAAGGAGATGTTAAACAAACATTAAGAAAACTTTAGAACGTCATGTAAAATGGAAGAGTACAATACATACTCTTGAACTGGCCCTTTTTACTCCACGAGATGTTGGTGTAATTCATCCACGTCTTTGCCTATATTTTTAAAGTTTTTACAGACTATTGTTATAATTCACATACCATAAAATTCACCTGTTTTAAGTTTACCATTCAGTAATTTTTCGTTAAGTCTACGGAGTTGGGCATCCCAACCATCCAGTTTCGGAACATCTTCATGACAGGGAGCAGAAGCTCCCTGGCTGCTGGCGTGTGTGTCGCTCAGCTCCCAGCCCTGGACCCAGGCAACACGCAGTTCCCGGTCACTGACTGGTCTGTCGCCTGGGGCTCCCCACTTTGTTGGTCTGCTCGCCGCTGAGGGACATTTGGGTTGTCTGCGGTTTGGGGCTCTTGGGAGGCTTGGGGGATGCTTGTGCTGTGCGGGCGCTGGCCCCCGGCTTCGCTGCTGTGGGAGAGGAGGTGGGGGCCAGAGTCCATCTTCTCTGTCCAGTCTTCCCTTGGCTTCCCTGTCTTTTGACTGGATGCTTAGATATTTTCTCTCCTTGTCTCCCTGGTACTCAGGAAGTCTCAACCAAAGGGCCATGTCTAGAAGGGCCCGCCCGGCGTGCTTCAAGCATCTGCCCAAACCAGCTGGTGGGTGTCGCTGGGCTGGATATGTCTGGCTGACCAACCACACAGGCCGTGGGTGGGGTGGGGGTGGGGGGTTGTTCATCTGAACTCTGTGTGGGCGGGGGGGGGGGGTAGTCAAGGGTGGGCAGGAGGAGCCCAGGCAGGAGGGTTGTTTGTTTAAAGCTGTGCATCTGCTTACAGCACATACATAGTCAAGAGCTGTTGTGGCCGTGGCAGTGGGGTTTCATGAATCTGTAATCACAGGGATCAAGGGGCCCAGCCTCCATCTCCATCTGCGGTCAGGCCATCCTTGCCTCCGTACTAAGCCTTGACTCTTGGTCTCGGGCCCAGGGGCTTCCTCCAAACTGTCAGCTTTGAGGACACTGCACTGTCCCGCCAGCACACCCCTGTGTTTACATCTTTCTGCGCTATCTGTATATTGAAGTTGACTCGGAGGTGTGTCGGCCTCTGCCCATTTGCTCATTGAAGCCTTTTATCTAAATGGCCCTGAACTGGCCTGGCGTCCAGGTGTCCAAGCGGAGAGGATTGTGATGTCACCAGATGGTCTCGCACGGAACCCTGGAATGAACGCCTCCTGACCTGTCTTTGGCGGTCGGGGTGAACTGGCCCTCTCCCAGGAGGCCTGTCACTCGACTTGCTGTCCCTGACCCATGGGCAGAGGAAACCCTCACTGATATGTTCCCTTTGATGGCATTGGCTCCTAATAAGTGTTTGCAGATGGAGGACTCAGTGGCCGAGAGCACGGGTGTCCCTCCGGGCAAAAGCTGCCTGTGACACCCTCACGGGGTCCCTTTCAGGGAAATGGAGGTGGCCCAAGCCGTTGACCTTTCCAGAGAGGAGAGAATGGAGTTGCAGGACATTGGATTGGCAGCCTGGTGGCCCCACTTGCTTGGAGGCTTGTGGGGTAGAACCGAGGCTAGAGGCGGTCTGTTAGCCATCCTGTGCCGTGGCTCCTGGCCTGGCTGTGGGCGGTGAGGGCGCTGCTGCTCCTGTGATGGCGAGGCGACTCTGGCTACTTTGACCCGGCCTCAGGATCCGGCTGAGGGTCCCACCAGATCTAGCCATTGGTCAAAGGGAAAGGGGGGAGGTGTTGGGTCAAGATTGGGAGATGCTCCTGGTCAGGTGAGAAGCCTCCGCCGGTCCTCAGAGTCCCCGGCATGTTTAGCAGGCACGTGCCAAGGTCTTAGTCGTGTGCAGGCGACATGGAACTCAGTTCGTTCTTGTCCCTGCCTTCGAGGGGCCTGAGGCCAGACCGAGGCTCACGTGCTCTCCTTCTCCCCCGCCGCCTGTTTGGTCTCCTGCTGCGAACCTTGACCTCAGTACTTCTGAGCAGCTCGGCTAAGACCTGGTCCCCAGAGCTGGGGTTAGGTGGGCCTAGGCAGACAGACGGCTCCCCCTACGGCTGCCCTGGGGGAATGTAGGGGCGGTACAACCCCCTCCCCGCGGCTGACCGCTGGGCTTGCTGTCCCCACCCCTGCCTCTGTGTCTCCCTCAGTCCCCATCAGTCAGGAAGTCAACTGCCCAGGCTTGGCAAACAGGAACTGCGATTTGGGGGCCCTTGGAATGGACCGCCAGACAGAAGGGGTAGCCCTGTGCCTACAGAGCCGCCTATGTGCCAGGCATGTCTCCCACCAGCCCTGGAGGTGGATGCTTGTTTCGGAAGCCGGGAGGTCAGATGCCTCTCCCGAGGCCACGGGCTTGCCGGTGGAACTGGGATGCGAACCCAGGTCAGACGGAGCCATGCATCCTGTCGCACCGCTCTATGAGTCATGTGCACAGCCCTCCCTCCCCCCCGCCCTGGGAGGAGCTGGTAGCCTCATGGTGGGGAGCTGGGAAGGCCTGTCTGAGGAGGGCCGTTGGGAGTCAGGCCTTGAAGGCCGCGCAGAAAGAGGCCTGAGTGCAGGAAATGTCCAAGGCACAGCGTAGGCAGGAAAGTCAGAAGAGCCTGAAGGCAGGCTCTGGGCAGGGCGGCGCCCGTGTGGTTACAAAGACCAGCTCTTGCCCTGTGATTGCACCGGCTCAGGTCGAGGAGCAGGCCCTCCCCATGCTTGCCCGGGCTCCGTGGTGACCTCTTTATGGCCCCAGGCCTTGTGTCACCTCCTCCGGCCTGCCTACCACTCAGCCACCAGGCATATGACCCTGCTCATCCCTTCGGCGGGTCTCTGTGGCCAGCCTGTGGGCCGAGGGCAGCAACCCTGGTCCACTGCAGGATAAGAGCATCACTTTCCATGGATGTGGCGATGTGAAAAATGTTGGACCGCCCAGGCTCACGTGGTCAAGTCCAAGCCCCTTAGCCTGGCGTGCGGACCCTCTGTGGTCTGGGGCGGGATGCCAGCCAGTCCCCTCTCCCACGACCACTCACCGGCTCTGAGCCCTCAGCATTCTCCCCTCCTGGCTCTTATCTCTATTTACCTGTAGACCTCCCGTGCCTATGGCAGAGGGGCCAGGGATGTCACCGTGGTCAGAGTTATCCAGCACCCAGGGAAGAGAAGGCCTCCACGTCCCCCAGCCCTTGGAGGACACGGCAAACGTGATGGAGGTTTTTGTAGGAAAACAGAATCAAACGCGCAACCTGCTTGCCTCTAAGGGCCGCAGCCCCGGATCGGTGTGCTTGGTTCCAAAGGATAAACCCTTACATAGAACATGTCTTTTGGGCTCCCTGCTGGAGTCAGGCCACACGCTTTGAGTTAACACTGGATCTTGCACCCCCAAAAGCCATATTCCAGACCTGGATCCATCCCCCACTCAACATGTGGATTCTTCTCTGGGGACTTTCCTAGGTGGAGTGCTTTGCGCAGCTCGGGGAAGCCCTGCCCAGGAGGCTGAAGGCCTGGAGCTGAGTCCTGGCAAATCTCTTCCCATGGCTGTGCCTCAGTTCCCTCATTGCAAAACAAAGAGGGCTGGGCTCAAACAGGCCTCTGGGAAGGTGGCTTGAGGAGTGATGTGGCCTGGACGGAGCGTGCCCACGTAGAGGCACCTGAGTTCCAATCCCTCACACAGGTGGGCAGCCGGCATGTGACAGTTGGCACCGCTGAGCACGGCTGGTGGCACTGCTGGATTCTTTTCACTGTCAGATGCTAGGGACCCCCCCCCCCCGCCACCTTCCCACCCAATAAAGGTCCACTGGAGACAAACTTGCAGCTGATAAGTGTGTTCTAGAAGCACAAGTCAGTAAATGATGTACTCTTGGTTTATTCTTGGCTGCTCAATTATGGCTTCTATGAAGAGCCCGGGGAGGGTCGGGGACACCCCTGAACTAGCTGAGTGTCGTGACCTGCCTGCAGTCAGGGCAGACTAGGGGCCCCTGCTGCCACCCACGTTTATACTGAGGACCAAGACGCCCAGGGGCCGTCACCTAAAAGATCTGTTGGTAGCGAGAGGGGGCCTCAGTCAGTTGGCAGCGGACCTAGGAAAAGGTTTTGTCACAGGGTCACTTATTAGTGGCCAGGACTGTGGCTCATGGTCGGCCTTAACTCCATCGGGGCTGCCCAGAGCTGCCTGGGGGTGTACAGGCTCGCGGGAGAGAGGCCGAGCTCCTGACTCGATTCAGCGCCCTGGGGATGCAGCCCCTTGCCGAAGAGGCCCGGATTGCAGTAACTGCCCTCCCTGACCCATGGAACACTCTGGCATTTAATTTTGGACTGTAACAGCTGAGGCCCTGGGCACGGTCCTGCCCCGACCAGCCTTAGGTCACGCCTGCCATGCTTCAGAGGGGAAGTGAGAAAAGGAAAGTAATTGTCTTTTTAGTGATTGAACTGTTAAAAGTGAACTCTCTGTTCCCATAGAAACCTTTTCTTCTCCCACCCCTTCCCTGCACTTTTTTTTTTTTTTTTTTACAGTGGTAGACTGCACAGAAGGAATTAGAGAGAGGCAACATCACAAATCACAAATGTGGCTTTAAGAATCTTGGGTGGGATTTTCTCCCCCTCACTGGGCTGTCTCCTTTTCTTTCCTGTATTGTCCTCAGTCAGAGCAGGGGTGACACACTATGGTTTGCAGGCCGTATCTGGCCCCCTGCCTGCTTTTGTGAATAAAGTTTTATTAGAACACAGCTGTGCTCATTTGTGTGCATATTGTCCACGGCTGCTTTTGCACTACTGTGGCAACCTGAGGAGTTGTGGGAGGGAAGTACCCACAAAACCAGAAACGTTGGGGAGGCTCAGTTGGTTGAGTGTCCAACTCTTGGTTTCGGCTCAGGTCACGATCTCGCGGTATGTGTGGGTTTGAGTCCAGCATTGGGCGAGCCTGCTGGGGATTCTCTGTCTCCCTCTCTCTTTGCCCCTCCTCTGTTCGTGCTCTCTTGCTCTCTCTCAAAATAAATAAACATTAAAAAAGAACCAAAAATAATTTACTATTTTCGTTATCTAATCTTTGGACCGTGGGAATCCAGAGAGCTTTCATGGGACGGCAGGGACCTTACTTGTAAACCCAGACTGGGCGCAGGGCAAGTAGGAGATGCTTAGAAGGACGTAGCAGGGGATGCTTGGTGCCGGTACAAGGGCCCAGGCTTGTTTCCGGAGGGTTGATTCCTGCCTGCCGAGGGCAGGTCCTGCCTTAGAAAAGGACTTGCCCTTGGGGTGCCTGGATGGCTCAGTCGATTAAGCTACTGACTTTGGCTCAGGTCATGATCTCATGGTTTGTGAGTTCGAGCCCCGCGTCGGGCTCTGTGCTGACAGCTCAGAGCCTGGAGCCTGCTTCGGATTCTGTGTCTCCCTCTCTCTCTGCTCTTCCCCTACTCACTCTCTGTCTCTCCAAAATAAACATTAAAAATAATTTTTTTTAAAAAGAAAAGGACTTGCCTTCTTGAAGCCTGGCCCATTCAGCCAAATAGCAGTTACTGAGTCCTCCCGGAATCCAGGGAGCTGGCACAGAGTGGGGAATGGGCCACGGCAGGAGTCTCCGGGGCACGTCGCAAGGCTGCGACAAGCGAGTTAGGACTGAGGGAGCTTAAGGTGGGTGCTGCAGGAGGTGAGACCCAATCCGGGAGGGCGCAGGGGGCGGGGGGACCTCTGTAATGGCAAATCTGCAGTCCGCCGTGTGAGACTGGGGAGCAGGGGAGCACCTGCTGGTGGGTGGGGTGGAGGCTCTCCAATAGGATTGTGGCTGGGGTTGGGGTGGGGGGTGTACAGGGAAGTGGTCCCAAAAGTAGCCCATGCAGCTGACATTTTCCTTTTCTTCTCGCCCTTCCCGCGCACTGTGATGCACCGCTTCCGGGAGAGTGTACCCACGGCCCCCCGCCGGCGAGGACCAGGCAGGGAGCATCATCTGCAGAATCGATGCAGTCACTTCGCTGTACAGACCTGGGGGGTCTCATTGGAAGGGCCTTTGGGGCTCTGATGACGTCGTGCCCCACTCCCGCTTCCCTCTCCTGGGGGCTCTCCGTGTAGGCAGGAACCTCTGCGCGGTATTTATATCCCTCTCCTCTTTTAAACTATTTTTAATCCTCGATGGTATGACATACTTAAAAAGCAGGGTTCTGAGGCCTTGTAGCTGGGAACTGGGGCGGGGGGTGGGGAGGGCCACAGAGATGACCTGACAGTTTGGTGGCGAAGTCACTTAGCCCTCATATGGCATCGTCCGCTCGCCCTTCCCCCACCCTCCCGCGTCAGCCCTGGTCCCGAAGTGACTATCTCCTCTCGCCTCTCCGTTCTCGCCCGCGGCTGCCAACATCCTCCTCGACCGCTAGGACCTCTGCCCACCCGCCTGCAGCCCCTCTCATCGCACTTGGTCCGGGCAACCGCGAGGTCTTTCCCCAGCGCTGTCTTCTTTGCCCTCAGGAAGGAGCCCCGCCGTGTGCTCCGGCCCCCTCCCTTCTCCTGTCCTTCCTGGAATGCACCAGACCCCGCTGCACCCCCCACCCCCAGGCCCGCCCGTCTTCATCCCTGTATGTGTGTCTGCATGACTCGTCCTGCAGAGAATGACCGTGACCTGGCCTAGAGCAGCTTCCCTAAACCGCATCTGCACTGGCCTGTGCAGAAATCACGGCCACTTCCTCTGGATGCTGGAGGAGGGGGCTGAGTGGGTCCCTGGGAGGAGCACTTGTATCCTCATCCCGTGAGCCCCTACGATGGATTAGGTCTTCGGAGCTCTTTGCTGAGGTGTTGTAGACTGAGCCCTGGACCCTCAAAGATGGTCGCGTCCTAATCTCCGGAACCTGGGGTGACGTTATCTCACTCGGTAAAACGACTTTGCAGATGTGATTCAGTGAATGACGACATTGAGACCCTGGATTACCCAGCTGGCTCCAGTGACTCCCAAGCATCCTTAGGGAGACAGGAGGGTCGAGGGGGCTGAGAGAGAATGAGAGAGAGAGAGAGAGAGAGACGAGGTGACCGGAAACGGGTCATAGTGATGCCAGTGCAGAAAGGGGCCATGAGCTGAAGAATCCAGCGGCTTCTGGAAGCTGGAGAAGAGAAGGAATGGATCCCCACCCCTAAGAGTTCCCCAGAAGGAGCACAGTGCTGCTGAGAGCTTTGATTTTAGTCCATCAAAGCCATCGGCGGCTTCTGACCTACAAACGTGTAAGATAATAAATTGGGGATGTTTTAAGCCACTAAGTACATGGTGATTTGTCACAGCAACAATAGGAAACTAACACGCAAATGAATTGCAAATGGCTGTCGAGCCTGGCGGAAACCCAGGCGGTGGCAGGGAGCCTAAGCTGGGAGTAGAGACCAGACCGGGGCTCTGGCCCCAGGGTGCCACCACCTGACTGTGGGACTTGGGGAGGCTACCTGTCAGAGCGCAGGAGAACAGGGTTTGAGGGGACAGGAGAGAGGGCTGGGCTGGGTCTGCAGACTCCACCCAGCATTCTGCAGGCGGTGGTGTGATCTGAGACACACGCAGGGCTGTGAATGACCAGGGGCGCGGAGCCTATTCTCTACTCTGCGGCCCGGGCAGTGTGGCTGGCTGTGGCAATAAGTGGGTGACATCCTGGCGGCCTCTAGGAGCGAACCCTGTTGTGTGGGTCCTGGGATTCAACATGCTCTGGCAGCTGTAACGTCTCCATTCTAATCCTCATGTTCTTGTCGGGTTGAGATACATGAACCCTGGAAATGCCGGTGACTGAGAGCAAGTCCGGTCCCAGCCGTTGGAAACTCTTCTATTTCATGTGAAATATTGAGGCCTGTTGAGACCACAAGAGCACAGCCTTGGGGGACTGGCTTATTGGCCGTTCCCAGCTTTTGGTAAGGTTGCATCAAGGGTTAAACGTCCAAAGCTGGACTTAGAAGTTATGAGGAACTTAAATTTCCCCGAGAAAGGAAGAAAAATCCCCATCATGCCTCACCATTTCAGCATGGTTGAAAGCCCCCTACTGTGCTATGATCACTTTACCCTTCGTCCCCTTCTGAGTTGAAGGGCTGCCCACAGCCCGAGTCACCCGGGTCCTGTCACCTTCATGGTGCTAGATTTACAAAACCAGTAGTAATCACTGGTGAGGATGCTTCCCTTTTCTTCTGTTTATACTTATTTTTATAAAACAAGGATGAAATGTGATCAGATGTTCCAGTCCTTTCTGAAACGCGGTACTGTGAAGAAGGCAGCATGGCTCATAGGCTCCCCTGTGCCCCTGCTTGGCCCTTGTTTGTCAGGCTGACTTGGAAAAGATCTGACTTGAGTAACAGAGGATCACGTGGGGCGTCTGATACAGAGTACAGGTTGTGTACAAACCAACTGAGTCCAGGATTGTCTAGGGCATTGATGTTGTGATGATGGGGAGTGTGAGGGGAGAGGGCTACTTGCCGGACACCATACATGTCTTCCAAATAACCCCCGTGGTGGGCATTATTATCCTTTCCCCAAACACGAAGGCACAGGAATGCCAAGCTACTGAGCTCACAAGTAGTAGATCTGGGAATCAGAAGTAAGTCTGGGAGGATGGAGTTGGTTGGAGAGAGGGGAAAGGTATTCAGAGGGGCCACTGCTGGGACGTGGGTTTGGGGGAGGGGAAAGACTTGGTGAACACTGGCCTCAGGCCCAGTTGACTACGGAGGGGGGAGTGGACTTAGAACCCAAGAAGAAAGCTGAACCAGGCTGCAGGATGTTGGGCAAGAACCAGCCAGCCTTGGGTATTGAGCCTTACCCGAGGGGACCCAGTGACTCAGCCGTTTATAGTCAAGTACCTGCCGGGTTCTTCACACTATGACAAAATCAAGCCCAAATTCCTAACTGATAATTCCTGACTAGTGATTTCCAGGGGCAGAGCTGCAGAGAGTAGGTACAGGGGTCCCCTTGTGAGAGGCTGACAACATGAAATCCCTGTAACCTTGAATTATGGCACAACTGACTGGACGCAGCCCTGGGAAACCATCCTGGAATCCCCATCATGGGTGGTGATAAGGCAGTGGCAGATTATAAAGCAAGGTGGCCTTCACTGTGTCATTTAATTCTACCATAACCCCTGAGGTTATATCTCCTCTACAGCTGCAGACGCTGAGACCCAGCGGTGGGTGGGTGGGTACTGCTGCACTGGCACTTGTTATTAGTGGTGACTTGTTGACTGTTGGTTTTGCCATGGTAGACCAGAAGACTCATTGGGTTGGGCACGGGGGCCCATCCCGTCCACTACCATGCCCTAGGGTCTGCCTTCCTATTCCAGCTTCAGCATGTGCTCAGCTCAGCTTATGTTTGTTGAATCTATGAATGTCGACTCAAAGAGACAGTATAGATTCCAGAGTCTGACAGAGCAGGGTTTTTAGTTTTAGTCTCTTTAGTATTGACTAGCTGTGGATATCTGAGCCTTATAGCATCTTGTTGGTCGAAAAGAATATTTGGTGGCATTCCGTCTTCATAAATGTGTTTCCCCATACCTTGCCTGTTCTAATTCATACATGACTATAGTTTTCCCAGGTTTGGATGAAAAGTAGTGGTTCCCCCATGTTGTCCCTTTTCCCAGAGGCAGTCACTTGCAACTTAAAAAAATTTTTTTAAATGTTTATTTATTTCTGAGAGACAGAGACAGTGTGAGCAGGGGAGGGGCAGAGAGAGAGGGAGACACAGAATCTGAAGCAGGCTCCAGGCTCCGAGCTGTAAGCACAGAGCCCAATGTGGGGCTCGAACTCACGAACTGTGAGATCATGACCTGAGCCAGAGTCGGACACTTAACCGACTAAGCCTCCCAGGCCCCCCTACTTGCAAATATTTTAGCTGACGATTTTGTCTTGTCTCTGAATGACATACATGTATTACTTTGTCTTGATTTTTTTTTTTGGGGGGGTGCTAGGTTCAAGGCTCTGATTTCTGACTGTGGAAGGTAAGGATATAGATCTCTTCTTTATCTCTTTGAACTTCCGATCTTTTCTGTCCTCCCAGCTGCCTGGTATATTTTCATAGTAAGTTTGGTAAGATTACGGATTGGGTTTTACAGGGTTACTGCTAGGCCAGCACTCTTACCCTTCTGAGCTGAGTGATGTAGTAACTTATGATCACTCTCCCTTTCCTGTTTTACTTTTGGTTTCTGTTGGAGGTAAAAACTGTTACTATTGGCAAATGTGCTCGTTAATTCATCCCCCAGCTCTGCTGGTGCTCTGGATTCCCTTCAAGTTGTTTGGCTGCATCAGGAAAATTCTCTCTGTTTCCTCTTCTTGAGCACTTCAGGGTCCTTTGATCTACTCCAGCCTGGACTCATTGTCTTCCATGCCTCGGGTCTGGCTGTCACCTGGGCCCTCTGCCACTGCTGCCTATGGCCCCCTCACCTCTCTCCTGAGTTAGATCTCCCATTTCCTGCCCTCCACTTCTGGCACAGTCTCTTGAATTCAGGGGCTCATCCTTCCTGAGAAGGTGTGCCTAAGGGGTCAGTTTTCTGAGAACTTGCACATGGGCACATGAATTTATTCTCCACCGATTCTTGATTGCTAGTTTAGCTGGGCATCAAATTCATGGTTGGAAATAATTTTCCCTTGGAGCATAGAAGCCTTGTTCTGCTGTCTTCCAGCCTCCAGGGTTGCGGCTGAGAAGTGTGAAGCCATTCCCAATCTTTCCTGTCACCTGTTTCACTAAGTTTATAGAAAACTCTTTTTGTACCCAATACCTCGAAACTTCAGGGTGACCTGCTTGGGTGTGGTCTCTTTTCATGCATTGTGCTGATCACTTAGTGTGACATTTCTGTCTGGAACTGTGTGTTTCTGTTCTGGGAAATTGTCTTGTTCTTTTTGTTTGTTTGTTTGTTGTTTTTTGTTTTTTTTTTTTGGTCATAATTTCTGCTCTTTGGTTTTCTCTAATCTTCTAGAACCCCTTTTATTTGGATATTGGTCCTTTTGGACTAATCGTCTAATTTTCTTATCTTTTCTGTTTTCCATCCCCTTTGCCTTTTGCTCTACTTTCTGGGAGATTACATCAATTTTTGTATTCCATGTCTTAGTCTACCATGTTTTTACCTTGGCAAGAGCTCTTTCTTCTTTAGAGAAGTCTTATTTCAGGGATGCAGTACCTTCTCTTACACAGTGGGCATATTAACGATGGACAGTGACAGCCGAGGTGGTGCTCTGAAAGGCAGTGTTTGAGAGCCTGGAGCCAGATAGCCGGGTTCTAATCCTAGCTCTGCTGCCCACTTGCTTTGTGATCATGGGCAAGTTATTTAACCTCATTCTTCTTCAAGCCCCTCATCTGTAAAATGAAAGTAATAGTGCTGAGATCTGCCTCAAAGGTTGTGCTGGCTACGCGCTGGTGCACGTTGGATACATTGCGTGTGATGTTTTCTCATATTTAAGAGGTAGGGACTAGGGCACCTGGGGGTCTCAGTCGGTTAAGCGTCCAACTCTTCATTTCCACTCAGGTCATGATCTCACTCACAGTCGTGGGATTGAGTCCTGCTTCAGGCTCCATGCTGAGCGTGTGGAGCTTCCTTGGGATGCTCTCTTGCTTTCTCTCTCTGCCCCTCCCCCACTGTACTTTCTCTCTCCAAATAAGTAAACATTTAAAGAAATAGAGTTGGGGACTGAAAAGTGTAAGCTCAGCGCACAGGGGGCGGGACTTCTTGGCCGGAGCCTCTCTGAAGGGTGCCCTACTGGGTTGTGTCATGGGGAACCCCTATGTCCGTATCTTTAAATCTTTCCTCCTGGCTGGTCAGACTGAGTCTTGCAGTCTTCTGTCTGGAGGGTCTGGGCCAGGGTGAGGGGTGAGGGGTGGGGGTCTGGGAGCTGGGAGAGCAGAGAGGGCTGGGGGTCAAGGAGTTCTTCTACTTCCAGTGGGCACAAATCACTCACTGTGCGGTGCTCAGCTCAAGTCATACTCAGAAGTTTTGTTTTAGCCTCTTTTTTTAAAAAGATACATTTTTAAAAAACTTTTTAATGTTTTATTTCTGAGAGAGAGAGAGAGACAGCGTGAGCAGGGGAGGGTCAAAGAGAGAGGGAAGATACAGAATCTGAAACAGGCTCCAGGCTCTGAGCTGTCAGCACAGAGCCCGACGCGGGGCTCGAACCCACAAACTGTGAGATCATGACCTGAGCCGAAGTCGGAAGCTTAACCGACTAAGACACCCAGGAGCCCCTGTTCTAGCCTCTTTGAAGAACAAACTTCCAGTCTTGTGCCTGATGGGGGATGGGACCGGCACCTGCCAGGGGACACGGGGTGGGGGAGGGGATCAAGGGACCCGTCTTCTTATTGCATCGCCCCCGCCCCAACCCCATTTCCAGAGACACCTGCCACCACTACTTCCTGAACCTTTGAGACTTCTGGGTTGTAAACCGGGCTGGCTTTGGCCTTGCCCGAGGCCACATTCAAGTGCGGATCTCTTGAGAATCTCCCTTCTCTCCACCCTTTGGAATTTTGTTGCTGCCTCTCCTTCCGTTCTCCCCGTGCTTGCGGGTTTATACTCTAAGTACATAGTGGGTACAACAAACTCCTCTGTGCTGAGTGGAACCCGAGTCCCTTTCTCTGAAGTGCCCCCCCTCGCCTCTTCAGGCATCTCAGAACAGCCGGGGAGGAAGCTGGCAGGTGCGGCGTTCACCCCAGCCTTGCAGGTTTGAAGTGTGAGGATGCTTGCTTGGCTACGTTCCCTTCCATTTGGACTGTTTGCCAGAGACTGGCCGCTGAATGCTGGCTACCGGGGGAGACCAGAGAAGTTGCAGGGGGGTCTGGTCCCACCTGGTGGCTGTCTTCCCAGCCACGCACCCTGGTTACCTAGAGTTTCCAGGCCTGGCGGGGGGGTTCCGGGGTCCAGGTGGGGTACAGCTCTAGGGATGGAGGGACGTCCTCCAATGAACTTGCCATGGACCGCCGCCCGGGTCTCAGATCCCCAGCCGGGAGGCTAAATCCCCTCTCGGCTGCGCACGTAGGCTTTTAACCGGACCCCGGGTGCAAATCATCATACCCTTGCCGTCATGCACATTTCAGAACCGGAGCCTGTGCTGTCCACGGGGTGCACTGGCTCCTTGGGAGAGAGAAACCAGGGATGGGTTGTTTGGTCTCTACGTTGTTTGATGTTGGAGCCCCGCCTGCTTTTATAACAATCCCATGGCCACAGCCACAGGCTGCCTGGGGGAGAACTGGCTGGTGCCGAGCTTTGAAAGTTAAGCTATTCTTCATGGCAAGATTAAAGATTATCCTGCCTGAGCCTCCATCAGACACTGCTAGACCGACTGCACTTGATCTAGATTTTTGAGTGGGTTGGGTTACCCGGGAGGAGGGGCACGGTGGAGGCACCTGGGAGATACCAGTAAAGACGGAATCAATACATGACTCTCCAGGCCCCCTGAAATGATGCTTTTTTATCCTGCAGCTCTTATCGAGTAAACACAGTTGATGAATCAAAACAAAACCAGAGAAACGAGAGCCTGCCTGCTCTACAGTGGGAAGAAGTGTTTGAAGCCAGGCGTGAATTTGAATTTTAGCTCCTTTGCTTTGTGGCTGTGGAACTTTAGCCACATTATGTGTCCCTATGGGGTTTCGACCTTTTCTGCCTATAACGTGACTTAAGGCTAGTGATGCCCTCCCAGGTTGTTGGGAGAATTCAGTGAAATTATGAAAGCTGAGTGCCTGATACTCATCAGGACCTTTTAATTTTAATGTTTTATTTATTTTTGAGAGAGAGAGAGAGAGAGAGAGAGAGAGACAGTGTGAGCAGGAAAGGGACAGAAAGAGAGGGAGACACAGAATCCGAAGACAGGCTTCAGGTTCTGAGCTGGTTGCCAGCACAGAGCCCAACATGGGGCTCGAGCCCACAAACTGTGAGATCATGACCTGAGCCAAAGTTGGACGCTTAACCAACGGAGCCACCCAGGCGTCCTTCATCAGGACCTTTTAAAGAAATGTTTTCTTTCTTTAAAAGAGCAGGGATATACCAGTGGATATATTGATAGGGGTTCAACTGAATGATGTGAATGGATTGATCGCTTAGTCTATATTTCAAGGTCAGATTTGGTGTCTATACTTGGGGATCATGTTATGATGACCCACAGGCCAGTCCTTGGCAAGCACTGACTTTTCTAGGTGGAGGCTTGGAATCCTTTGGAGATGGGAGACGTGATTGGGGTTGAGCCATCCAGCAAGGTGGACGCAGCAGCACCTTGTGTTGGGAAGAGAGTTAGGTCGGTGGAGATGAGCAGGGCTGACCCTCTAGGTGAGTGAGGAAGTTGGTATGAGCCAAAGTGCAGAGGCAGGAATGTGCCGGAGTGTTCAGAAGGTGACTGGTCCAGTCTGGGTGAGAAAAGGGCCCAGGGTGGGGCAGAGTTCATGGGTGCTCGTTAATAATCAAGGGACCTTTGTGATTCACTTCCCCTTCTGCTGTTGTTTCAGCCTGGGGACGTGGCCTCCTAGGCTGGCTTGTGGCCAGCATTCCTTGATGAGTGGGTACTGGAGGGACGGTGTTGGTTTGGGGATGGGATGCTCTACATGTTTCAGGTTGTTTCGCATCCTTGATTGAGCCCACAAAATGAGAGTCACGGGACCATTAGAATCTCTCTCCACATTTCTACCCAGGAGCCGTCACCACCCATCTGAGTCTTAATAGGACAACATGTATGCAAATGAAAGGGGGATGCCGTGCTTCCCCAGAGCTGTCTCCACTTATGGACACAGAAGAGTCGTGGTAACTACGTGTGCCCCTCACTCAAAAGACTCTTTGATGTGAAGCTCCAGCTTTGAGGCTCTTGGAAAATCAATAGTTGATGTAATAGTCACTCTGTGAATTGTGTCCATTGTAACCCAAGTACTCTCCAGCTGTGGGAAGAATCCAGCAAAGTGATACAATAACCCATGACCCTTCTGGATAATTCCATGGAAGATTACGTATTGCATCGGATACCGATGCTGCAGCTTGTATTTCTGTTTTCTAACATATCGCCCATTTTCTCTCCACGTCAAAGCAACCAGAGCTCTTCTGGTTCTTGGGTTAACTTCATGCAAGGACAGCGCCCAGCAGATATTTACTGAGTGTCTGCTTGGTGTCAAGCCCTCTCCCAGCCACCAGGTGGATATGGACTTACCTCTGTCCCGTGTCAGGGAGTCCATTCCCACGGTCCCGTTGGGATATAATGACAGGGGATTGTTGTAAGTGTCTAACAAGGGAGCCCTGTGAAGATGCCATGAAGGACTTTCAGACGAAGTGGTATTTTAAGTTGAAATGGGAAGAATAAATGGGAATTAGCCAGATGGAACGGGGGAGAAGAACATTTTGTGCAGAGGGGACAAGTCATACAGAGGCCGAGGTGGGCAGGAGGATGGCTCTTAGACACAGCTCTACACAGCTGACAAAGATCGCCTTTGGTAATAAACTATCTGTAAAAAAAAAAAAAAAAAAAGATAGCCTTTGGTGCCGTGTTGGACCTGGGGCATCTGGTGTGCAGAGCTCTTGAGCCCCACCCAGGGTGAAGACGGGCATGCCTTTGGAGTCGGGGGTAGAGCTTCTGGATTTTTTCCATTGAGCGCAGCTAATGGGGCTTTGGGCCATTATTTGAGGGATCAGAAGGTCTGTGATTCACTTCCTTTCAAACAGTTTCAGCTCTGAAGTCCTGCTCCCCACTACTAATAGTATAGATTGGCCCTGGTGCTGGGCCACAGAGCTGGGCTGGCTTTTGTCTTACTCTTCTGGATGCTTTGGGGCGCAGCAAGTACTGAGATCCCAGTGCCCGGTGGGGTGTGTTCTCTCCTCTCCCCATGTCCATTTCATTTCCTTTTCGTGCCCCTGTCCCAGGCCAGGAGGGGCAGCTCCATTCAAGCACCATTTTTTGTGTCGGGGAGGATTAAAATGTAGATGATGAAGCAGAGGATGATGGTAATATATTCACCACTTATATCACCATTATGTCCCCGTATTAATTACCTAATATGTGCCAAGACCCCCGTTGGGTATTTTATGTTCAATTCACACATAAGCCGTACACGTAGGGGAATTGCTCATTTTCCATATAGGGTATTGAGGCTCAGAGAGGTCCAACACAAGGATCATGGTCACACAGCTCATTATAGTGGCAGGATAGTTCTCACTCCCAGTCCTGGGCTCTTCCCACTAAGCCACACGAAGCCCCTGCCAAAATGGAGTTTGGCAGCACGGTTCACGGGCATTGGTGGCTCTGGCCCCATTCAGTCTCCTCTTTCGACCTCAGTGTCTCAATGAACATATGCACAAAATGTGAAGACCCGCTACGAAAAAAAGGGCGTAAAACATCTCATTGAGGGTTTTCCAGTATTGGTTATGTGTTGAAACGAAAATACTTTGGGGACAGTAGGTGAAATAAAGCCCCCTGTCGACATGAGTTTTACCCGTGTTGTCTGACTTTCTAGAACACGGCTGCTGGAAATGACAGTGTAGCCTTTGTGGCCTGCGTTATATGCTGACACAGAAGGACTAAGGTAGACTGATTTCTAAGGATCTTTTAGTGCTTCAGTTGGCAAAGTCGGTGCCTCCGTTTTCCCCTTCTGAAGCCCCCTTCTGAGACTCTCCGGGGGAACGCCCATCCTGCCTGACCTCTGACCCCATCACAGGAAGTCCAGCATCACCGCCCCAGACAAGTCATCAAATGCTCCGAGTCTCAAATGCCTCACCTACGGAAGGGAAGGGAATCCCCTCGTGACAGACAGCAGGTGTTATTGGCATTGTCCCTGCTGTGGGCGATGGTCATTTCCTTAGCAAAGCTTGTCGCTGATGGAATGCTGCACAGATGAGCCACCCGCGTCAGCCAGGGTGGCGCTGCCCGGGGACGTGGGTGGGAGGCCTAGATTCGACTTGGCACTCCTGGCTCAAGGATGCCAGAGCCCTTGGAGCAAATGGGTCAAGTCCCCAGCCGCAATCCCGTCTGCAGGGGCCCTCGGTGGCTCCCTGGGGATCTGTCTGCTTCCTCAAGTGGGTTTAGCTCTAGAGAGCCTGGCGTCAAAGCCTGAAAATGGCGGCTGAAGGTGCGGGTGGGGCCGTTGTGGCTGGTGGTGGGGGTGAGGGGGCGGGTGGACACAGATGGAGGGGGGAGGGAAGGGTCCGCGCTGCCTTGGGAGAGTGTTCTGTCTGAAAACAGGGCGTTCTAGGCCACGAAAGCCGTGGGTTCCAGGGCGAGCCTGTGGCAGTCGCCGTTCTCGTGTCCACGTGGTTATGGAAGTCATAGACTTCACACTTCTGCCGCCGTGGCTTCCGTGTCATGCCTCTGGTCTTTTCCACGAATTCATACTTTCCACACTTGTACTCATGACCCGTTGAGCGCCCTGCGTTGCACGTTTCCACGCCACGGCTCATCTGGGGCCTCCTTCCACGCTGTGCAAAGCCCCTCTCTGCCCTTGACCTTGTGTCTTGGCTCTTGTCACTTCATTTTCACACTGCTGTGATTTGTGACGTGAGCCCTTTGCAGGAAGGTAACATAGATAGGAGCTTTTAAAATAAGCTTCCTTCCAGGGGCACCCGGGTGGCTCAGTTTAAGCGTCCGACTTCGTCTCAGGTCATGATCACAGGTTTTGTGGGTTCGAGCCCCGCGTCGAGCTCTGTGCTGACAGCTCAGAGCTTGGAGCTGCTTCAGATTCTGTGTCTCCTTCTCTCTCTGCCCCTCCCCTGCTTACACTCTGTCTCCCTCTCTCAAAAATAAATAATAAAGGTTAAAAAATAAAATAAAATAAGCTTTCTTCCAAAGATAGGTTGGAGAAGGGAAAGCAGGTTATTGAGGGTCTCTGGGCTCCCTTTCCTCTTCTGCCAAGTGTGGATGACGACACCCAAGTCACCGCGGGCAAGGCTGGATGTGCTCATTTATGTGCAGCCTGTCCCATTTTGCGCTTGCTTCTGCCGAATCTGCTTTCCCTCCCTGCAGGTGTAAATGGCCCTTTTCAAGCACAAACGGGCCTGCTCACCTGTTACAGATCTTCCTGCTTGATGCTTGGCCCCGTGTCTCGGCCCAAGGTCTCAGCCTGGGTGGGAAGCTGCTTTCTCCCGCGTACGGATTGTGCGTATTCGGAGAGGGACTGGCACGTAGGGGAGGCGCGCTGCTTCTGCTGAGGTCACCATCTCTGCACGACTGGCCCTCCCCTCTGGGGCCCCTGGGCTGGTGGTCATGTGGCCCCTTGCACAGTCTCCGTTTCTGCGGCCCAGCCTGTCTCCAGGAGCGACAGAGAAGGAGGGAGAAGCTCGTGGTGGCTAAAGGGGAGCCCCCCTGATGCGGCGGGGGGCCGCCTGGCACAGGCTGAGCAGACACGTCTCTCCCGCACGCAGATCTTTCCGCCCGTAACAGTGTGGAGAGAAGCAGGTTCCTGTCCGTGCTCTGGTTGGCCGGGGTAGCAGACCTGCCGAGTGAGGGCGGGCAGTGGAGAGAGAGCTGCAGGCGGGCACCAGTCGGGAGCTGAGCGCGGTGGTGCCGGTCAGCTGGGCTGGGGCCGGGACCGCCACCGATGTCGTGAGAGCCAGGGCGGGCGAGAACGCTGTGACCCGAGCGCCCTCCCTGCTGGCGGAGGCGCAGATGGTTCTGCTTCTTTGGAAAAGTTTGGTAGAGAGAATCCATTCGCAGGAGAACTGGAAATGTGTTCATGCACACAGCCCTCTCTCTCTCTCTCTCTCTCTATACATATATGTATATATATGATGACACCCAAGTCACCGCGGGCAAGGTTGGATGTGCTCATTTATATGCAGCCTGTCATATATACATATTTACGTATATATATATATATATATATACACACACATTCCGAGGTCATCGTGTTTGCTCTCTTCACAGTAGCCAAAACGTGGGAACGATCCAAACATCCCTGAGTTGTGTGAATGGGCACCCAGGGCACGGTGCCTCCTACGGAGGGGTCGTGCTCCGTGATGAGGAGGGAAGGAAGACCTTGCACGTGACCCTGGTGGATTGCACAAACATGCAAAGAGAGGGAAACCAGATTCTGAAGGCTCCGTGTGTGATTTGTTTATAGGACATTCTGGAAAGGCCAGAATCCTAGAACCAAAAACAAAACAGGGTCTGTGGTTATCAGGGGCTGAGGATTGACCACAGAGAGGCACACAGAAACGCGTAGAATATTCTGTAGGATGGTTACACAACTTGACTCGTCAGAGCTCATAGAACTGTACTCACGAGAGGGTGCATTTTGCGATAGGTGAGCTGTGCTTTAGTAAACACGACTTGAAATGGGGGGGAGGGGGAGAGAGAGAGACCCCCTAACAAGCTGAGAGTGTCCTTATCGTAGGTGCGTTCATGATGCTGGTGTGTCCGTTTAAACGGGACGTGGCACAAAAGTGGTCTATCTTGGTTCTGTGACTATTGATGTAGGTAAGCACTTTCTAAACTGATCTTTGAAATCTTTTCCTCACAAAAGCCACAGGAACCCCGCCGAGCCCTGGGCATAGATTTACCTTGTAAATGAGACTTTACAGACTTCTATCAAGCCTAGAAAAGTGAGCCCCCCAGAGAGAGAGGCACAGGTAGGAATCTGGAAGCCTCCCTTTCACTCCGGCCCCCAGCAGCACCAAGCCCCGAGGCCTTTGTCTTCTCCACCCCCTGAGAGAGACGGACTTAGGGGTGATTCTGGAACAGTCTTGATTAGGTTTGGCTGTGAGTTACAGAAAGCCCCAAATAGTGTCGTTAACAGGTGCGCACTTGTGCACGGGCAATCTGGAGCTGGTGTGCCACAAAATCCGAGGGACCCAGGCTTCCTCTAGCTCGTGATCGTGGCTCTTGACCTCGTGATCCGATATGGCTGCCAGAGCTCCAGCCCTTGCCATTAGTGTCTCAGGCAGCAGGACGGAGGAAGGGACAATAAATAGGGGTCAAGCAAGAGATGAATGCTAGATTGTTGTTAAAGGAAGTTTTAAAAAAGTAGCTCTTGGCGTTTCAGCTTCCATCTCTTTGGCCAGCACTTGGTCACGTGGCCGCAGTGAACTTTGAGGCAAGCTGGGAAAGAGAGTCTGTGTGCCCACCCAAGAACGAGGTTCTAGTTCTACGGGGGGAAGAGAGAATGGATATTTGGGGTGAAGGAGGCAATCACTGGTTTCCACCACACCTCCGAGCTCCGCCCTGTTTTTGCTGTAGGGCCCGGGACCCGTGTCTGAGCTCTTTAGGTCTTAGTTTTCCTGTCTGTGAAGTGGACACAGTAACTCCTTCTGTTCTTGCTTGTTATGGGAATTAAACAGAGTGATGCATATATCATCCCTGGGGCCCTTAGTTTCCCCATGGTGACCCTGGTTATTACTCCTGTGTTTTCTCTAAGTGGCCCCTGGTCATTGAGGGGCCACTCAGGGAATACCACAAAAAGAGTACACGCTTTGAAGATCCCCAAGATGCAGCCATCTGACCGTGTTTACCCAGCAGTTAACTCTGACAGGCCCACAGGACCAAGCTGCTGGCTTTTTGGTATCACCACCGGGCTCAGTGCCTTTCTGTGCCCTGAAGTGATGCTGTTGTGTCCTTATTTGGCCTGAGGCACCGAGGGGATCAGAGACTCGCCCAAGGTCGCATGATCAGCGAGAGGCGGGCTGGGATTTGAGCCCAGGCAGCGTGGGCCGCGTGTGGGCTCCCTCGGTCTACCGCAGACACCCACGGCTTCGTGCAGGGACAGACGGTGTGCGCGGCAGGGAGGACAGTGGGGCACGGGCGGAGGGCGGGGCCCGAGCCACGCAGAGGGAGATGATGGCGAGGGTGGATAGTAGTTCGTGCCCCTCAGGAGTGATCTAGATGATGTCGTGGCGGTTTATTCCGTTTCCTGTTGAACTGTTGGTTTTCAGAATACGTACCGCACGTGCGGGGAGGGGGTGCGGGGCTGTCACGGACACACTTTCCAGGGTGATGCGAGCCCCAGCCCTGCCCCTCGCCGGCTGGGAAGCCTCTCGGAGCTTCTGCTTTGTTTTCCCTCCCGTCGTGGGCCTGATGCCAGGCCTGGTTGAAAAGACTGGACGTATCCAGTCCAGAGCGTGCCTGGCGCCTGTTAGCGGCGGCCTGTCCGCCCCTTAACCCGTCCTGACCGCGGCCCTCACAGGCTCTGTGGCCACCGCTCCCCCAGGCTGAGGGTCTGCTCTGCAGACCAGCCTCCTTCAATGTAGGACCCACCGTGCCCTTTTCCTTGGGAGTGGAGCAAGACTTCCGTCCTGAGTGTGAACCAGGGCAGCCGGGTTCGAGCGGTCAGCGCCCAGGTGCGTCGGCGCCCAGGTGGGGTCGGCACCCAGGTGGGTCGGCATGGCGCCCAGGTGGGTCGGTGCCCAGGTGAGTCAACACCCAGGTGGGTCGGCGCCCAGGTGGTCAGCGCCCAGGTGGGTCAGCGTGGCGCCCAGGTGGGTCGGTGCCCAGGTGAGTCAACACCCAGGTGGGTCGGCGCCCAGGTGGTCAGCGCCCAGGTGGGTCAGCGTGGTGCCCAGGTGGGTCGGTGCCCAGGTGAGTCAACACCCAGGTGGGTCGGCGCCCAGGTGGGTCGGTGCCCAGGTGGGTCGGCGCCCAGGTGGTTCAGCGTGGCACCCAGGTGGGTCGGCGCCCAGGTGGATCGGCGCCCAGGTGCTCAGGGTGGGAGGAGCGGCTGAGCCCCTCACTGTCACGTCCGATTGCCACAGCCACCTTTTCCCTGCGATTCCTGATCCCAGGAGAGGGGAGAGAGGCAGGTCGCTGTGTTTAAAAGCCCCCTGGATGGACCCCAGGTCCCTGGCAGCGTCTCTCTCCTGGAGGTAGAGATGCCAGTGGGCATCTGATGTCTCCCTCTCTTCACTTTGTGTATTCCCTAATTTTTCCATAAACAACATGTTGAGTTTTACTAATAAGAAAAATGGCTTTCAAAGAACGAGCTTCCAGCTCTCCCCCCACCTCCCGCCCCCTCCCCGGTGCATGGGCGGCTCTCAGACTCTCCTTCCAGCCCCGCCCCCAGCCCTGCCTTTCCCCGCAGACACAGCCACCCAACTAGAGTTGCTTTGTCTCCATTTCAACCTACTGGATGCAAATGCAACTTCTTCTTAAAACTCATGAATAATTCACATGACAAAAAGAGCATTGGCTAGACAGCAAATCTGCTCTGGGAGTTCAAGTTCCTTGTTTGACAGAGGCTGCCTGAGAAATGTCAAGTGTTAGGCAGCCAGAGGGTGGAGCTGCCAGCTTAGTGGGTCTTCAGCAGGTCCCCCTCTCCCTAGAAGTGAAGGGTTGGATTTTGCTTCTGACTCTGATCTGCTGGTTGTGACTGTCTCAGTGGGAGGTGGGGGGGGGGTGCCCCAGCTCAGTGTGCGGGGTTTGATTAGCAATGTCTGCCATGGTGCTGGATGGGGAGTATTTCGTACAGAGTGGAGGGTTTACTGTCCCAGGACTAGATTATCTCAGTCATCTCTGTGACAGCCCATCTGTGAACCGTACCCAGGGCTGGCCACATGATTGGTGGACTCCAGTCCAGTGCAGAATGACAGTCGGGTCCTGGCTGAGAGTTGGAAGTTGGTCTCTCCTTCCCGGGAGCTCACTGCCCCAAGCCCTCAGACAGGAGCTCCCTGAAGCCCAGGAGGGGACTGGCCCTGGGCCCGGGTTCCTGCTTGCTTAGGGCCATCCCTCTGGTGCCTACAGATGCCTGGGCCCCAGACTTGTAATGTCCTCTCACCCCACTCTCCTTTTGCCATCTTGTCTCTGGCACCCATCTACTATGCCTGGGTCACGTTCTCAGCCCTGGAACCTGCTAACAGGTGACTTTCCCTGACGCGGAGGCCTCTGCAGATGTGATTGAGTTGAGAATCTTAAATGGAGAGATTAGCCTGTATCGTCCGGGTGGGCCGACGAGGCCCCAAGGGTGCTCACAAGTGAAAGAAGACAGCGAGAGGCCAGAGCCAGTGACGTGGCCTGAGAAAGCCTTGACCAACTCTTGCTGGCTATACAGATGGAAGGAGCCCAGGAGCCGAAGGATGGGAGTGGCCCCTACAAGCCGGAAAAGGAAAATGGATTTTTTTTCCCAGAACATCCACAAAAGAATAGAGCCCTTGATTTTGGCCCAGTAAGGACTCATTTCAGACTTCTGACCTCTGGAACGCTGAGCGAACTTACATGTGAAGCTTTGTTTCAGCAGCAACAGGAAACTCATCCAGGAAGCAGTTCATGATCAGGGGAAAGCCCCTGAGGCGGTGAACAATGAGAAGTAACTGCTATACAAAGATTTTCAGTGAAAAGTGCTTTGGAAAGAGGAAACGGCATGTGCAAAGGTCCTGAGGCAAGGATATGTTTGGGGGTCGCTCTTTGGTTGTGGCCAGCTGTCGCTTTAAGCGACGTGGTCCTTTGGACAGCATGAGAACGCTGACCTTTGCCTCCTTTACTATGCTCATGTTTGCCCCTCTGCCCTCAGTGCTCCTTTAGCCCAGCAAATTCTACTATGCATTCAAAGAGCCTCTCCTGAGACCCACCCCTGCGCAGACTAACAGCTTCTGCCCCTCCCCCCCCCTTGCAATTCCAGGCTCTTATCACACTTAGTGCACCAGTCACTTGTTGATACGTGTGTGTCGCCTCTGCAGGGCTGTTTCTCAGGAGTAGAGGCTCTCAGTCACTCACCCATCCTTGGCACTTGGTACGCTGCCCGGCCTGCAGGACGCGCAGTGTTTGCTGAGACAGCTCCGACCGCAGGACCGATTGTGGCCTCCCGCGTCCCCTTCCCAGCCAGCAGCTCCTTAGATTAGACGGAACTATGCAGCTCGTAAGCATCGCAGCCTGAACACTGTGTCCCGGGGGTGCTGTCCTCCACCCTGTGGTCATGATCATGACCCAATGGACTGAGCTTGTCACGGGGCCTGAGCAGGCGAGAACCCAGCAGGGGGCTCACAGAGGCGAGGGCGAGGTTGGCTGAAGGGCTGTTCCAGAGGCGGGGGCAGGAGAAAGACCCCCCCCCCCCAGGGAATGTGCAGCACTCGGGGGACTCATAGCAGCGGGGAGCTGTTATGGGCACGGAGAAGGGGAGGAGCCGGAGGGACCCTAGAAAGCCGTTGCCTGGTGAGGGGTCCCTCCGGCAGGAGCTGTGGGCGGAGGTGGATGAATGCAGCCCTGGCTGAAACCACAGCTGGGGAGGTGAGGGTGGCTGGCGTGGGATCAATCATCTGAGCCTCCCACTACGCCCCCTCCCTCAGCGGTCTTGCCGGTATCTCCCATGGAGGAACCCAGCAGGTGGCCAGAGAAGGAGGTGCCTGGGGATGCAGCCTGTGGACCCATCAGCCTCCTGCCCCGGGGGATGAATTGGTGGGAGGGAAGGTACCAGAGGAGACTGAGCTATACAGGGACTTACATTCTACTCCTCAACAGGGCACTTGACAGTCAGTGTTCTTTCTGCCTGTTTCTATAGACCGTGAAGTAACTTACAAGCTCACGCGGAGCGGAAGGGCCAGGCGAGGGAGAGGGAGCTGGGCTGTCCCCAAGGTCTTTCTGCTCTCTGTGATCCTTCCACCCAAAAGCTGGTGGGCTTGGGTCAACTTGTCGTGGGTCCCTGAGCCCTGACCGTGTGCAAGCCCCGCTCCATGCACCCCCGACAAGCACCTCGGCCCTTCTCCTTCCAGAGCCATCCTGAGGTTTGGTCTCCAAGAGCCTAGCTTTCTTCTCCTTTACTACAACCATCACAGTTAGTAATTCTGTGGTTGTGATTGTGTTTCTTTCTTTTTTTTTTTTTTTGGTAATGTTTATGTTTTTGAGAGAGAAAGACAGAGTGTGAGCAAGGGAGGAGCAGAGAGAGAGACACACACACAGAGAATCCGAAGCAGGCTCCGGGCTCCGAGCTGTCAGCACAGAGCCCGATGCGGAGCTCGAACTCACGAACTGTGAGGTCATGACCTGAGCAGAAGTCGGATGCCTAACCGACCGAGCCATCCAGGTGCCCCTATGGCTGTGTTTCTGGATTAACACCTGCTTCCCAAGGCAAGCTGGGCCCTGCGTCCTGCCAATCATTGTAGCCTCCTCTGGTGTCTGGAACATAGCAAGTGCTTAGCAAACACCTCTAGAAACACATTCTTCAGCCGGCAGGCTGACTACTCTCCTGGCTCTTTGGGGAAGGGGGGTGCCTGGAGAGTCACCCCCCATCCCCTGCATCTCATCGATCTAGTCCCAAGGGGGCTGTGAACAGCACGTGCTCCCGCTGCCTGCTGCCCACCCCCACCCCCCAGGCGGGCTGGAACCAGCTCTCTCCCTGCTGATGTTGTGCAAGCTTTAGCTGCAGCCTTAGGTGAGAGACTGCGGAAGGAGTGGGCTTTTTCCTTTCTTTCTTTACGCCGCCTCCTTTCTTACCATTTCCAGCACCAGGCCCCATTTCAGGAGAGAAGGTGGGTTTGTCTGATGGCCCCAAAGAGGGAGGGAGGGAGGGAGGCACCCGGAGCCCACCCTCCTCCTCACAGGAAAAGCCCAGTCGGGGGATTTGTTGCTGCCAGGGGCTCAGTTTTACATTTCACGAACCAGACGGGGCCACTCCGGGGGCCGTGCACCAGCGTGGCCCTGCCCCTCGGGCGCCGGCGCTGGGGTCTGTACAGCTTTCTCCTGCCTGTGAGGTCAGCCACTCAGAGTCGGCTGGAAGCTGCTCCCAGCCTTGGGTCCGGGGGGACCGAGAAGAGCCCAGAGCCTGGCCGACTTCCCAGGAGGGCTCCACACACATATCTGTGTGTCTGATTTGACATCAGAACACATGAGAGAAGACTTGGGAGTGTAGGGTGGGGGGTAGAGAAGGAAAGGAAAGTGTCTTCGAACCCATTCCCTCCGGCGTGATTATTGCCGTCTTCTGTATTTATTTATTTTAATTAACTCTCAGATACATTTATATTTGTTCTCACAGCCGTGAAAGGCTACGTGCAAAGCTGCGTTCTCTGCTGCGCTGCCGGCCTCCCTTTTTCCTGCCCTTGCTTGCTTCTGATCACGTTCGGTGGCTGGTTGGGGACGCAGGGTTGAATTAGCCATGTCCTTGGAGATGCACAGACTCAGGGCTCCCCTGCGGCCACCCTCCCCCCCCCCCCAAGCTGGTTTGTGTTAATCCTTGATGATGTGTCTCTAGCTCCCAGCAAATCGTGGCTCCTGGGAGAGCTGGTGTTTTTACCCGGGGAGCCAAGGGGAGCCAAGCTCAGAGACCCCACCCCCCCCCCGCCCCGCCCTCCGCCAGCCTGGGAATCCAGGGAACAGGTGCAGAGGGTGCCCCCTGCCCCCTGAGAGTGCAAAAGGAGAGAGCTGTTCTCAGGCTCTTGACCTGAAGCTATTTAAAGTCAAGGGCACAGGCTCCCAGGAAGGAAAATCAATGTGTAAGACAGTATAGCTCTGCTCACACCGCCCAGGGGGGTGCGGGTGGGGGGAGCCCTGGGAAGGCAGATCTCCTCACGTTACTGGTCTTTGTGTTGTTGTTATTTAAACCATTCTAGGGAAGGTTATGAAATCTCTGGAGCCTTTTAAAAATAGCATGGTTTCTGGCGTTCAAAGTAGCCCATGTCCACTGGATAAAATATGGAAAATACCTAACATACAGAGAAGAAAATAAAAATTATCCCACATGGCACCTCCTGGAAGTGACACCCATTAATGTTTTGATACGTTTGCTCTTCAGGCTTTTTTTCCTGTAAAGGTGTTGATGGTTTTCACATCAATGGCATCACAGGCTGTATTCTGGACCTGCATTCTGGTCCCAGTGTCACTGCTCCATGGTCTTAGCGCCTAGCGATGTGGAGCTAATGTCTTATTCTCTCCATGCCTCAACCCCTTCCTCTGTGAAATGGGCCTGAAGTCGAGCCTTCCTCACAGGCTGCAAGGCTAAATGAAGTCATGTGAATACACGTCCAGCCCAGTCTGGGCACCCAGTGAACTCATGATAAACGTTTGTAGTTACCATTAGTGATTTCAGTCAACCGTATATACCATTTTGGACCCTACTGTTTTTCATTTCCTATTATGCTCTCAGAATTTCCCCAGGTCTGAAATGTTGGGTGAACATCATTCTGTAGCTGTGTGAGAATTCTCCTTATAATGTCCTTAGCCACCATTTACAATTCATTTCTGCTTTTTCACTCTCTTCCTTACATCCTGTGATGGTGAGATTCCCATCCCCATTTCTAACGATCTTTTAGGACAGACCCTAAGATGCACACGTATTGGGTCACCAGCTGGGGGAATTTCTTTCTGAGGCTCTGGACAGACACCAGACTGCTTTTCAGAAGGGTGAGAGCACTTCGCGTCCCCCAGCCCCACCTGCTAGGGCCCCCTCACCCCCTCTCCCCCTCACCGGCATTCTGGCTGGGTTGATGTTTATTTACAACGGGGATCAGTCCCAGCCATGCCTGTAACCGGGAGCCTCTGGGGATGAGAGGCGGCTCCTCTGGCCAGTGACATTTCCAGGGAGGGTGTGGGTGGCCGGGTTCTGTGTTTTTGGCGTAGGCAGCACACAGCCCCTGTTGTCAGGCAGCTCTGAGAAGGGCGAGAGCCCGAAGATGCAGATTGGTGTGGGTGGGAGGAGGAATCTGTTTACAGAGCCATCGCTAGGCTGCCGGGCTCCCATTTAGCAGGGGCCCTGCAGCAGGTGGTTTCCTGGACGGTGAGCCAAGCCCCAGACAGACAGGAAGCGCCTCACCTCCCGCTAAACTTGGGAGTGTTTCAGCGTAACCAGGGACACCATGGCCCCCCACCCCCACCCCGTTCCGGCCCGCCGAAGCCTGTCGCGTCTCTTCTAATGATTCTCATTCTTCTGGGGAGGAAGAAATGCAGAACTGGACGCCAGAGCCTGGTCGGGTTAGAGCCTAGCAGGTGGCTCCCAGAATGTCAGTCCTGGCCAGAACCCCGGCGTCGGTAGCTGGTGGTTCCGGGGGCTGTGCTCTGTCCGTGCCTGTGTTCACGAGACTTCCGCCGCACGCGGGTGCTCCCGGCGCCTTGTTCTGGGCCGCCGGGAGGAGGTGCCTGGAGGACAATGGAGTGCTCCCACTCCCCACTCCTCATCTTCACACGCCTAACTCCTGCGTATTTTATTTTATTATGATTTTTTTTAATTTGGAAAAGGAGCCTTTGCAGGTGGGCAGATAATCATGAAGTGCATAAAAGTAGCCGCTTGAAGTGTCAAGCCGGTGGCATGTAGCACACTGACGGTGTGTTAGCACCTCTCCCTAGTTCTACAACATTTTCATCACCCAAGGAGGGGGTCTCCACGCCTGTTAGCAGTTTCTCCCCATGACTCCCCCCCACCCCAATCCTAGTGACCACTAAGATCTGCTCTGACAGTGGAGTTACCTGCTCTGGACGTTAAATATAATTGGATTGTATGATAGATGGCCTATGTGTCTGGCTTTTTTCATTTTGCGTGATGATGTCTGGATTCATCCACAATGTAGTACGGATCAGTGCTTCATTCCTTTTTAAGGGACAAGTAATGTTCTGTGGGACTGATATTACATTTACCGTCCCCGTTCTCCTGCCTTACTATCTGGGACATAGTATTTTAAAGTAAATTTAAGGGGCCAAGCTTCTGACTCTTGATTTCAGCTCAGGTCATGAACCTCATGGGTTCAGGGTTGTGGGATCAAGCCGCACGTCAGGATCCATGCTCAGCATGGAACCTGCTTGGGATTCTCTCTCTTTCTCTCTCCCTTTGCCCCTCTCCCCAGCTCGTGCTCTCTTTCTCTTTAAAATAAAATGAAATGAATTTCAAACATTGCACCCATCCATCCACAAATATTTTAGTTTGTTTCTTTAAGAGATTAAAAACTCTTTAAAAAACTTGAGGAGATGAGCACTGGGTGTTATATGGAAACCAACTTGACAATAAACTATTTGTTAAAAAAAATCAATTTACATTTTGTCTGAAGAGAGCCTTCTGGTTTGAAATATCTTCATATACTGTCATTTGATCAAATAAATTTCTTACTTACAAAAATTTAAATAAATAAATAAATAAAAACCGTGGCCACAATACTGTGGTCATACTTAAACCAAAGAGATAGTTTCTGAAGGTCACCAAACAGCCAAAGAAAGTGGTTTGCAGGCTGGCATTTGGCACCCAGACATCCCTCATCCTCTCTCCTCCTCCTCCCACAGATCAAAGATCTCATGTACACTTTATCAAGTGGTCCCATGTGGATCGATTATTAGTGGCTGTCTGGGGTGCTTGGCACCGAAGGATCTTGAAGTCATGCCTGGGATCTGTGGGCAAGAGTGCGGTGGTTGATTAGCGATGCCTGCCATGCAGTGGTTGATTAGAGATGCCTGCCACTGGCACGGATGGAGCCTATGTCTTGACCACAGATCCTAGAGATGGTCTCTGCATTTATTTAGGGTCCAGTCACCTGTACACTTTCCCTGACATTCCACCTGCTCACCCCTTTCTCCCTTCCCCCCCCCCCCAATCTTGCCCTGTTTAATAGCCAGCTCAGATGTATGATCTTCTAAAAGACCTGGTCAGCCCAACCATTCACTGTTAACCTTTTCCTCTCTGGACTTCTGGGTCTTGTCATATGTCTCCAGAGGAGGAAGCACATTCTGCAGGTCACTCAGTGTTTACCAAGCACTGTGTCAACAGCACAGAAGAAGCCGTACTGTTTCCCAGAAGCCTCAGCATCCAGAGGCAGGCCCTGCCTTCCCAAGCTGATTCATTCTCTCTCTCTCTCTCTCTCACTGTCACTCTTGCTCTCTCACACACACATGCACACACACTTGAATTTCAGGCTCCCATTTCCTGGAGAGAATTCAGTGACCCCCAAGGAGTGAGTCCAATGGGTATAATTTCAGGCACCCATTAAGGATTGGTGGTTTAGGGTTTAATTTTCCATCCAGTTCAGAATCACACTCTGAAGCCATGGGATCCTGCAACAGAAAACAGCCCTGGAACCAAAGGCTAGAGAAAGGCTCCTGCTCAGCTCCCCTCGGCGACCTTGGGTGGGCTGCTTTCCCTCCCCCGGTCCTGTGTCGCCCTGTGTACAAAAAGGGCGTGGGCTCTGTGAGAGGCAATCCTTCTGCCAGCTTGGCAGCCGACAGCTCTCCTTCTGCTCCAGCAAAGCACAGGCCAAGCCTGCCGAAGAGAGAACTTTAAGCAAAGAGAGAGCAGGGTGGTGGTTGGAAGTGGCCGCTGTTGTTTTTTTCGGGGCCACGTCTGGTCTTCTGCGTGGCTGGCTGCCCCTGATCGGGAGGAATGGAAACCCCCCAGTGCCAAGGCGGGAAATGTCTTAGAAATTGGGTCTCTTCACTCTGCCCCGGGGTGGGCTTCCAGCCCGGTCCCTGCCTGCGTGCTAGACTCAGCTCCCCATGTAAGCCTGCTACACCTCACCCCCACTGCCCCTTGGTCAGCTCTGAACTGTCTTTCCTCAGATCTGACCCTTCCCAGCTCACCCCCAGCTCCTGCTCTCGTTCAAGACCCCATCAGGCGTGTTTGGATTCATGTTGATTCATGAATGACTCCCTGACCTCTCATTGCTCCAATTCCAGTCTCTCTCCATAAGCTACCAGAGCAGTGCTCATAAGAATTAAAGTCTTGATTTGGCCATTCCCCGTGGTTCTCTAGAAGTCCAAATCTTCATGCAAGAGCAGCCATTTAGGACCTGGAATTTGCCTTCCGCCCATCCTCTGCTCCCGCAAAACCAAAGTGTACGTGCGTCTTGCATAAGCTGCTCTCCGGACCTTCTCTTCTCCAGCAACTGTGCCTAGTGCTCGCCTGTTCAGCCTTCAGAACCCAGCTCATCTGTTCCCCCTCCCATACAGCTGATGCTCTGAGGAAAATTACTGACCATGACCAGGGAGGGTCACGCAGCCCAGAAGGTGTGGCCCACGGCAGCTGAGAATGGAGTGATTCTTTGGCAGATTGGGGGTGGAGGGTGGGGGGTGGAGCATGCGCCTGCCCACTTTTCTCTCTCCTTTCCTCTGCCAGTGCTGGAGTAGCCCGTCTCCGTGCAAGAATAGCACATTGTCACAAAGGATCATGGGAGGAGGCAAGTCGGAATTTCTCAGATTTGTTTCCAAGTTTCCGTGCGTTGAGTTTTAGCTAAGAATGTGATTGAATGGGACCATCTTCATCTCAAGTCAAGAACTATGGTCTTAGCAGATTATACGGAGAGTCAGCACTGTTTACCAGGAACACACTTGATTCTGGCCCCACGTCCCAGGGGATTACACCTGTGGAAGCATTAAATACCTTATTTTCCCCACCCGATCCTGACAGAGCTGCTCTGAGTAGGGAGAACACTTTGCCTTTTGCGAGGCCGAGGGGTTCCTGCATCCACAGCCCTCCTACTGGTGTGGGCAGCTTTATGCTGCCTCGGGACACGACCCTGGGAGGCATGTCTGTGTCCATAGCTCTGCCAGGCATCACCTCCTCAGGGAGCCTTCCTGGATACCTCCAATCAAGGGGGTTAGAGCTTGCCGCCACCAGAGTCGATAGCTGAGGCTTATTCGCCTCTAGTCCCTGAGCCTCCTGGAGGGGTGGGGAGGCTGCTTTATCTCCTGTGTCTAACACAGGGCTGGGCACAGAGGCAGTGCTTGGGCTTTGTTTACCAATTGATCGTTCTGGACTTGGGGGAGATCACCTGACTGCGCCCCACTCCCCTGCCCCAAACCTGTTTCTCTGGGTTTTGCCCTCACTTCCCTATTTCAGGTGTTCACTTCCTGGTTCTCTTCCCGTAATTAGCCTAACCTTCTCTCAGCGCGGCCCTGAC
The DNA here is from genome assembly GCF_003009895.1 of Hyaena hyaena. Taxonomy (NCBI): domain Eukaryota; kingdom Metazoa; phylum Chordata; class Mammalia; order Carnivora; family Hyaenidae; genus Hyaena; species Hyaena hyaena. Next base: position 1,025,098 of record NW_024081125.1, on the reverse strand, counting down.
CCTGGACTGCTCTACCCCAGTGCCAGCCACTGTGTATTTGAAACATCAGAAGGGAAGTATGTTTACAAAGGTTTGTTTGGATCGATAAGAGAGAAGCTTTGGTTATCTAGAATCTTCTCTGTCCCAGTGACCACCTACATGAAGTGCTGTTTTCTTGAGGTGACTCAGAGGGGTCACCAGTAGGACATGAACTTGCATCTGAGTCTCCAGATGCTCTTGCGTGGCCAGAACGTAAATTCATCGGGAGTCTGACTTCTAGGCTTGGTCATTCTTCTCCCGTGGCCTGGGTCCTGCTCTGTATGGTGCTCACCGCGGCACGGCACCGGGAGGGCTTCCTGGCACAGACCCCACGTTATTGTGGGGCCACCTTGAGATGGCCTGTCCAGAAGGCCAGCCTCTGCTTCAGGCCTTGCTCAGCCGGGAAGGTAAGAAGTTGTCCCAGCAACAGGGGCCTCCCCTCCCACGTCCCCATATTTATGGCAGCAGAGGGACCTGTTCCGGATCCCAGGGTAGAGATTCCTTTCCCCACTTCCGCCCGCCAGAATGGCATATAAAGGTGACCCCCAAGAACTTTTCTTAGAGCTCCTGTGTAGCTTCGTTCCTATTGATTTTAAAAACATGCTTCTGGAGTATCTCCGGTATTCCCCAACATAGAGAAAACAGGACAGTGATGTCCCCACATCCTTCATGCTTGAGCAGTAACAGCTGTGACCACTCCTGTGTCACCAGTGACCTGCCTGCCTGCCCTGGTTATTTTGAAGCAGATCCCAGACATTATATCATTTTATTCTCAGATATCTTAGCATAAACTCTAAAGAAGGAATGCTTTTGTGTTTTTTAAAATTTATGTTTTATTTATTTTTGAGAGATACAGAGAGAGAGAGAGACAGTGCAGTCAGGGGAGGGGCAGAGATAGGGAGACACAGAATCTGAAGCAGGCTCCAGGCTCTGAACTGTCAGCACAGAGCCTGATGTGGGGCTTGAACCCACGAATTGCGAGATCATGACCTGAGCCGAAGTCGGACGCTTAACCGACTGAGCCGCCCAGGCGCCCCCAGAAATACTTTTGGAACTTAAGTACCACAACATCATCACACCTGGGAACCAGACAGAACCACTTTAATATCACCAAACCCAGCAGCGTTTGGACAACCCCTGCCCCCCCTGCCTCCCCGCGGCCTCAGGACTGGGCTTTGGTTTTGTTTCCTGCCATTGTTGTTCATGTGGGAGTCCAGACAAGGGCCGCACACTGTACTTAGTTCCTCGGTCTTCAGGTCTTAAGTTAGAGGTGCCTTGGGGAGCAGGGAGGGGCTTGGAAATTCTCAGAGGGTCTAGAGGGATGGGGTCCCAAGCTCCTGGACCTCCTGCTTCTGTCTGTTCTTCTGCTTTACATGGCAAGTGCCTCCTTATTCCTGTGTTGACTTTGTTGTATTCTTTTTTTAATTAAAATTTTTTTAAATGTTTATTTATTTTTGAGAGAGAGACAGAGAGACAGAGTGTGAGCAGAGGAGGGGCAGGGAGAGGGAGGGAGACACAGAATCCAAAGCAGGTTCCATGTTCCGAGCTGTCAGCACAGAGCCCGACGCGGGGCTCGAACCCACAAACCGTGAGATCATGACCTGAGCCGAAGTCAGACACTTAACCGACCGAGCCCCCCAGGCGCCCCTATTTTATTGTAGCCTAAATGTCCCCCTGGCATGTGTGGTCTGAACTAGACACAAGGATGTAGAGCTGAGTCTCACCAAGAACACACATGAGGCACCCGTTGTCTGTTCACCACGTATGTGTCTGCGTGTGTGCTTGTGCATGCCTGTGTGCGCGTGTGTGGTCATGTAGATCTGTGCATGTTCCTTGTTTCCCTTGAGTCTTTACCCAGATGTTACCTTTCCAGTAAGGCCCTCCCTAGCCACTGTATGTATGTATTATATAATGCTTTTTGAGAGAGAGAGAGAGAGAGACAGAGAGAGAGACAGAGAGAGAACGCACAAGGGAGGGGCAGAAGGAGAGGAGAAAGAGAGAATCCCAAGCAGGCTCCACACCCAGTGCAGAGCCCGACTGGGGGCTCAATCTCAGCACCGTGAGATCATGACTCGAGTCGAATTCAAGAGTCGGATGCTTAAGGGGCGCCTGGGTGACTCAGTCATTTGAGCGTCCGACCCGCCCAGGTCATGAACTTGCTGTTCGTGGGTTCGAGCCCTGCATTGGGCTGTGCTGACAGCTCAAAGCCTGGAGCCTGCTTCAGATTCTGTGTCTCCCTCTCTCTCTGTCCCTCCCTTGCCATACCCTGTTTCTCTCTCTCTCAAAAATAAACAAACTTTTTTTTTTTTTTTTTTAAAAAGAGTCGGATGCTTAAATGCCTGAGCCACCCAGGCGCCTCGGTAGCCACTGTATTTAAATCAGGGTTTCTTGACCTCAGAGCTATGGATGTGTTTGCTGGATAATTCCATGTCATGGCTGGGGCTGCCCGGTGCACTGCGGGATGCTTAGCAACCTCCTTGGCTTCTGCCCTCTAGATGCCAGTAACAACCCTCCTTGCAATCGTGACAATCAGCAGCATTTCTAGGAATTGCCAAAGATTCCCTGGGAGCAAAATTGCCTCGGCTGGAGAACCAATTTAAATATAAATTGGGGAAAAGAAAAATCACTGCTTTCCACCCATTGCGGTCACCACACCTAATCTCTGTCCCTCTTCCTCTTTGTTTAAAATTGGTCTCTTTATCCCTTCCCCCCGGCTGCCACAGTAGACATTTTACCCATTTTTGCAAAGGATCGTTGGCTTCTCCGTACTGGACTGTAAGTGCCACGCATCTGGGACTTTTGTCTGTGTCGCCTATCAGATACCCATCGTTGCATCCCCTCCATCACTGGCTGGGCCACAGGAGGGATCATAAATGTGGAGGGAACGAGGGGCTCTCCAGTACTGCTGCGGGACACACGTGGAAGGAGGAAGGCAGTCAGAGTCTCCCGAGAGGAGGCTTGGAGACTTCTTTCCGAGGCCCTGGAAAGTTCACACGGTGCGGCTGATGTGGCGTGGCATCTATGCGGGAAAAGAAGGAAAACAAGACGTTTCCAAGCAGAGCAGTTGGAAAGAAAGACCAGAGGAGGAGGGAGAGCGATGGGCAGGGAGAGACCCGATGGCGGACAGGCCAGGAGGAGGCGAGCCGGGGCGGGAAAAGCGACAGGAGGTGCACTGGACGGCAAATTCGGGGAAGAAAAATGATAATGGTCAGGAACTAGAAGGCTCGCAACGGAGGAGAGCAGGAAACTGACCAGTAAGCCACACGCCCGAACCGCGGGGACAAGCTGCCTGCTTCCTAACACCCTAAGTCGGGGGGGAGGCTTCCTGGTTGGACAGCTGAGTCCAGAGCAAGCCGGGGTCGTGAGACTCTGAGTGTGGACGGGGGTCCTGTGGCAGGTCTTTGAGACATTCTGAGGGTCACTCTCGTGGTCATTTTGTCGTGGGACCGGCTCTCGCAAGTAGCGAGGGCTCGAGAGATTGTAGCTGTCATCGTGGCCGTGGACCTAAGGTGCGGAGTCAGAGAGGGGATGAGGCAGGTGAGGGCAGTATGTGTAGGAACACAGATCAAGTACACATGCACCTGCCCTCCCTTCTCCGCCTTCCCCAGCCGCGGGCTGAGACGTTCAAGGTTATGACCTTCCGGAGACGCAGCCACAGGCAAAGGAGGCGCAGGACAAGAGTGATTGTTATCGATCTGTCGCAAAGACCACTGAGCCTTTCGGGGCTGTTCCTGAACACGGCTCATTGCACCGGGAGTATTGTTTATTTAGGGGTGAGCCAACCTCAGATCGGCAAAGCTGGCCACGGGCAGCCCCTGGTTATAGGTGAACAATAGTCTCATAAATGCCGCCTTCTCCTCCTTGCTGATAAGCACACAGCCCAATCGATACCAGTTGAGGAATCCTCCTAAGCAGGGGGGAGTAAGAGATAAGCTCGCCCAGATACTTTCCACCCGCTGACCCCTCTTTCTGGAATGTTCTTCCCACTGCCCTCTTCAGGGCTGGCTCCTCCTTACCCTTCAGGGTCGAGTCCTTTAGAGTATACTAAATTGGGGGGTAGGGAGGCTGGATATGTGTATATATGCATTTGTTTATAGAAGTCTGAAATATTTCTGGAAGAAATCACACAAACCTCAACTAAATTGCTTCGGGGAAAGGAAATTGACCAGCTGGAGAGAGAGAGCTCGGTTTTATTACTTTATTATTATTTATTATTTTCTTATTCACTTTTGTTTTACATTTTGGATTTTGAACCATGTGAATGTTTATTCAAATTTACATTAAAATCAGTACTGGGAGATTTTTCAGTAATTTGGCCCCAGCGGGTTTTACCTCTGGAGCCATATGAACTATTTACAATTATTTTCTTGTTGAACTTGACTTTGGCTTTTCAGCGTCCCTCTAGAATAGGAACCCCACACAGGCAGGGCCGTGTCAGCTTGGTTCTTAGAATCAGCCACGGGGCTGGGCACACAGCCTGACTTCACTGTTTGGTAAATTAAGAAAGAAAGAACTGGAGCTCCTGGGTGGCTTCGTCAATTAAACATGGACTCTTTTTTTTGTTTTTAATGTTTATTTATTTTTGAGAGAGAGACAGAGACAGAGACAGAGCGTGAGCAGGAGAGGGGCAGAGAGAGAGGGAGACACAGAATTCGAAGCAGGCTCCAGTCTCTGAGCTGTCAGCCCAGAGCCTGATGCCGGGCTCGAACCCATGAACTGTGAGATCATGACCCGAGCCAGAGTCAGACGCTCAACTGACTGAGCCACCCAGACGCCCCTCGACTCTTGATTTCAGCTCAGGTCAGGGCTGTGCACTGACACCGCAGAGCCTGCTTGGGATTCTTTCTCTCCCACTCTCTCTGCCCCTCCCCTGATTGCTCTCTTTCTCTCAAATTTAATAAATAAAATTTAAAAAAATAAAAAAAGAAAGAATGAACTAACTGAGGACATACGGCTGACGATTGTAGTAGTGAACTTGAATTTGTACTCACCAGACTCCACGCTTTGAATGCTGCCCCAAAGGAACATGCAGAGTCTGATGAGTTTCCTGCTGCTTGGCACACAGTAAGGTGGGCAGGAGTGATCTGCCAAGCGGCTCACGGATGGCTGACTGCTGTCCCTAGACCCCACTGAGGCTGGGGTTCTGTGTTACGGCAGCTAGCACGACCTTGATACCTCCCTCTCTTCCCGGGTGCCGAGGGGCTCAGTTGGTTAAGCATCCAACTCTTGGTTTCAGCTCAGCTCATGATCTTCCAGTTTGTAGGTTTGAGCCCCACGTCGGGCTCTGTGCTGACAGTGGGAGCCTGCTTGGGGTCCTCTCCCTCTTTCTCTGTCCATCCCCCACTTCCACTCTCTCTCTCTCTCTCTGCCTCAAAATAAATAAATAAACATTAAAAAATACCTCCCCCTCTTCCTCCAGTGCCCTCCCCCTCCCTGGCACCTGGCACCTGTCAGGCCCGTGCTCATCTCAGCCTGCCCTCCCCCCCCTCCCCACCAGTGGACTGAGTATACCTCGCTCCACCCAAGGACAATCCCCGCTTGACATTTTGGCATTTTTCTTTCCACACCTGTTTCCATTCAAAGATTCATATTTTTCTTTAAAAGAAGGCAGGATTAATGCCTATCCGCAGGAGAAGAGATAAATTACGCAGTAGTCATACGATGGAATGATACACAGCAATAATAATTTTAAAAAGACCCTAGTGTTGACTCTTGTAATAACCTGAATGACTCTAGAAAACATTCATGGAACAACAACAAAAAAACCAAAAACACACAGAGACCATATACCGTGTGACTCCACGTACATGAAGTTCAAGAATAAGCAAATTTAATCTGTGGTGATAAAGTCAAAGGAGTCCACACCTTTGGCCAGGGCCAGGTGGATATGGACTGGAAACTGATGCAAGAGAGCTTTCTGGGAAGTGGGAATATTCTGTATTCTTGATTGAGGGGTGGTGACGCAGATACACGCACGTGTTAAGTTTCGTGGAGCCATCCACACATAACTTTTGCATGTGTTATTGTACCAAATTATGCCTCCGTTGGGGGAAGTCCCTGATGCTCGCACCTCAGTTTTGGAACGCTCTGCCGTGCTGTAGAACAGCATCGTGATTCCTGTGGCTGTGTGGTATTCCATTACGTGCCTGTCATTTGTACCTTCAGACAAGCTTTGTTCCCAGTAAAACCTTCTTTTGAAATGATGTAAGAGGAGAGGGGGTGCCCAATATCTGCAGGGTCATCTGTGTGCTTTTTGAGGATGTGGTCTGCAGACAGGGCAGGAGAACATGGCTATTGTTTGGGGGTTGAACTGTTCAGAATAATTTGGAATAACTTATGAAATGAAACAGGGGCGCCTGGGTGGCTCAGTCAGTTAAGCGTCTGACCCTTGATCTCGGCTCAGGTCATGATCTCGTGGTTCAAGGGTTCGAGCCCTGTGTTGGGCTCAGCGCTGATATCATGGAGCCTGCTTGGGATTCTCTGTCTCCCTCTCTTTGCCCATCCCCCCTCAAAAATAATAAACATATTTTAAAAAATGAACTGGCGTCATCAAAATTAAAAACTTTTGTGCTCCAATCGACACCATCAAGAGAGTGAAAACACTCAGAATGGAGAAAATATCTGCAAATCGTATATCGGAAAAGGGACTGGCTTCCAGAATGTATAAAGAACCCTTATAACTCAATAAGAAGACAAACAACACAATTTTAAAAATAGGCAAAGGGTTTATTTGAATAGACATTTCTCCAAAGAGGATGTACAAATGGCCAAGAGCACATGCAAAGATGCTCGATATCATTAGTTATTAGGGAAATGAAGTAGAAACCACAGCAAGATACCACGTTGCACCCAGTAGGTGGCTAAAATAAAAAAGACAGAAAATAACAAGTGTTGGAAAGACTGAGGAGAAATTGGAGCCCTCACACACTGCTGGTGGGAATGGAGGGTGGTGTAGCTGCTTTAGAAAATAGTCTTGCTGGGGCTCCTGGGTGGCTCAGTTGGTTGAGCGTCCGACTCTTGATTTTGGCTCAGGTCATGATCTCAAGGTCGTGAGATAGAGCCTCACATTGGGTTCCTCGCTGAGCATAGAGCCTGCTTCAGATTCTCTCTGTCTCCCTCTGCCTGTCCCACATGCACATGCTCGCTCTCTCTCAAAAAAAGGAAATAGTCTACCAGTTCCTCAAAATTTCAGTTACCATAAAATCCAGCAATTCCACTCCTAGGCATCTATCCAAGAGAAATGGAAACGTACAGCCATGTAAAACTTGCACATGAATGTTCATGGCAGCGTAGCAGAATTCTTCAAAATGTGAAAACAGCACAGATGTCCATCAACTGATGATAAATGGCTAAACAACATGTTGCACATGCGATATTAGTCAGCACTAAAAAGGAATGAAGGGGCATCCGGGTGGCACAGTCGGGTAAGCATCCGACTCCTGATCTCGGCTCAGGTCACCATCTCGTAGTCTGTGAGTTTGAGCCTCACATCGGGCTCTGCGTTGATGGCGTGGAGCCTGCCTGGGATTCTGTCTCTCCCCCTCTCTCTGCCCCTCACCCGCTTGTCCTCTCTCTCAAAATAAATAAATAAACCTAAAGGAAAGGAATGAAGCACTGATGTATACTGCAACAGGGATGAATCTTGAAAATATTATGCCGAGTGGAAAAGCAAGTCACAAAAGGCCACATATTATGACTCCATTTAAATGAAGTATCCTAAACCGAGAGAGAGAGAGAGAGAGAGAGAGAGAGAGAGAGAGTGAATATTAGTGTCTGTCTGGGAGTGGGGTGGGGTGGGGTGGAGATTAAGGTATGACTGCTAATGGGTATAGGATTGCTTTAGTTGAGGATTCTAAAATTAGATTATAGTAATGTTCGCAGGACTCCATGTATGTACTAACACCACTGATCTGTGCTTTAAGTAGGGAATAGCACGTGAATTATATTTTTTAAAAAATGAATAAGGCAGTTGGCAGACATAATGGGAATGAATTATTTTTAATTCAAAACACGGAATTAAGGGACGACGGGGAGCTGGTCAATAAAGATAGTGCCAGCTGGACCATGTGTTTCGGCAAAGGGGCTGTGGCATGTCCCAGAGGGGAGGGTCTCATGGACGACCTGCATCCTGGGCTCCCCTCCCCCTTGCCGGCTCTCTGACCCTGGCCAAGCCACGTTCCCTCCTTGGGTTTTGTTTACTTAGTCGTGAAATGGAAACCTGTGTTAGGGGAATGGTAGCCGTCCTAACAGAGAAAGCTACGTACATCACTGTGGTTTAATACAGCAAAAGTTAACCCTTAGGGTTTTTAAAATTATTATTGAAGTATAGCTGACGTTCAATGTTAAGTGAGTTTCAGGTGTACAACATAGTGTGGTTCGACAGTTCTGCACATCGCTTGGCGCGGTAAGCATAGCTGCTGTCTGTCACCGTACAAAGTTACTACGTCACCGATTATATACAGTCCCTATGCTGTACTTTTCACCCCCATGACTGACTTACTTTAAAACTGGAAAGCTGTCCTTCTTAATCCCTTTGGTCTGTTTCTCCCGTCCCCCCCCCACTTCCCTCGTGGCGACCACCGTTTTTCTGTATGGAATAGTCTGTGTTTTCGTTGGCTTTGTGTTTTAGATCCCATGCGTAAGTGAAATCATAACAGTAGTTGTCGTTCTCTGACTGATGTCCTTAGCCTGATGCTCTCTAGGTCCATCCATGTTGTTACAAAGGGCAAGATCCCATTTTTTAAATGACTGATTAATATTCCTTTGTACATATATATATATATATACACCATATCTTCTTTGTCCATTTATGTATCGATGGATACTTGGGTTGCTTCCGTATCTTGGCTACTGTAAAGAATACCGCAGTAAACATAGGAGTCCGTATATCTTTTCCAATTCATGTTTTTGTTTTCGTTGGGTGAATACCGGCAGTGGAATTACTAGATTGTAGGGTCGTTCTATTTTTAATTTTTTGAGGAACTTCCTTACTGTGTTCCACAGTGGCTGCTCCAGGTTGCGTCCACACCAGCGGTGCGTGAGGGTTCCTTTTTTCCCCATATCCCTGCAAACACTGGTTATCCCTTGTCTTTTTGATACTGGCCATTCTGACAGGTGTGGTCTCCCACTGGGGTTTTGATTTGCGTCTCCCTGATGATGAGTGATGCGGAACATCTTTTCATGTGTCTGTTGGCCATCTGTAGGTCTTTGGAAAAATGTCTGTTCAGGTCTTCTGCCCATTTTTAATTAGATTACCTGATTTGTTCTTTATGTAGTTTGGATACTAACCCCTTGTCAGGCACATCATTTGCAGATTTCCTCTTCTGTTCAGTAGGCTGCCTTTGAAGAAGTTAATTTCTTACTCATGCAAAGTCCATCTCCCAGCCAGAAGATAGGATGGGTGGGGGGGTGTTATGGCCATGCTGGAAGTGACACACTTCCTTCCGCCCAGTTCCATTGATCAGAACTCTGCCCCACGACCCAGCTAGATATAGCGGCCGGGAATATGCTTGCCTCCTGGGGATGTCTCCACACCTTGGTGGGGAAGTGTGAACCTTCATGGGCAGGCAGCCAGGTCTGTGGACCCAGAAGGGGAGCCTGTCAGGGACTCAGATCCATGGAACCTTTGGACCAGTCAGGAGGCCACATTACTGTCTGGTTGGACCCTGAGGATAGGCCCTTTGATGAGTCAGAAAGCAAGATAGGAACACAAAGCACTATGACCTTAACCTTGGGTCACGAGCTGGGATAATGTCTTTTGGGTTCTGACTTGGGTCAGACCGTCTGACCACCTTTCAGGTCTGCCAATCAGAGGGGAAGCATGTTTTTGCATGAACATCTGTCAGGTGCACAACTCAAGGCCCGTAGCAGCTGGCCTACCCGCTCCCCCTCCCACCCCCCTTCATTCGGGTCTGCGGCTGAGGCCTGGATGTGACTGTCCCGTGCAGGGCTCTGGTGTCTCGTGTGCCAGTGGCAGCTTCTTCTGTGACCTGCGTGTGTGGTGGCAGGTTCTCCTGTGGCCTGTGTGTGCAGTGCATTTCTGCAGGGGATGGCTGCTCCTTGCTCGCAGATTCCAGAAGGCTTGTGTTGTGGGGCCGTTGCTATAGAGAAAATCTGATTATATTCAAACTCGAATTCATGAAATCAGCATGTTCCTTTCCCCGGGACTGGAGAATATCCCAGGGGGGCCCTTCCCCCTCGCTGCCTCCCCCAGGCTATCGGGAGGTGTGAGTTCACCAGTATTGTGTTGGGCAGAGCTCGGAAAGAATGCCCAGTTCCTTCTGACCTCAGGTAGCAGCCTGGAACACAATTCACCATTCACCGAGTCGTGAACGTGAGCTGTGAGGGTTGGGACTCTTGGTGCCAGGCAGTGCCTTTCCCCACCCCTTTCCAGCCACTCACACATGCCATGCTGCCGTTCATACCTGTGTGCGCTGGGGCTTTCCAGAGCAAAGAAACCAATAAGGCACAGAGAGAGAGAGGTTTATTTTAAGGAATTGGCTCACACGATTAGGGCGGCAGGTGAGTCCAAACTCTGCAGGGTCATCTGACAGGCTGGAGACCAGGGAAGAGCTGCAGGTCAGGTCCAGAGGCCACCAGCTGGCACAGTCCCTTCTTGCTCAGCTGAGTTCAGTGTTTGTTCTATTAAGGCCTTCAACTGATTGGGCGAGGCCCACCCACATCGTGAAGCATAATCGGCTTTATTCAGCATCTACTAATTTAAATGTTATTCTCCTTCAGAAAACACCTTCACAGAAAACAGTCCAGAGTAACCTTTGACTAGATATCTGGGTGCATGGCCTAGTCGAGCCAGGACATAAAATTCACCAGCACACTGTGTTTAATCCACACATGTTTCCAGAAGCAGCAGGCTGACTTGCAAAGTGCATGGATGGTGGGAAGCCGGGGTGTGAATCTCTCCCCTTGAATTTTCTAGGGATGTCATCTTGACCTCCCTGATCCTCTGCAACCTTGTAAAAATACCGGCCATTTATGGCGGTTTCATGACTCTTCCCAGGTTTACAGGCAGGGCATTTTAAGGGGCCGTCCCAGCCGTTCTAGTGCTCAGAGTGCAGGAGTGGGGTGTGGAGCCAGGTCCGGCCCAGGGGCCACGGACTTCTCACCGCTCTGCACCAGGCTGGGTAAGGACTCGTGAAATAGGATGCAAGTGCGTGCGTAGACTGCCCAGGACTGTGCTGGCACCTGCCTGGCTCTCTCAGTAACTGGTTTCTTTTCCAGAAGGCCCCATTAGGAATGGTGGGCTTGAAAGGCCACGTGATGACAGTGACCATGACCATGACAGGCAACATTCCCTGGGCGTTCGCTGTGGCGGCCAGTTGTCTAAGGTCTTCACGGCATTAAGTCACCTGGCTTTCCTGCACCCCCACCAGGTAGGTGCTGCGATTACCCTCATCTTCCAGGCAATTGAGGCTCAGCTTCTACGACTTGCTTGAAGTCTCCTCCTTAGCCCGGCACGGCCACCTCCTTGCCTGTGGCTGCACCAGGCTCGGCACAGCCTGTCTGTCCCAGGCTATGATGCAATACCACACGTGGGGTGGCTTGTAAACAACAGAAACTTCATTCTCATCATCCCAGAGGCTGGAAGTCTGTGATCAAAGTGTCTGGTGGGGGCTCACTCCTGGCTCATGGATGGTGTCTTGTCCCTGTGTCCTCACAACGAGGCTCTCTGGGGTCCCTTAATCCCATTCGTGAGGAGTCCACCCTTGGGACCTAATAGTCACCCCCCAAAGGCCCCACCTCCTAATAACCATCCCCTTAGGCGGAAGGTCTCAACCTGTGAATTCTGGAACATTCGGTCCTTGACGCTGCCCCCTCCACCAGCCATCCAACCCTACTATGCAGTTATTCTAAATGTGTGATCACCTTGCAGGTAGACATGTTATGGCTTCCTCACTGAAATTCTGCACTTGGGGTCATGTGAGCTGACCTTCCTTCGTCTTCCCCCGAGGCCACCCCAGCACCCTTTTGCTGCGTGTGTGTGGCTGCACGGTTCTCCCCTCGGTGTCTGGGTCGCTCGGGCCTGCAGGGTGCCTGGCCCAGGAGCCACCTGTGCACAGGGCCGCTGGTTTTGCCCCCATAAGCCGAGCGGGAGTGGCGCCCACCGCATGATTATTGCGGGCTGGAGTCTGGGACCCAGCCCTGGCTTTGCATCCCTCACCCTGGAGGAGCAAGCTGTGTGGCCTGGGGCTCACCCGCAGTCCGCACCCCCTCCTCCCCCCGGGCCTGACTGCCCTCTCCAGAAAAGGAGGAAAAGAATATCACCGCCCTTGAATTTAGCAAGATTGGATAAAGTAATATTCCTAAAGCACGTAGCACAGTGCCTGCGTGCACACAGCAAGCGCTCGAGAAATGGTATCTATCTATTTTTATTAGGCATTTATTAAATACCGAGTGGCTATCTCTTGGCTGACACCCCGCTTGTTCTGGATTGCTTTCCAGGCCATGGCTCGCTGAGCTATCCTCTGGTCACTGGAATGTACTGTTTGTCTTCTGTAGAGGGAGGTGGGGTTGGCCCTCTGGGGAGCAGAACAGCTGGAGAAAAGCTGCAAATTCAGTAGCCAGGCCAAAAACTGGGTTAACCGCGGGCCGGGGACAGGGCCCTGACAAACATAGACTTCCGGAAAGTCCCCTGGAGCCCGACTCTGAGAATGGCTTTAATGCTTTCAGATAGGCGATGATACTTGATCGTGGATGCCCCGCACAGACTCGGGGAGACACGTGGAGGGTTCACTTTGACTTTTCCCAACATGTTCGGGAGTGCAGATGCGGACCCTGCCTTGGCGCCTGTCCCCCAGGCTTTTGATGCCGGCCCTCCTGAGCCAGGGGCTGACCTGTTGCTCGGAGGAGAAATTCCCAGAAAAGGCATCTGGGAAAGGGAGCTACTGGCGGGATGTCAGGATTCGTTCCTTCTCAGAATGAAGTGGGGGACGGCTTCCGGGTCCTTCCCGTAGGTGGGACATGGGCAGTGGGGGCCCACGCGGGCCCTCATGGGGGGAGCGGTGTGGGAGCAGCCAGAAAACCCGTAGGAGACCACAGACAACCCGGGTTGGAAGAGCTTTGCTGGGTCCCTGTGCAGACACAGGGGTCTCTGAGATCTCGGTGACTAAGGTAAGCGGGATGCTGTTAATTCCAGGTGACGCTCATGATTCGCTCATCCCGTGTTTGTGTTTCGCTCCCTCGCTAACATTATTGGTAACCCTACAATCAACAGTCATGGTGCTTTCTTGGCCATTCACAGGCATGGGCACAGTCGGGAAAAATTTGAGTCATCTAATGCACGTGGCCCTGGCTGAGTCAGCCACAATGTGTTTTCGTGTGTCAGCTCGCATCCCGCAAACAGGTATCTTTTTCGAGGTCTCGTTAGTGTCACAGTTTTAGCCGTTTTGTGTTTCTGTTGATTTTGCTGTTTAAAATGCCCTCCCCTGCCCCCCACCCCATGCACAGTGCTAAAGTGCAAGAGGCAGGGACATACCTTGTGGATAAAATACTTGTGATACGTAAGCTTCGTTCAGGCCAGAGTTACAGTGCTGTTGGCCACGAGTTCAGTGTTAGTAAGTGAACGATATACTCTTCACCCTCGAACAACACAGGAGTTGGGGGGTCTGGTGCCTCGCAAGTCAGAATTCACGTATAAGCTTTGACCTTCCCCCAGCTTAACTCCTCACAGCCCACTGTTGGCTGTAAGTCTTACTGATAACATAAACAGTTGATTATCACGTGTTTTGTATGTCATAATGTATACTGTAATCTTATAACAAAGCAAGCTAGAGAAAAGATAGTGTAACTAAGAAAATTATTACGAAGAGAAAATACAATTTTCAGTGCTATACTGGATTTATTGAAAAAATCTGCACACAGATGGACCCCTGCAGCTCAAACCCACATTATGTACTGATTGGTTGACAAAAATGTTGTGACTGGATGTTTGCGGGGACCCAACGCTGTATTTCTCCTGGAGCAGGAGTTCGGCATTTGCTAATTCAGTGTTTGTGGGAGGTTTCTAGAGTGTAACTGCTGTGAATAATGAGACTCAATTGTATTATCTTTAGTCAAAAGGGGTAAACTGGGTCATGTAGTCACTCAAGGCCTGACGCAAAGCCATCTCTTCCAGGAAGCCTCCCGTGGTCTCTCCAGCCTCCAAAGATCTTTCCCCAAACCTATTGCACTCCACAACGTGTTCGTCGTCGATTTAGCGCATGACATAGACTGTACGGTATCGGTCATTATCCCCTTACATTTCTGTATCTTACTGTGTGACAGTGGCATGCGCTCCCTGAAGGAGAATGTGGAATGTGGCCTTTATAATTCTTTGGATCCTCCTCGTAGCAGGCACTATGATTATTTGATTCTTTCTGCAAATATTTGATTTGTTAATTTGATTTGTGAGTTCAATTCCTTCTTTTAATGAAGGATTCCATGCAGGATTGACTGAAGGAAGGAAGGAAGGAGGGAGGAGTGATGTGTTCCCTGAACGCCAGGTACCCATGGGAGGCAGCGAGGCTGTAGGGATGAGGAAGCCATTGTACCCAGAATCTTGGGTGCTGCCAAGGGTGGGAGCAGAGGGGAGGTGCTCTCCCACTTAAGAAGGGGCAGGGAAGGCATCCAGGGAAATTGGACAGGTGGGTGGAGAACTGCAGGGAAGGTGTTCCCAGGTGAACAAGCACACGCAAAGGCCCAGAGGCACGCCCAGCAGACGGGTAGGGTCTACAGAGATGTGCCGCAGTGGGGAGGGGAAAGGTGCAGACGCACAAGCCGTGGGGCCGGGCCCCAGGGCCGTGTGTTTGCACGGGAGCAGGTCCCGAGTTATGAAGAGCCTTTGAGGGGTTTAAGCACTCAGTGGCTTCCGGTGGGACACGATGCTTTTATCCTTAATTAGCTCAACGGCACATGTGCATAATTCGGAGCAGGTATCTGCCCTGAGCTGGCGGGTGGGAGGCTCACAGGCACACGGCATGCAGTGCTCCTCCTCCTGCGCTCCTCCTCCCGCCGTCCTCCTCCTGGGGTCCTCCTGCCGTCCTCCTCCTGCGCTCCTCCTCCCGCCGTCCTCCTCCTGCGCTCCTCCTCCCGGGGTCCTCCTCCTGCCGTCCTCCTCCTGCGCTCCTCCTCCTGCCGTCCTCCTCCTGCGCTCCTCCTCCTGCCGTCCTCCTCCTGCGCTCCTCCTCCTGGGGTCCTCCTGCTCGGAACC